>NW_026652288.1:81189013-81284202 GCF_009828535.3 Hylobates moloch | reverse complement strand
GGCTAATTTTTTTGTATTTTTAGTAGAGACGGGGTTTCACCGTGGTCTCGATCTCCTGACCTTGTGATCCGCCCGCCTCGGCCTCCCAAAGTGCTGGGATTACAAGCGTCAGCCACCGCGCCCGGCTCTTTTATTTATTTCAATACTTTTTGGGGTGCAGGAGGTTTTTGGTTATGGGGATAAGATTTTTTAGTGGTGATGTCTGTGTCTGAGATTTTAGTGCACCTGTCACCCAAGCAGTGTACACTATACCCAATATGTAGTCTTTTATCCCTCAACCCCACTCCAAGCCTCCCCTCCTGAGTCCCCAAAGTCCATTATATCACTCTTATGCCTTCGTGTCCTCATAGCTTAGCTCTCACTTATGAGTGAGAACATAAAATATTTGGTTTTCCATTCCTGAGTTGCTTCACTTACAATAATGGCCTCAAGCGCCATCCAAGTTGCTACAAGAGACATTATTTCATTTCTTTTTATAACTGAGTAGTATTCCATGGTGTATATACAACACATTTTCTTCATCCATTCATCAGCAAGATCTAATTTCTTTATTTGTCAAATAAGATCTGCTTTTAAAATTATGTAAAAAAAAAAGAATTGAGAAAAAGATATTCAAACAAAAACTTACACACAAATACTCATAGCAGCACCATTCACAATAGCCAATAGGTGGAAACAACCCAAATGTCTATCAACCAGTAAATGAATTAACAAAATGTGGTGTATTCATA
The DNA here is from genome assembly GCF_009828535.3 of Hylobates moloch. NCBI lineage: Eukaryota > Metazoa > Chordata > Mammalia > Primates > Hylobatidae > Hylobates > Hylobates moloch. The sequence continues at coordinate 81,283,471 of NW_026652288.1, read as the reverse complement.
AAATGGAATATTATTTCATTGTAAAAAGGAATGAAGTGCTGGCTCATGCTACAACATGGGTGAACCTTGAAAACATCATGTTAAGTGAAAGAAGCCAGACATAAAATACTACATAGTGTATATTACTATTTATGTAAAATGACAAGAATAGGCAAATCCATCAAGACAGAAAGCAGATTAGTGGCTGCCAGGGGCTGGGAGTAGAGGGAAGTGACTTCTTAATAGGTACCGGATTTGCTTTTGAGATGAAACAGATGTTTTTGAACTAGATAGTGGTAATAAATGTACGACATTGTCAACGTCCTAAATGCCACTTAATTGTACAATTTAAACTTGTTAAAATGGTGAATTTTATGTTATGTATATTTTACCACCCCAACAAAATAAAGTATTGTAAAGCATCTAGCATAATTTCCAGCACTTCAGTGGAGTTCAATAAATAGCATTTCTTATTTCTCTTTGATGACCTATTGTTAAGTTTGTCTGTTCTCCCCCAGGGTCCACAAAATGGAGATGAGCACACAGTGCATCTCATTGGCAGAGCCAAACTTGCACCCAGAACCCTGGTGGACAGGTGGTCTAGGAAATGTACCACTAAAGAAGATGTCAGCAAAGAGCTAAGAAATAATACCAAGCACAGAAAGGCACTATGTTGTCTCTGCAAGGATGATATTCTCACAGAGTTTGCAGCTAGTGCAGTTGCTTTCACTCCCTCGTTGCCACATATTAATACGGTCCCATCCTTATGTGATCCTGGGCCCCATCATCAGAGATTCTTCTTGAGGAGGTCTGGAATTGGGCTTAGCATTAGAACCTTTAAAATCTCTAAAATAACTCTGCACAGCCAGGAGTGAAAGCCACAGCCTAGAGAGTGGGCCAGGACAAGAATACAAGGAGAGACATAGAGAAAAGAAATCCTATGTAAACCTGAGACAAGCCAGTAGAACTTCCGCTTCCAACTTGGGGAGGAATGGGGAAGGAGATCGAGAACATTTTGTGGAGGAGATGGCATCTGTAGCAGAGAGAGTTGGAATATGAATTCACAGGGCAAAAGCTATTCCAGGTCGTGGAGCCAAGCCCTGGCAGTAGAAGAGCTCAAGTCTTGTGTGAGGATCTGCAGCTTGGTGTTATGGACTGAATGTTGTGTCCTCCCAGTATTCATATGTTGAAAAACTAACTCCTCCATTTGTGGCTGTAATAAGAGTAAGGAAGGAAGTAATTAAGACTAAACGAGGTCATAAAGATGGGGCCCTGATTTAATGGGATTAGTGTCCTAATGAGAAGGGACACCAGAGAGCTATAATAAAGGAAAGGCCATGTGAGGACACAGTGTGGCTGCCTACAAGTGAAAAACAGAGCTTTCACAACAAACTGGCACTTTCATCTTGGACTTTTAGCCTCCAGAACTGTGAGAAAATAAACTTCTGTTGCTTAAGCCACCCAGTCTATGTATTTTGTTATGGCAGCCCAAGAAGACTTATACACATGGCTAGAGCATAGAAGGTTCAGTAGACAATGGTTTCATCTGGAAGGTAGGTCGGGACTAGATCCTGGAAGACTTTGCATGCCAGTCCTTGGGTAGATAATATTTTAGAAGAATTGCTGTTTCCATAATGAACTTCGACTAAGAAAGGCCCAGTGTAAAGATATGCTTGTTACTTCTGGGAAAATTCTTACTTGAAAATGACCTCCTGCCCTCAAAACACCCCTGGGAAATCTGTCCTATTAAATTATTGAAATATGCAGGCTTCAGGTGATTTGTTCTGAAGTCCAGGCTGGGTCTTTGGGTGAGCAGAAGACCCAGCTTAATGAGAAACCCTGGGTTTTCACCAGAGCTTCCTAAGGCCCCCTTCTCAATATTCACTGTTCCAGCAGGACATAGGAGTCTCATTAAGCAAACAGCTTTTCCTCCTGGAGAACAATGATCACTGAAGAACAAAGGTGAAATCAATAACTTTGTCAAGAAAAGAAGAGAAGGCCAGGTGGTCAGGGCTTTTCTCCATAAGTTCTGGAGAGAGGAGCCAGAGTGATTGTTTATTTCTTGTTCTCCTCCACTGAAGGGTGATCATTACCAGAAATCCCTGGCACACCAATGGTCTGGAACAAACAACAATGCCCTTAGTACAGTTCTCTCTTCCTCCACATCTGTCAGATGCTGTGTGGAGTGTTTTACATACGATGTGTCATTTAATCTTTATAACAATTCTATGAGTTAAATTGCCTTGCTCAGGCTGGGCACAGTGGCTCATGCCTGTAATCCCAGCACTTTGAGAGACTGAGGCAGGTGGCTCACTTGAGCTCAGGAGTTCAAGATCAGCCTGGGCAACATGGTAAAACCCCATCTCTACAAAAATTAGCCTGGTATGGTAGTGCATGCCTGTAATCCCTGCTACTCAGGAGGCTGAGGTGAGAGAATCTCTTGAGCCCAGGAGGTCAAGGCCGCAGTGAGCGAAGATAGCACCACTGCACTCCAGCCGGGGCAAAAGAGTGAGACCCTGTCTCAAAAAATAATAAATAAGTGAATTGGCTTACTCCACTTTACAGATGAGGATATTAAAGTTCAGAGAGGAACAAATGTGTTCTTTTTTGGAAAGGAGCCATGAAACAAATCCAAATAGAATCTCAAGGCCACTTTGACAGATCATGTGCCCCGTCTCCCCCTCCCCATGCCACTGGACTGAAAGGAAACCAGCAACAGCCTGGAACAGGTGATCCCAACCACCCCATCACAAATGGAGATTCCCATTAGAAAATCAAGACAGGGGAAGGGACAACAGAGGTCAGAGAGTCAGCTTCATTTGCCTTGCGTGCAACTGTGGCATGTGTTTCTGCAAAATCTCCCCTGGTGATTCTCACTTGTGCCCAAGTTAGGGACTTCTGTACTCTAAGCTTCCCATCAATGGGTCCAAGACAAAAACTCTACTTCATACCAGGAGTCCTGTGAATCACCTGACTCCAAGTGAAGTTCTATCCACCAAAGATACATAGCTGACAAGACATTCAATTCAGGAGCCCTTTCTGGAGGACAGGCAAACCCCTCCAAACGAGATGGAACTACCCATCTCGAGTGGGTAAATTGCACTGCAAGTGAGCTAAATTGCAATCAAAACAAAACTCTACCCTTGGCTTTATCACTGTGAGAAACAGCCATAAAAGAACCCCTTCTAATTATTTTTTGCAGAATTGCTATTAAATGCCTTGTAAAGTGTGTTCAATAGTGGCATCCAAAAATGTTACATCCAAGTCCTAACCCCTGGTAACTATGAATGTGACCTTATTTACTGGAAATGAGGTCTCTGCAAATGGAATTAAACTAAAGATCTCAAAATGAGATCATCTTGGATTTAGGCTGGGGCCTTGATCCAATGACTGATGTCCTTATAAGAGGAAGGAGAGGGAGTTTTGAGACACAAAGACACAGAAGAGAAAGCTATATGAAGATGAAGGCTGAGATTGAAGTAATGCAACCCAGGAAATGCCAAAGATTGCCTGCAGCCACCAGGAACTGAGAGAGAGGCATGGAATGGAGTCTCCCCTACAGCCTCCAGAAGGAACCAACCGTAACAGCACCTTGATTTTGGACCTCTGGCCTCCAGAAATGTGAAAAAAAGTAAATTTCTGTTGTTTTAAAACACCAATTTTGCTGTCAATTGTTTATAGTAGCCCTAGAAAGCTAATGCATCTTATACATTACATCACAGTTCGTATCAGGGAGTAAACAACAAATTTCCTTCTAGAATTCAGTATACGGAAGCAGCATGTGTCTCCTGATAAACACACAAAGGGCAATAAGATTGTAATTTGACAATTTCACACTTTTTTTCAAAAAAAATCAGATAAAAATTAGGGCTTAAGTTCAGTGATTTCCCATCTTGAATTCTTGCCATAAATGTCTGCTTGCTTTTCTGTTTCTGTTCTCTCTTTCACTTTGAATTTTATTTTTAGTTTGCTTACTGTGCACTAGGTTATATTATAAATCACCTAAAATCCCTTTTGAACAGAGATGGCTACAAAATTATAAATAATAGCAGAGTGACTGAAAGAATGAGCTCAAGAATCAAACTTCCTAGGTTCAAATACCAGCTCCACAACTAAGGAGCTAGATGACTGTGTGTGCACTCCATGCCTCAGTTTCCTCAGCTGTCACATGGGAATAATATCAGTATTGTTCTATAGGGCTGCTGCAAAGGATTAAATAAGTTAACCAATACATGCAAAGCACTTAGAACAATGCCTGGCATCTAAAAGGTATTCATTTCACAAATGTTGGCTATTACTATTGTTTGTCTGTGTTACCACCTTAGTTACAACGCTCTTCTGGGGCTTCATTGCCTTCAGGATGAAGTTCAAGCTCCCTGCCACAGCACACAAAGCTTTCCATGATGGCTACCTGGGGGCTGCAACTTGTCTCTGCCAAGGGTGTCCTAGCTGACCCTCCAGCAATGCTGACCACACCTGCACACTTGGCTGTCTTTTCTGCTAGGGATTCTCTGGCTAACTCCTACTCACCCCTCAAGGCTCGGCCCTGGGGTTACCTGCTCCTGAAACCCAGGCCTCCCCTGGGTTGTGGTAGGCATTCTTCATCCCAGCTCTCTCTGTGCTCTGGGCCTGTCTCCGTGTCTAGCTCACCATGTCCACAATCTGTTAGAGGGATTTGTGTTGTCTCCCTTGTCCAGGATGCATCCAGATCTCCTGATTTCAGTTGTTTGTTGGCAAAGAATGAAAGCACGGAAGCCCTTTGGAAGATGAGCCATCAGGCTGTGGTGAGGGAGGCTCCCTGTCTGAAGTCTGTATCCTGACTAAGCAGGGTACCCCCGGAAGGGACAGATAGCCTCCGACTGTTTAAAGCTCCAGAAAGTTCTGCAAACCACATCTGGTCTGCTAATGCTTGGGGCAAAAGTTGGCTTTTCCATTAAGGCCTTTGAACCTTAAGGCTGGTGTTACACGGTTAACTGTCACTCTGCATTTAGAGTCACTGACCCCTATTTTGAGGGAGTTAAAGAATAACAGCCTCTGGGAGAAGTAGAATTTCCAGATAGATGACTTTGCTTGAGCACATTTGGAAGCATGACATTAAATCCTGTGAGAGGTTTGCCCTCATGCCCTTTTTGAAGACCTCAGATCTGGGGCTTGGTGGTGTGTGTGTGTGTGTGTGCGCGCGCGCATGCATGCATGCACGTACATCTGGGCACGTGCACACATGTATGTGCATGAGAGAAGGAATTGGTCAGTGCCCTGTGGTATCATGGGAACATCCTCATATGAGAATCAAAGGATAACAGGTTCAGGGAAGAAACCTGCCCATGGACTTGGGTTTAGCTGGCCCTGTGTCCCACCCAACCCAGCTCTCCAGCTTCTCCCCACAAAGTTCCAGACCTCCTCTCCTGGGATCCCTTATTCCCACTGAAGGCAGCATACAGAATGTGAGGGCCCCAGACTTGGGGCCTGTGCACATCCTGAGATGGGAGCCTGAGCCTGCACAGGGGGAGAAGTAGAACAGCCAGGCTGCAGGTTCTCAGACAACAAGCACCCCTGTGCCCTCCAGGGCCCTCCTGAGGCTGCACCTTTTGACACTCTCCACCATTCAAGGGGCCGTTTGTGGTTATTCAGATGAAGGAAGATCAGGAGGTCTTCAGATGCAGAAAACAAGATGTTAGGGGAGTGGAAAGGGAGCCAAAGTGATTTCTCCTCTGGTGGACCTGCACCAACAGCCAGTGTGGAAACAGCGTGGAGCCTGGAGTCAGGCTGGCCCGGGCTAGAGCCAGTGGTGGGAGGAGGAGGGCAACTGGGAACCTGCTGCATCCAGGCTAGACTGTAAATGTCTTTGGATGGGTAGCTGGTGCCAGGCACTCCTCCCTGTAACCACCCATAAAGGCTGGCACAGAGCACATTTTCTTGCACACAGAAATCCTTGTACCATCAGCCTGTACCCTATCCCCACACTTCCACCCCCCAATCCCAACCTTCCAGGAGCAAAGGGGTGGAAACACTGATACTCCAGCCTCACCTGATCCAGCCTCATCATTCAGAGGGTAGGGAAATAAGACTCAATGTGCTTATGCCAAGATCAGATCTGCTTTGAGCCTGAGTTGCCTCAAGCAACTGAACGCCTCTCTGGCCTTGGGGCAGGTCTCAGGTCACTTACATAGAGGCCACAGAGGCCAAAAATCAAGTGCAACCAGTAGGCAAGGCATGAAGTCAAAGTCAGACCATATGCAGGACGACATGCGCCCAGTGGAACAACCATTGGCCTGAGTTGTGGTTTAGAGCTAAGATTGGACACCACCAGCAGCAAGGAAGTGGCAGCCAGTCAACCAATAGGTTCTAGGTGGTGAGGACAGAGCACGGAACAAAAGCACAGAAACCCTATCTTCCTGGAGCCTACGTTTCTCACTGAGAAGCAAAGGCTGGTGGCCCAACCCAAGTCTGAAGGGTTCACTGTGGCACAAGGAGGCACTCAGACTCTGGGTTTGACTCCTCTTTGCCTCTTAACACCTGTGTGACCTTACGCAGGCCATGTACTTCTCCAGATCTCAATTTCCTCATCTGTAAAGTGGGATTAATAAGACCAGCAGCCTCAGTGGGCTGCGGTGACTCACAGTAAGCACGATAAGAATTTCTTTACTATTGTCCTGGACACTGCCCTTACAAAAATGCCGGGAGTGTGCAATGCTTGCACTGCAGAGCATTTTAAAGAGGATACCCAGGGTCTGCCAGCTTGTGTTCCATCAGTGGTGACAAATTTCTGCCTGGCCTCAGACAGGTCGCTAATTGTTCTCAGCCTCCATCCCCTTCCCCAGTCCTGGAGTAGTAGAGGAGCAGATGATGCTGGCTCACTCAGGAGGTCCTAGGAGGCAATCTGAGGTCACCACAGAAGAGTCATGGCAGGAGGCTCCAGGCTTGCCATGGAAAGAGGTGGCAAGGCTTCATCTGGCAGGTAAGCAGGAGCTCCGGGCTTACAGAGGTTACGTATGCGCCTCTGAATGATGAGGGGTGGCATCTGGAGCTGTTTTGTCATGATTTACTGAAAGCTGTACTTAAGTTAAATCAAGGTTGGAAAGGCTAATGAATGAACTCCTACCATTTAAAAAAAAAAGAATTCGCCTTATTTTGATGAAGTTGGGATAGGAACAAGCAAGAAGAGTATCCAGCTCCTTCCGTCTCCGGCGTTCGCTGTGAGAGGAGCTGCCGCCATGTCTGCGCATCTGCAGTAGACGGTCGTGCGGAACTGCTCCGGTTTCCTGATCAAGAAGAATAAACAGACTTACAGCACCGAGCGCAATAACTTGAAGGCCCGCAACTCCTTCCGCTACAACGGGCTGATTCACTCCAAGACTGTGGGCGTGGAGCCGGCAGCCCATGGCAAAGGTGTTCTGGTGGCCATGAAGCGGAGATCCGGCCAGCGGACGCCTGCCACCTCCTACGTGCGGACCATCATCAACAAGAACGCTCGAGCCAAACTCAGCAGCATCAGACACATGATCCGCAAGAACAAGTACCGCCCTGACCTGCCATGGCTGCCATCAGCAAGGCCAGCGCCGTCCCGCGCAGCCAGAAGCCTGTGATGGTGAAGAGGAAGCAGAACCGCCCCACAAAGAGCTTGTGAACCGCCTGCCCCCAAGTAATAGTCAGCTGGCTTTCTCAAAAATGGAGAAGAAGGAGAAGGAGAAGAAGATTCAGTGTCCCGCAAAAAACTCAAGAAGACTTTTACTATTTGCTCTGATTTGTCATCCCCTAGGCATAGTCAGAAATAATATCAATGTCCGGCCACCGTGAAAGCCCTTTGCAGTGTTTAGAAAATCTGTACGCTCCAATATGGTAGCCACAAGCCACATGCACCTATTGAGCACTTGAAAAGTGGCTCCTTGAGATATGCTGTATATGTACACTCTGGATTCCAAGACTTAGTATGGAAAAAAACAATGTAAATATCTCATTAATAATTTTTATTGATTACATATTGAAATGCTAATATTTTTATATATTGGGCTAAAACAAAATGTATTACTAAAATTAATTTCATCCATTTTTCTTTTTATATGTGGCTACTAGAAAATCTATACGTGACTTGCATGATATTTCTATTGGATGGTGAAGTTTAAACAGAGAATGGTGCTCATGGGATCTGCCTTTCCCAGTGGTGCCAACTGAGCCATCACTGATTTCTTTTTGCTCAAATAGCAAAAAGACTTTGCAGTGGAGAAAACCCTGGGCCAGGAGACTGCAGATCCAATTTATCACTTCACCTCAGCCATCAAGTTGCTGATGGCTCTGGTAACAATAGTGATAGTAGCAAACACTTCCATAGTTTTTTATGTATATATGGAGGCCAGGTGCTGTTCTAAACATTTGACACATGTAAATTTCTGACTAAAACTCTATGAGATGATAGAAGCTATTATTAGCTCCATTTTCCGTATGTGGACACTGAGGTGTTAAGAGATTGAATCACAAGCCCTAAGCTCACGACTGGAAATTGATAGAGCTAGGATTCCAAGCCAGGCAGTCTGGTTCCAAGGCCTGTGTTGTAAACCACCTCTTACCTCAAGTAATCCAAACTCACTCGGATTCAGTTTCTTCATCTAAGAAACAATATTCGGAAGACGACAAGGGTGACCACAGGCTGTATAGATGTAAGCTGGCAGAAGCTTAGGAAAGGAAATTACATTGAAAGAGCTCCCCATCCACAAAGCTACTAGAACCCAAACCCAGTGCTTACAATAATGTCTTCCCAAATGCCCCCAAAAGGAATTAACTTTTTCTCTTCTTATGCTTCACAACATTCTGATACATTACTGTCCTTCACACATCTTATCTTTCATTGCACACACACACGCACACACACACACACGTATATATATATATATCCATTTCCTTCATTACTGTTCAGATTTTTTAAAGGCAGGCTGTCTTACAGATCGGTGCTTTTTAACCGGAGGTTAAAATTTTGCTCCCAGAGGACATTTGGCAATGTCTGGAGAAAGTTTTGATTAACACAACTTGTGAGGTTGGAGATATGTCGCTACTATCATCTAGTGGGCAAAGATAAAAAATGCTGCTAAGCATCCACAACGCGCAGGACAGCCCCCTACAACAAAGAATTATCTGGGCCAAAATCTCCATACGGCCAAGAGTGAGAAACCCTGTCCTTCATTAGATCATTAGATGATCCATTGTGCCTAAAACATGCATGAAACAATAGGCACTCCATAAGTGACAAAAGATTGATTGATTGATTGATCGATTGAAAGAATAGTAAATACATGTTCACCTATCTGCCCTGAATGTAACTTCCTTTTGGTTAGGCTCATCAAATATGTATTCAATGCCCACTATATGCCAGGCACATTCTAGGGCTGGGGAATAGGGGAATGCAAAGTTCTGAGGCACATGAAGCCCCTGTCCTCAGGATAGGACAGTCTCCTAGGGGAGTCAGAGTCAAAGCAGTGTGTCAAATGGTAAGTCCCCTCGATCTCGCCAGCTCTGGACAGGAGCGCCACACAGAAACTTTGTGAAGACAGATGACCCAGCCAATCCTGGAGATACTCATCATTTTTTCTCAATCTTTATTTTGAAAAATGTCAAACATATAGAAAATGTGGAATAACAGTACAATACACATATTTATATACATAGTAACATTTAGATAGACAGATATAGAAATATAAATACACACACAACGCTTTGGAAAATAAGATGCAGACATCATGACCTCAGCCAAATACATCAGCATGCATAGGACAGACCTGCTGATTTAATCAGTCTGGAGTGGGGCCTTGGCATCAGTAGTTTAAAAAATTCTCCATTTGGGTAAGGGCCAAGATAGTCGAATGGGAAGAGCTCTGGTCTGCAGCTCCCAGCAAGACCAATGCAGAAGGCGGGTGATTTCTGTATTTCCAAATGAAGTACCAGTTCATTTCACAGAACTGGTTAGGCAGTGGGTGCAACCCACAGAGAGCAAGCAGAAGCAGGGCGGGGCATGGCTTTACCTGGGAAGTGCAAGGAGCCAGGGGACCTCCCTCCCCCAGCCAAGGGAAGCCATGAGGGACAGTGCTACCCGCCCTGGGTACTGTGCTTTTCCCACAGATCTTTGCAATCCACAGATCAATAGATTCCTTTGTGAGCCTGCACCACCAGAGCCCTGAGTTTCAAGCACAAAACTGGGTGGCTGTTTAGGCAGGCACCGAGCTAGCTGCAGCAGATTTTTCATACTCCAGTGGCGTCTGGAACCCCAGTGGGACAGGAGAACCATCCACTCCCCTGGAAAGGGGCCTGAAGTTAGGGAGCCAAGTGGTCTCACTCAGCAGGTCCCACTCCCACAAAGCCTGGCAAGCCAAGAACCACTGGCTTGAAATTCTCACGGCCAGCGTAGAAGTCTGGAGTTGACCAGGGATGATGGAGCTTGGTGAGCAGAGGGGTATCCACCATCACTGAGGCTTTAGTAGGGAGTTTTCCCCTGACAGTGCAAAGGAGACTGGGAGGTTTGGACTGGGCAGAATTAACCACAGCATGGCAAAGTGGCTGTGGCCAGATTGCTTCTCTAGATTCCTGTCACCGGGCAGGGCATCTCTATAGGAAATGCAGCAGCCCCAGTCAGGGGCTTACAGATAAGCCCCTGTCTCATCTACCTGGGACAGAGCACCTGGGGGGAGGGGCGGCTGTGGGCACTGCTTCAGCAGATTTAATCTTTCCTGCCTGCTGGCTCTCAAGAGAGCAGCTGATCCTGACAAGGGAGATTCTCCCAGCACAGCACACCAGCTCTGCTAAGGGACAAACTGCCTCCTCAAGTGCATCCCCGGCCTCCGTGCCTCCTGACTGGGAGAGACCTCCCAACAGGGCTCGACAGACACCTCATACAGGAGAGCTCCAGCTGGCATCTGGCAGACGCCCCTCTGGAATGAAGCTTTCAGAGAAAGAAGCAGGCAGCAATCTTTGCTGTTTTGCAGCCTCCACTGGTGACACCCAGGCGAAGAGTGTCTGGAGTGGACCTCCAGCAAACTGCAGCAGACCTGCAGAAGAGGGGCCTGATTGTTAGAAGAAAAACTAACAAAGAGAAAGCAACAACAAAAACAACAAGAAAGACCTGCACACAAAAACCCCATTCGAAGGTAATCAGCCTCAAAGATCAAAGGTAGATAAATCCAGGAAGACGAGGAAAGACCAGTGCAAAACTCTGAAAATTGGAAAAGCCAGAATGCTTCTTCTTCTCCAAATAATCGCAACTCCTCTCCAGCAAGGGCACAAAACTGGATGGAGAATTAGATTGACAAATTGACAGAAGTAGGCTTCAGAAGGTAGGTAATGACAAACTCCTCTTAGCTAAAGGAGCATGTTCTAACCCAACACACGGAAGTTAAGAAATTTGATAAAAGCTTACAGAAACGGCTAACTAGAATAACCAGTTTAGAGAGGAACATAAATGACCTGATGGAGCTGAAAAACATAGTACAAGAACTCTGTGAAGCATACCCAAGTATCAATAGCCAAATTGATCAAGTGGAAAAAAGGATGTCAGAGATTGAAGACCCTCTTGCTGAAATAAGGCATGCAGATGAGAGTAGAGAAAAAAGAATGAAAAGGAATGAGCAAAGCCTCCAAGAAGTATGGGACTATGTGAAAAGACCAAACCTATGATTGATTGGTGTACCTGAAAGTGACAAGGAGAATGGAACCAAGTTGGAAAACACACTTCAGGATATTCTTCAGCATAACTTCCCCAGCCTAGCAAGAGAGGCCAACATTCAAACTCAAGAAATACAGAGAACACTACTAAGATACTCCACAAGAAGATCAACACCAAGACACATAATCATCAGAGTCTACAAGGTTGAAATGAAGGAAAAACTGTTAAAGGCAACCAGAGATAAAGGTCAGGTTACCTCCAAAGAGAAGCCCATCAGAATAACAGTGGATTGCTCTGCAGAAACCTTACAAGCCAGAAGAGAGTGGGGGCCAATATTCAACATTCTTAAAGAAAAAAATTTTCAACCCACAATTTCATATCCAGCCAAAATAAGCTTCATAAGTGAAGGAGAAATAAAATCCTTTACAGTCAAGCAAATGCTGAGGGATTTTGTCACCACCAGGCCTGCCTTACAAGAGCTACTGAAGGAAGCACTCAATATGGAAAGGAAAAACTGGTACTGGCCACTGCAAAAACACACCAAAATATGAAGACCAATGACACTATGAAGAAACTGCACCAAATAATGGGCAAAATAACCAGCTAGCATCATAATGGTGGGATCAAATTTATACATAATAATATCAACCTTAAATGTATATGGGCTAAATGCCCCAATTAAAAGACACAGACTGGCAAATTAGATAAAGAGTCAAGACCCATCAGTATGCTGTATTCAGGACACCCATCTCACATGCAAAGACATACGTAGGCTCAAAATAAAGGGATGGAGGAATATTTGCCAAGCAAATGAAGAGAAAAAAAAAGCAGGTTGCAATCCTAGTCTCTGATAAAACAGGCTTTAAACCAACAAAGATCAAAAAAGACAAAACAAGGGCATTACATAGTGGTAAAGGGATCAATTCAATGAGAAGAGCTAACTATTCTAGATATATAAGCACCCAATATAGGAGCACCCAGACTCATAGAACAAGTTCTTAGAGACCTAGGAAGAGACTTAGGCTCCCACACAATAATAGTGGGAGACTTCAACACCCCACTGTCAATATTAGAAAGATCAACAAGACAGAAAATTAACAAGGATATTCAGGACTTGAACTCAGCTCTGGACCAAGTGGACCTAATAGACATCTGCAGAACTCTCCACCCCAAATCAACAGAATATACATTCTTCTCAGTGCCACATAGCACTTATTCTAAAATTATCCACATAATTGGAAGTAAAACACTCCCCAACAAATGCAAAGGAATGGAAATCATAACAAATAGTCCCTCAGACCACGGTGCAATCAAATTAGAACTCAGGATTAAGAAACTCACTCAAAACTGCACAACTACATGGAAACTGAACAACCTGCTCCTGAATGATTCCCGAGTAAATAACGAAATTAAGGAAGAAATCAAGAAGTTCTTTGAAACCAATGAGAACACAGAGACAATGTACCAGAATCTCTGGGACACAGCTAAAGCAGTGTTAAGAGGGAAATGTATAGCACTAAATGCCCACATGAGAAAGTGGGAAAGATCTAAAATCGACACCCCAACATCACAATTAAAAGAACTAGAGAAGCAAGACCAAACAAATTCAAAAGCTAGCAGAAGACAAGAAATAACTAAGATCAGGGCAGAACTGAAGAAGATAGAGACACAAAAAACCCTTCAAAAAATCAGTGAATCCAGGAACTGGTTTTTTGAAACGATTAACCAAAGAGATAGACCACTAGCCAGACTCATAAAGAAGAAAAGAGAAGAATCCAATAGATGCGATAAAAAATGATAAAGAGGATATCATCATTCTTCCCACAGAAATACAAACTATCATCAGAGAATACTATAAACACCTCTGTGCAAATAAACTAGAAAATATGGAAGAAATGGATAAATTCCTGAATACATACACCCTCCAAAGACTAAGCCAGGAAGAAGTCGAATTCCTGAATACACCAATAACAAGTTCTGAAATTGAGGCATTAATTAATAGCCTACCAACCAAAAAAGCCCAGAACCAGATGAATTCACAGCCGAATTCTACCAGAGGTACAAAGAGGAGCTTGTACCATTCCTTCTGAAACTATTCCAAACAATAGAAAAAGAGGGACTCCTGCCTAACTCATTTTATGAGGCCAGCATCATCCTGATACCAAAGCCTGGCATAGACACAATAAAAAAAGATAATTTCATTCCAATATCCCTGGTGAACATTGATGTGAAAATCCTCAATAAAATACTGGCAAACCAAATCCAGCAGTACATTAAAAAGCTTATCCACCATGATCAAGTGGGCTTCATCCCTGGGATGCAAGGCTGGTTCAACATATGCAAATTAATAAATGTAATCCATCACATAAACAGAACCAATGACAAAAACCACATTATTATCTCAATAGATGCAGAAAAGGCCTTCAATAAAATTCAACATCCCTTCATGCTAAAAACTTTCAGTAAACTAGGTATTGATGGAATGTATCTCAAAATAATAAGAGATATTTATGACAAACCCATAGCCAATATTATACTGGATGGGCAAAAACTGGAATATTCCCTTTGAAAACCAGTGCAAGACAAGAGTGCTATCTCTCACCACTCCTATTCAACATAGTATTGGAAGTTCTGGCCAGGGCAATCAGGCAAGAGAAAGAAACAATGCATATTCAAGTAGGAAGAGAGGAAGTCAAATCATCTCTGTTTGCAGATGACATGATTGTATATTTAGAAAACCCCATCACCTCAGCCCAAAAACTCTTTAAGCTGATAAGCAACTTCAGCAAAGTCTCAAGATACAAAATCAAAGTGTAAAAATTATAAGAATTTCTATACACCAACAATAGACAAGCAGAGAACTATATCATGAATGAACTCCCATTCACAATTGCTACAAAGAGAATAAAATACCTAAGAATACAACTTACAAAAGATGTAAAGGACCTCTTCAAGGAGAACTACAAAGCACTGCTCAAGGAAATAAAAGAGGACACAAACAAATGGAAAAACATTCCATGCTCCTGGATAGGAAGAATCAATGAAAATGGACATATTGCCCAAAGTAATTTATAGATTCAATGCTATCCCCACCATTGGGAATCCCATCAAGCTACCATTGACTTTCTTCACAGAATTAAAACAAACTACTTTAAATTTCATATGGAACAAATAAAGAGTCCATATAGCCAAGACCATCCTAAGCAAAAAGAACAAAGCTGGAGGCATCATGTTGCCTGACTTCAAACTATACTACTAGGCTACAGTAACCAAAAGAGCATGGTACTGGTACCAAAACAGATATACAGACCAATGGAACAGAACAGAAGCCTCAGAAATAACACCGCACATCTATACCATCTGATCTTTGACAGATCTGACAAAAACAAGAATGGGGAAAGGATTTCCTGTTTAATAAATGGTGCTGGGAAAACTGGCTAGTCATATGTAGAAAACTGAAACTGGACCCCTTCCTTACACCTTATCCAAAAATTAACTCAAAATGGATTAAAGACTTAAATGTAAAACCTGAAATCATAAAAACGCTAGAAGAAAACCTAGACAATACCATTCAGGACATAGGCATGCGAAAAGATTTCATGACTAAAACATCAAAAGCTATTGAAACAAAAGCCAAAATTGACAAATGAAATCTAACTAAACAAAAGAGCTTCTGCACAGCAAAAGAAACTATCATCAGAGTGAATGGGCAACCTACAGAATAGGAGAAAAACTTTTTAATCTACCCATCTGACAAAGATCTAATATCCAGAATCTACAAAGAACTTAAACAAATTTACAAGAAACAAACAAACAACCCCATCAAAGAATGAGCAAAGGATATGAACAGACACTTCTCAAAAGAAGACATTTATGCAGCCAACAAACATATGAAAAAAAGCTCATCATCACTGGTATTAGAGAAACGCAAATCAAAACCACAATGAGATACCATCTCATGTCAGTCAGAATGGTGATTATTAAAAAGTCAGGAAACAACAGATGCTGATGAGGCTGTGGAGAAAGAGGGACGCTTTTACACTGCTGGTGGGAGTGTAAATTAGTTCAACCATTGTGGAAGACAGTGTGGTGATTTCTCAAGGATCTGGAATCAGAAATACTATTTGACCCAGCAATCCCATTACTGAGTATATACCCAAAGAATTATAAATCATTCTACTATAAAGACACATGCACATGTATGTGTATTGCAGCACTACTTACAATAGCAAAAACTTGGAACCAATCCAAATGCCCATCGATGATAGACTGGATAAAGAATATGTGGCTCATATACACCATGGAATACTACACAGTCATAAAAAAGAATGAGATCATGTCCTTTGCAGGCACAAGGATGAAGCTGGAAGCCATCATTCTCAGGAAACTAACACAGGAACAGAAAACCAAACACCGCATGTTCTCACTCATAAGTGGGAGTTGAACAATGAGAACACATGGGCACAGGGAGGGGAACAACACACAGTGGGGCCTGTCAGGGGCTGGGGGGGCAAGGGGAAGGAGAGCATTAGGGCAAATACCTAATGCATGAGGGACTTAAAACTTAGATGAAAAACTGATAGGTGCAGCAAACTACCATGGCACATATATACCTATGTAACAAACCTGCACATTCTGCACACGTATCCCGAAACTTAAAGTAAAAAAAAAATTCTCCATTTGGACACACAGCCAAAGTTGAGAACTCCTGGGATATAGGAACTGTAGGAACCAGACATCTTTTGGGAGAGAGAGATGGCTTTCAGGAGGAGGTAAAGCTGAAGCTGGGAGCCTGAACAAGCACAGCAGTGAAGCTGTAGAGGGAGGAGGGAAGGACTTGAGGGGAATTTATCTAGGAGGTAATTAGAACCACCTGGTGACTGGAGCCTCTCCTGCTTCCTGGTTCCCTTTTTCCCTCTCTAGCTGGCCTGTTTCCATTTACAGGCTTACTTTCCAAGTCTCTAGAACCAAGACTGGGTGACACAAGGAGGCACTGCTCAAAATCAGATCACCCTTGCTTGGGTCCCCATTCTGGCAGCTGCACTTCTGCTCTGTACTCATGGCGTGACTCAGCCCTGGAATCCAATCTTTGCCCTGCCGGCCCTTGTGCTTGTGTTTGTGTCTGTATTAGCCTGTTCTCATACTGCTAATAAAGTCATACCCAAGCCTGGGTAATTTACAGAGGAAAGAGGTTTAATTGACTCACAGTTCAGCATGGCTGGGGAGGCCTCAGGAAACTTACAATTATGGCAGAAAGGGAAGCAAATATGTCCTGCACATGGTGGTAGGAAGGAGAAGTGCCATGCAAAGGGGGAAAAGCCCCCCTTATAAAACCATCAGATCTCATGAGAACTCACTATCACAAGAAGTGATACAATTAAATCACTTGAATTGAAGTGATTGAATTGTATCACTTCACACAAGAAGTGTAACAATTCAAGATGAGATTTGGGTGGGGACACAGCTAAACCATATCAGTGTCTCAGCAACCTGACCAGAGACACATGGGCCTTCTGAGATTGGAGCCCTCATTAATCCTTCTCCCTTTATTAGAGGTTCCTTAAGCTTTTGCCTGATCTCTGAATCCTGCCTGCTCCTGGGCTTACAATTCCACCTTCTATGCACTGCTGGGCCCCTTGTGCATACCAGCTGTGCCACTGGGGAGTGCAGACCTGTTGCAGTGTCTTCTAGATGCCTTCTTCCACCTGCTTAATGCACGTCCTGCCACCCCACCCACGCTGGGAGCTGGGTCTCTTTACAGGACCCTTTCCCTCACATTTACAATAGCCCTGGTGCACTTCCGGTTTCCATCTCCTCATCTGTACACAAGCGAGAGGCTTGCTTTAGTGATCCCTACGGCCTCTTTCAAGCCAAACATTCTATGATTCCCAAATGTGATCAATGATAACAGTGAGCATCAGAGTGCATGCAGAAAGTCCTTATGTTGGCTCTGGTTCTCTTAAAACTTAGCCTACTGGCACATAATCTCAACATTCATAGAGGGCAAAACCATCAAACAGGCTTGTTTTTAGTCAACGCACAAACAAAACCTGCATGGTTGGTTGATTGCATTGTTGAATAATCTCCTGGTAAGTTTCCTATTAATTTAAGTCTTCGTACCCCCAGCATTCTGGCTAATGCTTCACTCCACTCATCTTAAGTATATTTAGCTCACTCATTTTCCTCACTTCTGTAAATTGAAGCAAAATACCCCATGCTCCCTCTGATTTCCACAGAGCCTGCAAAAGCAGCTACCTTTAAAGAGGTCAAAACAGAAGAGATGCCACTTAAGGACAAATGAGGTCAGACCTGGCCCTTGGACTTGGCTCTTCAAGTTCTGCTCTCTTGGCTGTGTACAGAATAAATTTTGGCTCCCAGCTGGCTGTGGCGGCCTGGACACAGGTACACTGTGTTCATGGGCAGATCACAAGGGCCAGAGCAGTGATCTTTGCCAAACTCCTCACAGGCAGGAGGTTCTGAATCCCAGGGACTTCCAAGGTGGAAGGGACCTGCAGGTCATTCAGGGCAACCCCTCTCCTTTACAAATAAGAAAATGAGGCCCAGAAATGTCAAGTACCTTCTCTGAGGTTGCACATCAAATTAGTATGTGCTCATCTATGCTAGCTCTTTCATTCTGTCTGACCCAGAAATTCTACTTTGTGGACTTTATGCCACAGATCTGCTCACACACAGGCACAATAATGTATAAGTAAGGTTATGCACTGCAACACGGCAGCATAGTAAAAACACTGGAAGCAGCTTCAGTATCCATCAGGAGAGGACTGATGTTCAATGGAATGCTAAGCACCTGTAAGGAAAACTGAGGTAGCTCTCCATGTGCTGATATGGAAAGATCTCTGAGATACCTTAGATGAAGAACACAAGGTGCTGAGCTGTGCCTATGGTATGTTACTATTTGTGTGAAAATGGAGAAAAAGGCTAAGAGTGTGTGTGTGTGTGTGTGTGTGTGTGTGTGTGTGTGTGTGTGTTTGCTTATAACAGGTAGGACTTTTATCTTGTTTGCCTATAGAGAGGGGAACTGCATGGCTGGGGATGAAAGGCAGAATTTTCACTATAAAACTTTTAACTAGGCTGGGCGTGGTGGCTCACGCCTGTAATCCCAGCACTTTGGGAGGCTGAGGCGGGCAGATCATGAGGTCAGGAGATCGAGACCATCCTGGCTAACATGGTGAAACCCCGTCTCTACTAAAAATACAAAAAATTAGCCGGGCATGGTGACATGCGCCTATAGTCCCAGCTACCCAGGAGGCTGAGGAAGGAGAACCCTTGAACCCAGGAGGCTGAGGTTGCAGTGAGCCGAGATCGCACCACTGCACTCCAGCCTGGGCTACAGAATGAAACTCTGTCCAAAAAAAAAAAAACAACCAAAAACCTTCTAACTGTTGGTGCCGTATTATTACTCATTCAAAAGCTTAAGTAAACACATAGACCATGTGGCAGACTAGGGTCCAGGTGGCTTGTCCCAGGTGATTCAGCTGGCTAAATGACAGAGCTGCTCCTGGGTCCTGGTCCTCCTTATTCTTGGCATGCACATACAAAAAAAAAATGTTTTCCAAAACACTTGTTAAGTTCTAGAAAGAGGGAAGTGGTCATTTCAGAAGAGGAGGGAAAATGGGGGAGGGGGATAGAATACCATTAAGGTGAAGACAGAAGACAAGGGGAAGAGGGAAAGGGAGGCAGGAATGGAAGGAGAGTGGGCGGGAGCAGGAGCCTGTAGGAGACAATGTGAATTTGCAGCCCGAGGGCCCTTGCAGACTCAAGATGGCTCCAGCTCAACATGCGCTTGTAGCTAAGACTCATTTGCTAAGCAGCAATAGCAAGAGAGTTAGTCCAGGCAGGAGGTGGCTGAGTGCAGCCACAAGCTCTGTAGAGGGCCATGAGCTATCCAGTCGGCACCACCTCAACTCAAATCCCACAGAATAAGCCTCTCTGGGCAGCTGTGCTCTGCCATGTGCGTGAGTTCAACAACACCACAGCCTTCCCTGAGAAATCTGCACATTCATTTCTCCAGCCTCCTGAGAGAGTGACACCCTTTGTGTAACATGACACTTTGTTTCTCCACCAGAGATCTGACAGAACTCTCTGGGGCATTGACTGGACACAGCCTTGGGCTGGTGCCACTGTGCCTCTGGGCAGGGGTCCTGCTGAGTCAGCCATTGTCTCTTCCATTTTCTAAATATGTCCCTTACAGTTAAGAGAACTCATCTGCCAGAACACCATTTTATGTACTCTCCCTCGTCAGCTCAGACCATTTGGGAGACAGGAGAAGAGAAAGGTCTTGGGGAGTCAGGCTCCGTGCCATCTCCACCCTCTTGTGATAAGGAATGGAGCTAGCTTTCCTAACAGCTGAAGCTCAGGCCCCAGTGCTGGGACTCTATCTTACGTTCTTTGGGGATCAAGTCTCCTTTGTTGTCTTTCTTTTTCTCATTTGTTAAGCACAGAAGCAATTTTCTTTCTGGGTCTGTTTAGACAAACTAATGTAAACACCATGAGAAGCTTCAAACTCTCTCTGCCAATAGGCCAGCTCCATTTTGCACTCAAAAGTCATGTCTAAGCAAGGAGCCTGAAGAGTACAAGGGGAACCCTAGAGGTGCTGTGGGACCATCCTGAGGTTTCACTGTGGCCTGCCTTCCAAGGGTCTGAGTCCCCGACCCCCAGCCACAACTGGGTCACAGACTCCAAGGCACATTGTCTCCCTGGAGGTGGTTTCAAATGGCTTGCCGCAGTCAATGCATTGTCAGAAAGGGGAGGGGAAGGCATCAAAGAAAGGGTTCATCTGACATAGGAAACCGCTTTGTGCAGAGATGACACAGTGATGCCTCAATGAACACACAAAGCATCTTTCACTAAAATCAGCCAGGGACAAAGGGGAAGCTGTGGTCTCCTAGACCCTTCTGCTCCAGTTGGTTGGTGCTGCAGCTGTGGAGGGAAGGCAGGGCTGTGGTCTCAGCACAGGTGTAAGCCCCCTACAGGTGGGCCATGTGTGTAGGAGAAGGGGAGCTCACGATGTTGTGGGCCTTGGACTTGTGCAAAGAGAGCCAAATTCAGAGTCCTTTGGAATACGAAAACTTTTGCTCAGTCCCACAGCTTGCCTGGCCCAAGACCAGAGAGAAGCAGTCTGGGACCTCCTACCCTGGAGCCCTCTCCAAGTCTGCACACCTTATGTAAAGTATTCTCTCTGCCACACCTCGGCCATTCATCATCCATGTAGTTGCAAGATCGATCTTACTGAAAAACAGCTCTAATAACGTTGCTTACCCATCAAAAAACTATGATGACTTCCTGTTTTTACTACAGAATGATGGGCTAATTTCTTAGTAATTAACTTACTTAAAACTACGTGTAATAGGAGAAAATTTTCCAATTTTCTTATGGCAGTGAAGCTGAGGCCTGGCCCTCTGACAAGCATGATCTTAGCTGTAAAATTAACTCTGTCCCCCCACAACATTCCCACATGCTGGGTTTCACTCTCTCCTACAACAAAACTCAATCTTGCCCCATTGTTTTCAAGCCTCCGTTGAGACTTAAATCATTAGTACCTGGTCCAACACTGGTTCTGGGAGAATGTACTGGCATTGTCGGGTTCTGCATGCTGTAACCCAACCTCGGAAGACCAGTTGGTTCTGGGAAAACTCTTATCTGCCTCCATCAACCACTCATGTTATCTAGGCTGAGCCACTTTCCCCAGGAAAATCTTTAAACTTCTTTCCAGTTCAGACTCACTGCTTGGATGTGGCCCACATTGAATCCAGCGTGGGCCATCATGGTACTCCAAGTGGCTTCATTTTCCATAGAGTTTAGTGTCCAGTTAATACCCAGGCATTTCCAAATTTCACCCCGTTAAAACTGAACTCTTTCTTGTGAAAACAGGAGGAAATTACAGTCACTAATCTGAGATCAGGTGACAGTTACACTCCTCTGTAGACCAGGGGCCAGCTTGCTGATAGTCATCTTTTCTAAAGTCAGACCAGGACCTTAGGTCTTTAGGAGAAGGCCTAAATCTAATTTAGCAGAGGTATAAGACGCCAGCTCGCCAACACAGCATCTCCAAGTCCCTTATTTCTCTATGCAGACATCTGCTATGTTTGGCTTCAAATGTTGTCTGTCAGTTAATAGCAATGAAGTTACTCCTGAGGCTCCAATATGTGACAGATTTGTGCTTGTTCATTTCCCTTTCCTTCATTACAAATTGGTTTGATTATAATTAGTGTACTCCATGGAGTGCTATTGGATTTTGGAATCTTTAATTATCTATAGTAAATATATTTCCTTTTTATACCAAAATACTTGATAAATTGGTGTTTAGTTGAAATGTCCTGTGAGCCTCATAAATAAATAACAGTTTGCACTCCAATGGTTGGCCACATTCTGGACATCTTCTCAGAGTGGGAGCCTAGGGTGGGAGATGGAGGACGGAGGGTGAAAAATATCCTGACCTCTTCCCTTGTTGCACTGACTTGGGTGGTCTGGGCTTAGTAAAGCACTTCTAACCTTGGACTTGCGTTTTCCCAAAGCAAGTGGAAAACCATCATCAGCTCTCAGTTGAGGAGCTTTGGCCTGGACTTTTGGCCATGAGCACAATTAATCAACAGGTTATGCAAATTAGATGGTAATTAATTCCTGGTAGCAGGCACATTTCCATTTAGACTGCTGCATATGCTGTGTGGTGATCAATTTGGTCTCCAAGGAAGCCCTGCTTCTTCTTCCAACGTTGTGGGCCTTGGACTTGTGCAAAGAGAGCCAAATTCAGAATCTTTTGGAATATAAAAACTTTTGCTCAGTCCCACAGCTTGCCTGGCCCAAGACCAGAGAGAGGCAGTCTGGGATCTCCTACCCTGGAGCCCTCTCCAAGTCTGCACACCTTATCTAAGGTGTTCTCTTTGCCACACCTCAGCCATTCATCCTACATGTAGTTGCAAGATCGATCGTCCCAAAAAACAGCTCTACTCATGTTACTTAGCCATCAGTAAACTATGATGACTTCCTGTTTTTAATACAGAATGATGTGCAAATTTCTTAGTAATTAACTTGGTAATTAAAACTATATGTGGTAGGAGAGAAATTTCCAATTTTCTCATGGCAGCGAAGCTGAGGCCTGGCCCTCTGACTGCAGATGGAGAGTTTCTCTATTCCTAGTAAACTGCTCTGGCAGCATATATCTATTTCAAGCTACTTTTTAAGGCAATACATGGCACCTTAGAGCCAGGGTTTCATCCTCCATGGCAATTACCAATGGATGGTAGGACAGTCATGATCATCAGTTATGAGTATCTGATCTGACACAGTTATGAGAAAGAGAATTGACTGATGGCAACTGTTCCTAGTATTTGCCATTCGTACATTATAGAATCAAGAAAAAATGTGTGTGTGTGTGTGTGTGTACAAACTATACAGAGTTCTCCTCATCACTAACAGTATATTAATCACTGGGCCCCAAAAATACATTGGCTGCCCCATAATTGCAAACAGGGCCTATGGACTCAGGGCTAGCAGCTAAATGGAGATCACAGTGAAGACTGGGAATGCCTATTGGGAAGGTGCTCCAACCAAAGAATTCAAGGGACGAGAGGTCAAGAAAAAGCAGAGAATCAAAGCTGGGCCCCCTGTGGGGAGGCCGAAGTCAGGCAAAACAAGTGACAAAGAAGGGGGTAAGTGCAAGCTGAGCAATTATGTGAACAGAGGCAGAAAAAAGGAACTTTGGAACTGAAGAAAGCTGTTGCATGGCTTTCTTCATGAAGAAAGTGTTGCATTTCGGAGTACTAAAATGTCACCTTCTCAGAATGGCCCTCCCTGGTGTTCCTGGCTAAAAGAGCAGGTTCTGAGACTCTCCATCTCAAACTTGCTTTATTGTTGTTCATAGCTCTCTTCTCTGTCTAATAAGATATTAATTTTTCATTTCCTTGTGTGTTTATTATTTGTAACCCCCAGCAGAGTGTAAACTCGCTATAAGTGGAGACATTTTCTTGTTCACTCTGGTGTCCCCAATGCCTAAGACAGCTCCTAGGACATAGTAGAGTTTCAATAGATATTTGCTGTCTGAATGATGAACTCACTTAACAGATGAGGAAAGTGGGGTTCAAAATGAGGAGTGGCTTACAGATGTCAGGAGAGCTGTAAACATCCTGCGATGCAGAGGATCCCCCTCCAGCACCTACAACTGAGACTTAGCCAGCCCAAAATGTCAGTGGTGCCCAGCTGAGAAACCCTGGGCTACACAGACAGGATGGGAGGTTGGCAATGGAAGAGGAGGGTGTAGAGAGGATGTGTGTGGCCCAGACCTTGGATGATGGGAATATTTGCACATATGGAGATGAGCAAGAGCTGGCGAGGGAGGAAATTAAATGTCTGTCCACCATCCCCAGTGTGTGGCCTCCCTCATTTTGTGCCTAGCACTCCCTCCCTGAAGTTGTGCGAACCAAAAATGTCTCCAGACATTGGCAAGTGTCCCCTGGAGGACAAAATTGCCTCTGGTTAAGAACTGCTGGAGTCTAGCCAAAGTCAGCTCTCCCCTCTCCTTCCTCAGAACTCCAACCTCACTGTGGGAGACCCTTCTCAAAGGCTGGGCACTGCTTAACTTGCTCATCTTCTCTCCTGCTGGGTGGTGAGCTCTTCATCCTGACCCTGGAGGCATTTCTCTCACATGTGGGAGTAAGGGGCATCAGGGCATCAGTTTCTAAAGCACTTGGTAACTTTTGAAGGAGAAATAACCTAATTTAGAGCCAAACAGAAATAAATCAAAACTCTAGAGATAGTCTGGATATCACTGGTTGCCATAAAATTGTGATGACATTAAGCCATCCTGCTAGATTGATTTGTAAATGATGCTAACATAGCTCTGATATTATAAGGAAGGCATTTGAAATAAAAGACAGACAACTCTCTATTTGTCACTGCTGAACATTTGACTGAAAGCTGGGAAAGGAAAGAAGCATTGAGGGCAGAAATCCAAGTGACTTGATTGGCAGTTCAGACAATAGTCCCTGAGGGGCACACTCAGAAGCTCAGGGCTACTTTATTTAGCATTTAAAGATGTTGCTATCTGTCCATTCAAAGGAAAAAATAACCTTTTTTGTTTGGTTTGATGTTCTTTCTTTCTGGTTTAAGATTCAGCACATCACCCAGAGGGGTGAATTTCATCAAAATATTTTCCCCAAAGGATCTACAGTTCCATTTTGTAATATGTTGCCACCCACGTCAACAGCTATTGATATTCTATAATTTTCAGTGACTAGCTGAAGCTCTCCCATGCACTACACTAATCCACCTAGCTGCTTGTTGTAGGTAAAAATAAAGGAAGTGATTATTACGCTGGTGGAAAACTCAGTTGCAGCTCAAAGACTGCATAACTATAAATTGCAGAAGGATTAGGAATTCATGGTTGGGTAGAACAACTATAGGTCAGCAATTTCATGTTAAATTGCTTATTGCAAGGTGGAAGTGGAAGATACTGCCAAACAAAATCAATTTACCTTGAAAATAATTAGTGAGATGCAAACACCTGGAGATGGGAAATTCGTTTGAAATTAATCATTGCTGCTCAAATCTAGCCAGTCTCTTTCAGCAGCAAGGACTGTCTGCAGATAGAGATTTCATTGAATTGAGTGCTGCTGAAAGGATCTGTTGGATTCTGATCTAAAATCAGCTTGAGTTTAGCATTATAGGGGAAAGCTCATGCTATACAAAGAGCTTGATAGTTAGGATTAGATGAGTTTCTGAAAGCACAGGGAAGAGAAAAATGGGAAGCAATATGTGAACTGAACAATCAAGTCAGATTTAGAGGCCTTAGCCTGCTCTAGCAACCCAGGCAACTGTCAATTCCTTTACGTGGATGAGGAAAGATGAATGTCTCCTTTACTCACCATACTCAACACTCAGTCATTGAAGACAGAAACATTGAAGGGAGTGACACATTGCTTTTCCATGTACAATTCGCAGTATCTTTGCTGGAGAGCATTCTGAGTACTGAGGCAGAAGTTGTGAAGTCAGTTAAAATCACCAGCAATGGTTGGCAAGGAAATTTGAACAATAAAGAAGCTGAGACTCTAAACACACCCCACAAGACTGGGTCTCACATCCCTGAAGGGAGGGGAAATTAGATAGGGCAGATGGTTTTACTGCGTTGAGGTATACTTTGTCCTTTAGATTCATTTCTATCATCTATGCTAAAGACAGAAATGAAAACAGGTTCTGCAGATAATGCAGCTGGTCCTGTATCACACAACACTCCAGTGAGTTGAAGAGGGCAGATCTGCATGAAAACACAACCAAAAGAACAGGTAAAAACAGCCACAAATCACCAAATGACCAGAGGGACTGTTGTCTTTGGTTTGTGGTCTTTCTGCTTCTGTAGGATCAGCCCAAGTGGTCAGTCCTTGGAGAGCAATTGGAGTCGCCTTTGTTACTGTTTCTGTGGCTGCAGCTTGGATAGGGATGACTTGCTCAGGCTGCAGGCAAAAACCACAACTCACAGAAGGGGCGAAGAAGAGAAAATGAATCTCTCAGATATTTTTTTCTCTTTTTCTTTTTTTTTTTTTTGAGGTGGAGTCTCGCTCTGTCACCCAGGCTGGAGTGCAATGGCACAGTCTCAGCTCACTGCAACCTCCACCTCCCGGGTTCAAGAGATTCTCCTGCCTCAGCCTCCCAAGTGGCTGGGATTACAGGCGCGCACCACCACACCCAGCTAATTTTTGTATTTTTAGTAGAGATGGGTTTCACCATGCTGGCCAGGCTGGTCTCAAACTCCTGACCTCACGATCTGCCTGCCTTGGCCTCCCAAAGTGCTGGGATTACAGGCGTGAGCACCCAGCCCCTCAGATTTTTTTTTAACTTAGTTCTTTTCAACTTAGTTTAAAGTTGAGGCTCATATACATACATTCAGCCCAAGGGCACCAGCCTAATCTCTCCTGGGTAAGCATTAGGAAAAGGCACCTCAACCTCTGGGGTACACAGCTTGTTGAGCAGATTGCAGGTTGAATTTTAGAGTGCAGCCATTAAACCAACATGAATATCTCTATCAATGTCTGTGTTGGTCATGTTCCAGAAACAAAATAGATGGCACATTGAAATTAGGGCAATTCAAGGAGAGCATAATAAAGGGACATTTATGAAGGTGTAGGCAGAGTATGGGATAGCACAGTACTCCTAGGGTGAAGGTCAGAGTGTTACAAGAACCAGGTAAGAGAGGATCACTAGGAGAGGGTCTACTTGGCAGGAGCTGTGACCTCCAGAAAGCCCCACTGGAGGCCATTCCACAGGGGGGATGTCAAAAGAATAAATACCCCAGCCTCATCTGCTTCTTCCCTCCAAACTCCTCTGAGGCGCCTCATAGGCTGAAGTTACCTGATAAGCCAGAGGTCAAGGTATCCCATTGAAGTGGCCTATGGGGTCAGCCCAGGGCAGATCGCAGCAGGTTGAGGGTGGAGAGTGGATCTAGGGGCACACATGGGAAATATCCAGCTCACAGTTCATGACCGGGCCGCCCCAGTCATTTTATTCTTTCGAACGTGTGTTCAGAACCACCTCCTCGGTGCTGGACCTGTTCTGGGGGCATGTTGATGTGTCCATTGTGAATCCCTAGCCTCAAGAAGCTTTTTTCCAGCAGGGAAAATGGTTGTTTTGGGGTTTTGGTTCTGGCTTTTTGCCTGTGAATCTCCTGCCAAAGAATAAGTCCACAAATTTTGGGAAATGGAACTTCTTTATTTCCAGCCATGTGGCTTCAGCTTTCACCCTAGGTGACCAGAGGGGGCTGATATCCTGAAGGCTCCTGACGACTTGTATTTTATGAGTGCATCCACTTTATAAAATATTAACCAGAAAAATATTAAAGTTTGCAAATGCAGCAACAGACCCAGAGGGACAATGTGATGATACCATGTTTTATATATTTTTTTAAAACATGAAAAGCGCCTCTGAAAGACAAAGGAAAAAAAGACAGGTGTGTCTTTGTTCTCCTTTCAATGTAAGCAGAGTGGTATATGTTTGTTTTCTGTGGACAGTGCTGATTCACCAAGGAGTCAAGAACTGCTAATGAGTGTTTTTCACTTCTCATTTACAAATGGAATACATTAAGAAATTACTCAGCCACACTCGGTGTGGTTTTTAATTGAAACCAACATCTGTGTACGGATGAGTGGAATTTCTTTTTCTCTGCATACAGGGGTTGGTTGACGTTTTCAGCTTCAGAGGGCCTGAAATGTGGTCAACACATTTCTTTTCACATGAACAACCCCGTGCGGTGTGTTTAAATAGAGTAACCAAATTGTCTCATTTTCACAGAACTCATTTATCTCTGCACGAGCACTTTTCATTGTTCCCCACCTTCTGAGGTAGAGAAAATGCACTAGATGACACTTTTATTAGCCTAACTTCTGCCCTTTATTTTTCCCCTTTAATATCAGACCCACAGAAAATAATAAGCAAACTATAGACTAGAAAGAATTATTAACCCAAATGTGACAAGTGAAGTGTAAATATCCTCTTATATTCAAACACTAATAAAAACTAATAAAAATCTGATACCAACAAGTAGATAGACAAAGGACATAAACCAAATGATGCATCCAGAAATCAGAGTTACTGCCCAGCGTGGTGGCTCACGCCTGTAATCCCAGCGCTTTGGGAGGCTGAGGCACACGGATCACCTGAGGTCAAGTGTTTGAGACCAGCCTGGCCAACATGGTGAAACCCTGTCTCTACTAAAAATACAAAAATTCGCCAGGAGTGGTGGTGCACACCTGTAATCCCAGCTACTCGGGAGGCTGACGCAAGAGAATCACTTGAATCCAGGAGGTGGAGGTTGCAGTGAGCTGAGATTGCGCTGCTGTACTCCAGCCTGGCCTGGGCGACAGAGTGAGACTCTGTCTTGAAAAAAATAAAATAAAAGAAAGAAAGAAATCACAGTTACTAAACAAACATGGGGGGGATGTTCAACTTTATTTACTTGTTCATTTATTCATTCATTTGTTAAATACTTAATAAGCATCCACTGTGTGCCAAGTACCACACAAGATCCTGAAAATACGTAGATTAGTAGAACACAAACCTCATCCACAAAGGGTTCCAATTTTAGCAAGAGAGAACTGTAAACAAGATCTATGGACCAGGCTGTCGTGTTCAGGGAACGATAAGCAATTTAAAAAGCTAAAATGGTTAAGATAGAGTGAACTCAGCCCTAAAAGAAACAAGAACTCAAACAAGTGCCATGTTCAATGAGGAAACTGGCACATATTTTTAATGTTAATATTTAATGATGTAGTGCTTGCTTTGGCAGAAGATATATTGAACTGGGCTGACTCTGTGGCAATTTTAGTAGTAAAATCCATGACTCTCTAATTCTATTTCTGAAGTTCCATATTAAGGGTATAATCTATCAAAAAAGCTATATGTCATAAGGTGTTTATATGTCATACGACATTGTTATGTATAATAGCAAATAATTGGAATCATCCTAAATGCCCAACAACTATAGAAAGAATCAATAAATTACAGCATATTCATTTGCAATAACATTCTGCATCCATTAGAAATGCTTATATTAACGGAAAACATGAAAATTAAGTATACACTAAATAATCATGTTTAAATATGCACAGAAAAGAAAATCTAGAAGGAAATACATTAAAATGCTAACAGTGATTGTATGCATGTTATTTTTTTCTTTTTCCTATGTTCCAAAAAATTATTATTTTATATATATATATCTATATATATATATATATTTTTTTTTTTTTTTGGAGAGACAAGGTTTCTTTATGTTGCCCAGGCTAGTCTTGAACTCCTGGCCTAAAGCAACCCTCATATCTTAGCCTCCCAAAGTGCTGGGATTACAGGCATAAGCTACTGTTTCTGGACCCCCAACATTTTTAATACAATTAGTTTTTTTAGAATAAAGTTCAACCTTGTAAAAAATGAACAGTTAACCAAAAAACTAAAATTCTACTTCATCATATCAGTAGCAGTTTTCTATGGACTTGAATTCAAACAGCAGGAAAAGCAGTGTTGTCAATCATGCATGAGTCCTGGATGCCAGGCCCATCTCTTTAATCATGGTGTTAATTTTGGCCGGGCCCCTTATCTCTCTCTTTTCATTTTCAGAAAATAAGAGAGATGCCCTGAATTCTCTCAAAACCTCTTTCTGACCGAAAAATCTATGAATCTTGACATTCTAGGAAAAAGAGTTTTTGCCTCAATTCACTGAAATCACAAACAGTGCATTGAAACACTTCTTTACATAAATCAGGTACAAAATGTCAGACAGAGAGGAGGCATAATCAGAAAATAACGTGTGTTTGTCTCATTGGATATTTTTCAAAAAAGATTAAACAGTGTCTTTTCCCACTGAATTCATAGCATCCTCTAGTTCTTGTCCTTAAAATCAATCTTTACAGAAGAGCAAGCTTTATCCATTATTTAACACATATTTCAGTCTGTTGTTATTTGGCCATGTGGAGGCGGTGCCTTAAATGTAGAATTTGGGTTTCCTATGCCAATACAAAACCTGTAACCCTAATTTACAGGGCCTTCTGCCTTTTTTATGGTCATTCACAATATAGCATGAACCGAGCCTTTACAGATGCAGTGTCTCAAACTAAACGTAATCCTGGAAAATAAGTCTATCTAATTTCTTCAGAGTAGAGGAAAGTGCAGCATTAGTATGCTATTTCTGGGCATATGCATGCTTGGAAGCCTGGAAATATTCTGTTTCATTTTCCAATTGGAGAGATTTTAAACACTGGATTGCTTTCTTTTCCAAAGCAAACATGTCGTCTCTTGGATTGACTGAGACCTGATGGGTTTCCCTTGATCAAAGAACCTCTTAAGGTGACAGCCTACATGGTCACAGAGCATGAAAAACTTTACCCACATTTCCCCCTCTTTTCCCTGTAGGAGGATCCCTAAGGGTTAGGTGATACCAGAACTAGGAGAGGTAGGCAGAGAGAAACTAAAAGACCTGAAAGAAAATAATTTCTCTGGATAGTTTCTCTGACCACTGAGGGATTATTTAATAGCAAAAACATGCACTACAAATGCCCAGAGAGCTTGACTTTCCACCAGTTGGGGATTTACTTCTGGTCATGATTGCACATCTCAGGAAGTTACTGATTCAGTCCCGGGCTCCTTCTTTTCCCCAACTACACACTCTCCTTGAGTCTCATCCAATCCTTGGGCTTTGAATATTGCTTTGAATATTACAATATCGACCGGAGACTCCTATATCTCACTGCCACGCGGATAGTTCCATTCGGATATCCCACAAGGCATCTCCAACTTAAATATCCAGGAGAGACCTCTTGCTTTCCTGCCTCTCACTTCTAAATGCGGAGCTTGCCTGGAAACCTGGGAGTCATGATTGACAGCTTGCTTTTCTCTCATTCTTCACAGTCCTTTCAGCCAGCAGCTCCAGCCCCCATACCCATGATTAGTCTCCACTTCCACTGCCACCACTCAGATTCCAGCCGTGGTCCCTTCTCGTGCAGCATCACCAATGACCTTCTAATTATTCCTTCAACTGCCATTCTTGCCCTCCTCCAATCTGTCGTCCATGCAGTGGCCAAAAGTTCTTTTTAAAACATGATTTGAATTACACCATTCTCCTACTTAAGACTTTCACCTGGCTTTGCATTGTACCTTGAATGAAATTCAGGCTCCCACCGTGGTGTCCTGGGCCATGCATGATAAGACCCATGCCCTCCTCTCCACCTCACCCAGGCCACATTTCCTGCTGCCCCCTGCACCACAGTCCCAGTGGTCTTAGTCATCTCAAGCATACACCATGCCTCAGAGCCTTTGTTCCTGCTGGCCCCTATTTCCCCTGCTCTTTGTGTGCCTGACTCTTTCCCCTCCATCAAGTTTCAGTGTCAACATGACTTACTCTTACAGAGAAGCCTCCTCTCATTTGCTATGTAAAGAATTTCCCATCTTCGTTGCTATCTGTAATAGTGCCCTGATCCTTTCTTAATACTTACTAAAACTTGTAATTATTTTATTTATTGCTTATTTGATTACTATGCTATACTTTGTCTAGATTGTAAACTCTAAGGGAGCAGAGGTCTCGGTTATTTTTTCCCTATGTGTGTCACATCCAGCACATATTAATGCCGAATAAATATTTGCTGATTAAGTTAATTAATTAAAGAAGGCCATTGGTCATTGACACTTTTAGCTAGTTGTTAGAAAATCAACCTGATTAACCTAATCTGATTGAGACATGCCACTGTGCTCCTTCTACCTCTGTGCAAGCAGACTTTCAGCTACAGGAATGGAGAAAAAGAATTTGCAGGCTCATTTCTGTGAAGGTACAGAAAAGTCTATTTCTTTTTCAGGAGGGCATCTGAACAGTTTCCTCTTTACAGCATCTCCCCTAGAAAGTTTTGATTTCAGAGTATAGAGAATGTTAGTTATAATTTTT
Source organism: Hylobates moloch (assembly GCF_009828535.3). Taxonomy (NCBI): domain Eukaryota; kingdom Metazoa; phylum Chordata; class Mammalia; order Primates; family Hylobatidae; genus Hylobates; species Hylobates moloch. The sequence goes on along the minus strand of NW_026652288.1, from coordinate 81,251,420 downwards.
TATAGGCAATGCTCTCCATTTTATAGTTAATTACCATGTAGCTCAATAACGTGTATTATTAAATATATGTCAGATTAATTTTCTTGTAACTTTTTTTCTTGAGACGTAATTTTGCTCTCTTGCCCAGGCTGGAGTGCAGTGGCACGATCTCGGCTCACTGCAGTCTCTGCCTCCCAGGTTCAAGTAATTCTCCTGCCTCAGCCTCTCAAGTGGCTGGGACTACAGGTCCATGCCACCACACCTGGCTAATTTTTACATTTTTAGTAGAGACGGGGTTTCACCATGTTGGCCAGGTTGGTCTCGAACTCCTGACCTTAGGTGATCTGCCCACCTCAGCCTCCCAAAGTGCTGGGATTATAGGCATGAGCCACTGCGCCCAGCTTCTTGTAAGTTATAATTTTTAACTATAGCTCAGATAGTACAGTTTTTCTTTTTAAAAATTAGAGGAAAAAATCCAGTGACTACATGGACTATTACACAAGCACATAAAGTTATTAAGTAAACATAGTAACAAATGGCAATGTTTATGATTCAGTTTAAGAGACAAAAGCAGAATACATAATTGTTCTGATTTGTAATTAAAATGATCAAAGTATGTATACAAGCAAGCAATAACTAATAGGGAACAAGAAAAAACACCTTGGTTTTCTAGTGTGGTAGATTTACGTCTGTTTCTTTTTTAGTTATTTCCATTTTCTTGGTACAATAGTAATTGCACAATAAATTTAGGGCTGAACTAGGCTGTAAATATGATTGCTGGTGTGCCTGCAGTTAGTATAGTGACTAGAAACATGTGCGGTCAGTCAGAGAAAGTCTCGCTGCAATATTCCTGCTCATTTGGACTGTCTAAAAGTTGTGCCCTCTTGTTTAATGCTTCCAGCTTGATCATCTGGTTAAATTTGTCACTCAAATACTTCTACCAAGAAGTAGCAGCGAGAATAAACATCTTTATTTGTATTTGTACTTCCTGCTTGTTCTCCACGTGAGTGTGTGTTAGGGTAGAGGAAGCAGGGAGGACTATGCACTTAAAATAAATGCAATCCAAAATTACAAAGAACAATATGTGTTTGTATGTCCCATATGGAACAATTCCCAAGATATACTGTTAGCTCTCTTTAAAAAGTAGAAGCGTGTATATTATGCTGTCATAATTTAAAAACAGAATAAAACAAAAAAGAAAATCAGAGAAGGGGATGTATATTTATATATGCATTTACAGAGAGATTTACATAAACTATATATTTGCATTAAAATATGTTCTTTTTCTTTTTCTTTTCTTTTTTTTTTTTTGAGACAGAGAGTCACTCTATCACCCAGGCTGGAGTGCGGTGGTGTGATCTCAGCTCACTGCAACCTCCACCTCCCGGATTCAAGCGATTCTTGTGCCTCAGCCTACCAAGTAGCTGGAACTACAGGCACACGCCACCACACCTGGCTAAGTTTTGTATTTTTAGTAGAGGAAGGATTTTGTCACGTTGGCCAGGCTGGTCTCGAACTCCTGGCCTCAAGTGATCCGCCTGCCTGGGTCTCTCAAAGGACTGGGATTACAGATATGAGTCACGGCGCCCAGCCAAAATATGTTCTATATCTATAATATAGATGCATATACTAGACACATGTACACACACACATCTGTTTTTAAGCAAATATGTATCTGGAAAGATAGAAAATACACCGGTAATAATGGTTACCTCTAGGGAAAGAAAGAGGGAACTGAGGAAGGCAGGGCACTTACCTTTCATCATATAATCTTTCATACTGTCTAAAATATTTACCATGGACATGTATTACTATTCAAACAAATGATTAAATCATAAGAAAGACAGAGAGCTATTTGCTAACGAACCAAAATAAACAATGAAATGAATTGCAGCCAGGTACGGTGGCTCACACCTGTAATCCCAGCACTTTGGGAGCCCGAGGCAAGTGGATCTCTTGAGGTCAGGAGTTTGAGATCAGCCTGGTCAACATGGTGAGACCCCCTCTCTACTAAAAATACAAAAATAAGCTGGGCATGGTGTTGTGTTCCTATAATCACAGCTACCCAGGAGGCTGAGGCATGAGAATCACTTGAACCCAGGAGGCAGATGTTGCAGTGAGCTGAGATCACGCCACTGCACTCCAGCCTGGGTGACAGAGTGAGACTCTGCCTCAAAAAAAAAAAAAAAAAAAGAAGTCAATTACATTAACTATTGTCTCATTAATAGATTTTTTTAAATACATAAAAGATAAAAAATAAATGCAACTGGTATCAAGTGTTTTCTAAGTTGTGCATTGAGCATTTTATAAAGCATGATGGGTCAAGGATGTGTTGGAGAGGTATAAAATGTCATTATCTATATGCATTTGCTAGGGCTGCTATAACAAAAATACCACAGACTGGGCAGCTTAAAAAATAAATTTTGTTTTCTCACAGTTCTGAAAGCTAGAAGTCCAAGATCAAGGTGTCACAGGTTTGGTTTCTCCTGAGGGCTTTCTCCTTGGCTTGTGGATGACTGCCTTTTCTTTTTTTTTTTTTTTTGAGACAGGGTCTTGCTCTGTCTCCCAGGCTGGAGTGCAATGGCGCAATCTCAGCTCACTGCAACTTCCGCCTCCTGGGTTCAAGCAATTTTCCTGCCTGGGACTAGAGGCATGCGCCACCACACTCAGCTAAGTTTTCTGTATTTTTATTTTATTATTGTTTTTTTTTGAGATGGAGTCTTGCTCTGTCACCCAGACTGGAGTGCAGTGGCACGATCTCGGCTCACTGCAGTCTCCACCTCCCGGGTTCATGCCATTCTCCTGCCTCAGCCTCCCAAGTAGCTGGGACTACAGGCACCCGCCACCATGCCCAGCTAATTTTTTTATTTTTTTTATTTTTTTAGTAGAGATGGTGTTTCACCGTGTTAGCCAGGATGGTCTCGATCTCCTGACCTCGTGATCCGCCAGCCTTGGCCTCCCAAAGTGCTGGGATTACAGGCGTGAACCACCACGCCCGGCCTAGTTTTTTGTATTTTTAGTAGAGATGGGGGTTCACCATGTTGGTCAGGCTGGTCTCGATCTCCTGAACTCAAATGATCTGCCACCCAAGACCTCCCAAAGTGCTGGGATTACAAGTGTGAGACACCGCGTCCGGCAGATGGCGGCCCTTCTTGCTGTGTCCTCACGTGGTCTTTCCTCTGTGTGTGCGCATCCCTGGTGTTTCTCTGTGTGTGCAGATTTCCTCTTCTTATGAAGACACCAGTCAGATTGGATTATGGCCAACCCCAATGGCCTCATTTTAACTCAATTGCCTCCAAAGGCCCAATCTCCAAATACAGTCATATTCTGAAGAACCAGAGATTAGAGCTTTGTATTAGTCCCTTCTAGCACTGCTACAAAGAAATACCTGAAACTGGGTACTTTATAAAGAAAAGAGGTGTAGTAATTGTCTCACAGTTCCACAGCCTGTATAGGTAGCATGGCTGGGGAGTTCTCAGAAAACTTACAATCCTGGCAGAAGGTGAAGGGGAAGCAGGCACATCCTACATGGCAGAAGCAGAAGAAAGAGAGAGAAGGGGGAGGTGCTACACGCTTTACACAACCAAATCTCATGAGAACTCATTCACTATCATGAGAACAGCAATGAGGAAATCTGCTCCCATGATCCAGTCTCCTTCCACTAGGCCCCTCCTCCAACATTGGAGATTACTATTTGACATGAGATTTGGGTGGGGACACAAATCCAAACCATATTAAGCTTCAACATATGAATTTTTGGGGGGAGGTTGAGGGGACATAATTCAGTCCATATTATTCTTGAGGAATTTTCAGTTTAGTTGTGAGCTAAGCCATACATTCTTGAGTAAAAAAAAAAAAAAAACCAGCAACATTAAAGGTAGCAAACAAATGTCAAAGTGAATAATAATACAGAAAGTAATGAGCTGAGATTCTCTAGGGCAGTGGCAATTTCCCAAGCACAATCTCCTATTTAAAAAATAAAAGTCAGGAATACATGAGGACAAAACCACCAGTTAGTTTTTGCCATAGTTACTGTGCATAGAGCAAGGGGCCTGTCTGCTTTTGATTTGGAAAAAATTAGTTCAGCAAATTATATTATGGTAGACATGACACTAAAGCAATCCATTAATCAATTTGGTGAAAAATATTATTCCTAATGCTGTTTGAAATTGTCTAGGCAGGAGAAAATTAGATTGTTTGAATGTTTTATTTGTTACCAATTATTTTTTGAAAACGACAGGTGAGTGGGACCTATACATATAAAAATGCTAAAACTCCTCCATCCAGAAGGTCAAGTATACTGTAACTGTTAGGTATCTTGGAGCTAACAAGATGCTTTTGTACCCTCTGATGGTAAAATGAGAAGCCATGTCATGAGGGAAACAAATATATATCATAGAACAAAGGGAATTTCTGTATCCTCTTGATTTTTTGTGAACTGTTTATAAATCAGTGTTTGCTTTTAATTTTCCTACTTGTGACGTATCTGTTTTGTAGGCCTCTCAAAAAGATGAATCATAAAGCAGAACAAGATGGTACACTGAATTCCAGAACACAAGAAAGAGACCCAAGAAACTGAAGTGCCAATCAGCTACTCAAGTCATGGTACAAAGACAGTTTAAAAGCTAAGCAAAGTATGGACCTAGTGACCTGCAGGTTGACTACAACAAGTCCCCTTTCCTCAAATGGGGTTGCAGTCACGTTACAACTGCAGAGTCAATCCATACTGCTCTCTGCCAGAGGCAGCTGTAGCTGCTCCATGATTGCCTAGGCCCTGCAACAAATACCAAGGGTGACTCCAAAACAATTCCCCAGGTCATTGACCTAGACTGGTATATTCCCCTGCAACACAAAATCCTAGAGGAAAATCTAAATAAAGAAAGGGACTGTCAGCTCCATTTTCTCAGTTTAAATCCACAGAGGAAAAACACCATAGTTTTTGTTTTGTTTTGTTTTGTTTTGTTTTGTTTTGTTTTGTTTTGTTTTGTTTTTTACAGAGTTTTGCTCTGTAGCCCAGGCTGGAGTGCAGTGGTGTGATCTCAGCTCACTGTAACCTCCACCTCCCAGGTTCAAGCGATTTTCCTGCCTCAGTCTCCTGAGTAGCTGAGATTACAGGCGCCTGCCACCATGCCTGGCTATCTTTTTTTTTTTAAAACAAAAGAAACATTAGGCCACTTTTTAGATTAATTTACCTCCTTGCACAGGTTTATTTGCTTGTTTGTTTTTCCAACTTAACCAGTCATTCTAAATAGCAAAATTTTATTTGGCCTCAAGGTCCAGCTTGCTTTTCACTCAAAGAACACCTATCTGGTTTTGAATGAGGGGTTCTTGGACCTTTCCTCTGCATACAGGGAAGTATCCACTTCCAATCTGGGATCAGGGACTTCCCAGTTACTCCCGAGGTGGGGAGGACACTGGATCTGGAAGGCTGGCCCACTACTCACAGTCTCTGTGCTTGTCTACCAGATGGCACCAGCTCCCACTAAGCTGAGCCAGAGGGCGCATCTGGAAAGCACTTGAGACATATGGAACTCATCACTGTCATCACTGTGCCCCTCCCTCCCCTGCTTCAGTGCTTCTAAGAAGGGAGAGGCTGACATGAACCCTGGGGAGTCAGATCTGCTGTGCAGTTTACATGAACCCAGTATTCATGATTAGACAGAACTCCTCGGGGCTGACTGTACTCTCCTGACACTTTCTCAAGCTCTCACTAGCGTATGTAAAAGGAGGGAGGAAATGCCACATGCTGCGCGAACAGTGTTTAAGCCTCTGTGTCTTTCCCACTGGAAGCTAGTATGTTATGAAGGCAAACTCATGGGCTTTGGAGTCAGAACCCTGTCTTTGCCACTGTACTAATCAGCTTAGGCTATGGCATGATGTGATAACAAACAACCTCAAATCTCAGTGGCGTGGAATAGCAAAGGTTTATTTCTCACTCAGGCTACATATCAGTTGTAGATCAGCTGCCTCTGTCTTCCATGTGGTCATTATCTCCAGACCCAGACTAAAGGAGCAGCCAGTATCTGGGAAATTGATCTTGTGAAATAGAAAAAAAGACAATGGAATCATATGTTGGCTTTTAAAGTTTCTGCTCACATCACTTCCTTTTATATTTTATGGACCAAACAAATCGCATGGCCAAGGCTGACCCCAACAAAGCAGGGATATTTAACCCACTCCCAAACAGCAAATAGATTGAGCAATAATACAACTTACTACAGCCATTTACTTTGTGTCCTGTGGCAAATTACTGTGATGTAAAAATGATGATGTACACCTGGAGATGATGATAGGCTGATTAAATAAAATACAGGTTTAAAATAGAGTATTATGTTCCCCTAGCCAGGGGAAGCAGTGAGGGACTGTGCCATGAGGGATGGTGCTATCTGGCCCAGATACTATGCTTTTCCCACAGTCTTCTCAACCTGTAGACCAGGAGATTCTCTCAGGCACCTACACCACCAGGGCCCTGGGTTTCAAGCACAAAACTGGGCAGCCGTTTGGGCAGACACCAAGCTAGCTGCAGGAGTTCTTTTTTTCATACCCCAGTGGTGCCGGGAATTCCAGTGAGACAGAACCGTTCACTCCCCTGGAAAGGGGGCTGAAGCCAGGGAGCCGAGTGATCTTGCTCAGTGGATCCCACCACCGTGGAGCCCAGCAAGCTAAGATCAACTGGCTTGAAATTCTCACTGCCAGCAAGCAATCTGAAGTCAAACTGAGATGCTGGAGCTTGGTGGGGGAAGGAGCGTCTACCATTATGGAGGCTTGAGTAGGCGGCTTTCCCCTCACAGTCTAAACAAAGCCACCAGAAAGTTAAGACTGGGCGTGGAACCCACCACAGCATGACAAAGCTGCTGTAGCCAGACTGCCTCACTAGATTCCTCCTCTCTGGGAAGGGCATCTCTGAAAGGAAGGCAGTAGCCCCAGTCACGGACATATAGATAAATCTCCCATCTCCCTGGGACAGAGCACCTGAGGAAAGGGGTGGCTGTGAGAACAGCTTCAGCAGGCTTAAATGTTCCTGCCTGCCAGTTCTGAAGAGAGCGGCGGATCTCCCAGCACGGTGCTCAAGCTCTGCTAAGGGACAGACTGCCTCCTCAAGTGGGTCCCTGATCCCCGTGCTTCCTGACTGGGAGACACCTCCCAGCAGGAGTTGAAAGACACTTCATACAAGAGAGCTCCAGCTGGCATCTGGCAGGTGCCCCTCTGGGACGAAGCTTCCAGAGGAAGGAGTAGGCAGCAATCTTTGCTGTTCTGCAGCCTCTGCTGGTGATACCCAGGCAAACAGGGTCTGGAGTGGACCTCCAGCAAACTCCAGCAGACCCGCAGAAGAGGGACCTGACTGTCAGAAGGAAAACTAACAGAGAGCATTAGCATCAACATCAACAAAAAGCATGCCCACGCAAAAACCCCATCTGAAGGTCACCAAAATCAAAGACTAAAGGTAGATAATCCACAAAGATGAGGCAAAACTAGCACAAAAAGGCTGAAAATTCCAAAAACCAGAATGCCTCTTCCCTCCAAAGGATCACAGCTCCTCACCAGCAAGGAAACAAAACTGGATGGAGAATGAGCTTGATGAAATGACAGAAGTAGGCTTCAGAAGGTGGGTAATAACAAACTCCTCCAAACTAAGGAGCGTGTTCTAACTCAATGCAAAGAAGTTAAGAACCTTGATAAAAGGTTACAGGAACTGCTAAATAGAATAACCAGTTTAGAGAAGAACATAAATGACCTGATGGAGCTGAAAAACACAGCATGAGAATTTCGTGAAGCATACACAAGTATCAATAGCCAAATCAATCAAGCAGAAGAAAAGATACAAGAGAAGATCAACTTAATGAAATAAAGATCAACTTAATGAAATAAAGCATGAAGACAAGATTAGAGGAAAAAAGAATGAAAAGGAATGAACAAAGCCTCCAAGAAATATGGGACTATGTGAAAAGACCAAACCTACGTTTGATTGGTGTACCTGAATGTGATGGGGAGAATGGAACCAAGTTGGAAAACACACTTCAGGATATTATCCAGCAGAACTTCCCCAGCCTAGCAAGACAGGCTAATATTCAAATTCAGGAAATACAAAGAACACCACAAAGATATTCCTCAACAAGAGCAACCCCAAAACACATAATCATCGGATTTACCAAGGTTGAAATGAAGGAAAAAATGTTAAGGGCAGCCAGAGGAAAAGGTCGGGTTACCCACGAAGGGAAGCCCATCAGACTAACAGCAGATCTCTCTTAAGAAACTCTACTGGCTGGGCGCGGTGGCTCACGCTTGTAATCCCAGCACTTTGGGAGGCTGAGGCGGGCAGATCACGAGGTCAGGAGATCGAGACCACGGTGAAACCCCATCTCTACTAAAAAATACAAAAAATTAGCCGGGCGTGGTGGCGGGCACCTGTAGTCCCAGCTACTCGGAGAGGCTGAGGCAGGAGAATGGCGTGAACCCGGGAGGCGGAGCTTGCAGTGACCGAGACTGCGCCACTGCACTCCAGCCTGGGCGACAGAGCGAGACTCTGTCTCAAAAAAAAAAAAAAAAAGAAAGAAACTCTACAAACCAGAAGAGGGTGGGGGTCAATATTTAACATTCTTAAAGAAAAGAATTTTCAATCCAGAATTTCATATGCAGCCAAACTAAGCTTCATAAGTGAAAGAGAAATAAAATCCTTTACAGACAAGCAAATGCTGAGGGATTTTGTCACTACCAGGCCGGCCTTACAAGAGCTACTGAAGGAGGCACTAAATATGGAAAGGAAAAACCGGTACTAGCCACTGCAAAAACATACCGAAATATAAAGACCATCGACACTATAAAGAAACTGCATCAACTAATGGGTAAAATAACCAGCTAGCATCATAATGACAGGATCAAATTCACACATAACAATATTAACCTTAAATGTAAATGTGCTAGGTGCCCCAATTAAAAGACACAGACTGGCAAATTGGATAAAGAGTTAAGATCCATCAGTGTGCTGTATTCAGGAGATCCATCTCACGTGCAAAGACACACATAGGCTCAAAATAAAGGGATGAAGGAATATTTACCAAGCAAATGGAAAGCAAAAAAAAAAGCAAGGGTTGCAATCCTAGTCTCTGATAAAACAGACTTTAAACCAACAAAGATAAAAAAAAGACAAAGAAGGGCATTACATAATGGTAAAGGGATCAATGCAGCAAGAGCTAAATATCCTAAATATACACTCACCCAATACAAGAGCACCCAGATTCATAAAGCAAGTTCTTAGAGACCTAGAAAGAGGTTTAGGCTCCCACACAATAATAGTGGGAGACTTTAACACCCCACTATCAATATTAGAGAGATCAACAGAAGAGAAAATTAACAAGGATATTCAGGACTTGAACTCAGCTCTGGAACAAGCAGACCTAATAGACATCTGCAGAACTCTCCACCCCAAATCAACAGAATAAACATTCTTCTCAGCACCACATCGCACTTATTCTAAAATTAACCACATAATTGGAAGTAAAACATTCCTCAGCAAATGTAAAAGAACAGAAATCATAACAGTCTCTCAGGCCACAGTGCAATCAAATTAGACTCAGGATTAAGAAATTCTTTCAAAACTGCACAACTACATGGAAATTGAACAACCTGCTCCTGAATGACTACTGGGTAAATAATGAAATTAAGGCAGAAATAAATAAGTCCTTTGAAACCAATGAGAACAAAGACACAATGTACCAGAATCTCTGGGACACAGCTAAAGCAGTGCTAGAGGGAAACTTATAGCACTACATTCCCACAGGAGAAAGCAGGAAAGATCTAAAATCAACACCCTAACATCACAATTAAAAGGACTAGAGAAACAAGAGCAAGCAAATTCAAAAGCTAGCAGAAGACAATAAATAACTAAGATGAGAGCAGAATTGAAGAAGATAAAGACACGAAAAACCCTTCAAAAAAATCAATGAATCCAGGAGCTGGTTTTTTGAAAAGATTAACAAAATAGATAGACTGCTAGCCAGCCTAATAAAGAAGAAAAGAGAGAAGAATCAAATAGACAAATAAAAATGATAATGGGGATATTACCACTGATCCCACAGAAATACAAACTACAATCAGAGTATACTATAAACACCTCTACACAAATAAACTAGAAAATCTAGAAGAAATGAATAAACTCCTGGAGACATACACCCTCCAAAGACTAAACCAGGAAGAAGTTGAATCCCTGAAGAGACCAATAACAAGTTCTGAAATTGAGGAAGTAATTAATAGCCTACCAAGCAAAAAAAAAAAAAACAAAACTCAGGACTAGACAGATTCACAGCCGAATTCTACCAGAGGTACAAAGAGGAGCTGGTATCGTTCCTTCTGAAACTATTCCAAAGGATACAAAAAGAGGGACTCCTCCCTAAGTCATTTTATGAGGCCAGCATCATCCTGATACCAAAACCTGGCAGAGACACAACAAAAAAAGAAAATTTCAGGCCAATATCCCTGATTAACATCGATGCAAAAATCCTCAATAAAATACTGGTAAACCGAATCCAGCAGCACATTATAAAGCTTATCCACCACGATCAAGTTGGCTTCACCCCTGGGATCCAAGGGGATCCATTTTCAACATATGCAAATCAACAAACGTAATCCATCACGTAAACAGAACCAATGACAAAAGCCACACGATTATCTCAATAGATGCAGAAAAGGCCTTTGATAAAATTCAACACCCCTTCATGCTAAAAACACTCAATAAACTAAGTATTGATAGAATGTATCTCAAAATAATAAGAGCTATTTATGACAAATCCATAGCCAATATCATACTGAATGGGCAAAAGCTGGAAGCATTCCCTTTGAAAACCGGCACAAGACAAGGATGCCCTCTCTCACCACTCCTATTCAACATAGTGTTGGAAGTTCTGGCCAAGACAATCAGGCAAGAGAAAGAAATAAAGCGTACTCAAATAAAAAGAGAGGAAGTCAAATTGTCTCTGTGTGCAGATAACATGATTGTATATTTAGAAAACCCCACTGTCTCAGCCCAAAAACTCTTTAGGCTGATAAGCAACTTCAGCAAAGTCTCAGGATACAAAATCAATGTGCAAAAATTACAAGAATTTCTATACACCAATAACAGACAAACAGAGAGCCAAATCATGAATGAACTCACATTCACAATTGCCGCAAAGAGAATAAAATACTGAGGAATACAACTTACAAGGGTCGTGAAGGACCTCTTCAAGGAGAACTACAAACCATCACTTAAGGAAATAAGAGAAGACACAAATGGAAAAACATTCCATTTGAAGAATCGATATCATGAAAATGGCCATACTGCCCAAAGTAATTTATAGATTCAATGCTATTCCCACCATTGGGAATCCCATCAAGCTACCATTGACTTTCTTCACAGAATTAAAAAAACTACTTTAAATTTCACATGGAACAAAAAAAAAAGAGCCTGTATAGCCAAGACAATCCTAAGCAAAAAGAACAAAGCTGGAGGCATTGTGCTACCTGACTTCAAACTATACTACAAGGCTACAGTAACCAAAACAGCAGGGTACTGGTACCAAGACAGATATATAGACCAATGGAACAGAACAGAGGCCTCAGAAATAACACCACACATCTGCAACCATCAGAACTTTGACAAATCTGACGAAAACTAGCAATGGGTAAGGATTCCCTATTTAATAAATAGTGTTGGGAAAACTGGCTAGCCATATGCAGAAAACTGAAACTAGACCCCCTTTTTTTTTTTTTTTTGAGGTGGAATCTCGCCATATTGCCCAGGCTGGAGTGCAGTGGCGTGATCTCAGCTCACTGCCAGCTCCACCTCCTGGGTTCACGCCATTCTCCTGCCTCAGCCTCCCGAGTAGCTGGGACTACCGGTGCCCGCCACCATGCCTGGCTAATTTTTTTTTGTATTTTTAGTAGAGATGGGGTTTCACTATGTTAGTCAGGATGGTCTCGATCTCCTGGCCTCGTGATCCACCCACCTCGGCCTCCCAAAGTGCTCGGATTATAGGCGTGAGCCACCGAGCCCAGCCACCTTTCTTACACCTTACACAAAAATTAACTCAAGATGAATTAAAGACTTAAACGTAAGACATGAAACCATAAAATCCCTAGAAGAAAACCTAGGTAATGCCATTCAGGACATAGGCATGCGCCAAGACTTCATGACTGAAATTCCAAAAGCAATCACAACAAAAGCCAAAATTGACAAATGGGATCTAATTAAACTAAGAGCTTCTGCACAGCAAAAGAAACTATCATCAGAGTGAACAGGCAACCTACAGAATGAGAAAAAAATTTTGCAATCTATCCATCTGATAAAGGGCTAATACCTAGAATCTACAAGGAACTAAAACAATTTACAAGAAAAAAACAACCCCATCAAAAAGTGGGAAAACGATATAAACAGACACTTCTCAAAAGAAGACATTTATGCAGCCAACAAGCATATGAAAAAAAGCTCATCATCACTGGTCATTAGAGAAATGCAAATCAAAACCACAACGAGATACCACGTCACGCCAGTTAGAATGGTGACCATTAAAAAGTCAGCAAACAATAGATGCTGGAGAGGAAGTGAAGAAATAGGAATGCTTTGACACTGCTGGTGGGAGTGTAAATTACTTCAACCATTGTGGAAGACACTGGGACAATTTCTCAAGGATCTAGAACCAGAAATGCCATTCGACCCAGCAATCCCATTAGTATATACCCAAAGGATTATAAATCATTGTAGTATAAAGACACATGCACACATATGATTATTGCAGCATTTGCAGCACTATTCACAATAGCAAAGACTTGAAACCAACCCAAGTGCCCATCAATGATAGACCGGATAAAGAAAATGTGGCACATATTCACCATGGAATACTATGCAGCCATAAAAAATGAGTTCATGTCCTTTGCAGGAACATGGATGAAGCTGGAAACCATTATTGTCAGCAAACTAACACAGGAACAGAAAATCAAACACCGCATGTTCTCACTCACAAGTGGGAACTGAACAATGAGAACACATGGACACAGGGAGGGGAACATCACACACCAGGGTCTGTCGGGGGTTGGGGACAAGGGGAGGGATGGCATTAGGAGAAGTACCTAATGTAGAAGACGGGTTGATGGGTGCAGCAAACCACCATGGCACATGTATACCTATGTAACAAACCTGCACGTTTTGCACATGCATCCCAGAACTTAAAGTATAATAAAAACAAAATCAAACAAAAAAATGCAAGGTTAGGGAGGCATGACACTAACTACATTCTGATAATAAACATGTCTTTTTTATTAAAAAAATAAAAAATAGAGTATTACATAGTAAGAGCTAAATAAGTTAATTCTCACCCACACATTATATACTAGACTTATCAGTCAAAGAAATTCTCAATCTTTCAGAACTAGCTATAATGATACTCTAATAATATGCAGATGTGGCAAGGTTAATTACTTCTCTTGGGAAATACTTGCATTTTAATAATGATGCTGTTTTAACCTAAAGGCTTAACTCTGAGAGTGGGAATTTCAGACACTGTAAGGGGTTAATCTACTTGACTGCTTGCCTCCCTGCACCTGTGGCCCTCTAAGCTTTTCAGTTTGGACCATTTAACCTTGATGTGTGGATTCGGCCCTGGGACAGGGCCTGGCACTATTTCTCTCTCACACTAGAAAGGATTATGTAACCCTGGCACAGTCACTTGGTGACTCAGTCCCAACACAACTTCAAAAATAGTTTCATGCAGTCTTTTCCTGTGCTTCTTATAGGCTCCAATGGCTGAGTCCTCATCTTTGTTCCTGAACCTGTACCAGTTTCTTCTAAAGCCTGCCTTGCTATCCCACTTATCCCCACCTCCTAGAATTCAGAGACGTCCTGCTGACCCTCAGCCTGCAATTTCTTATTTTACAAGCTTCTTATATGAATTAAACAATGTCACAGTCCTCCCACCTGCTGGGACACTCACGCTTTGCCTCCCACAGAACCTCCCTGATATCCACTGTCCACCCATCTGGACCACCACTTGTTGCCAGCTGACGGTACCTCCTATGTCCCTACTGATATCTTGGGCTCAGTGAATCACATTCTGTTGGTCCTGGCACCAATCACACTCTAGTTCAGCAGCAGAAAGGAGAGAGGCATTTTGTAGAGTTGTTAAATCACTGGTACCAAAGCCAGGCCTGGCTGATATCCCATAAATAGTTCCTCCAGGCATCAAAGCATAAGACATTTCTTCAGTCACTGGAGTCATCACAGCTGCCCCTCCATAAAGTGTCAACACTATCATGCCAGTGGCAGGGAACAGAGACAACTCTAAACAACAGAAGCAGGGGTCCATATCTATGGGGTTTTGACTCCGTCAAGGCTTTGTGGTGATGATACTAAGGATCTCTAAACATGTTTTCATGTTTTCAAAAATTCCTGAAATGCTTTCTATTGTCCTAGAATTGGTGGCCAGGTATCTTTACTTTCTAACAGTGCCATCTATGGTTGCACCGTGCACTGCCTCCAGAACATACTAAGCTAACAAAACATCCCTACTACTCCCAAGCATCACACCAGCCCAGTTTACACAAGAAGGCTGGAAGTTGGGAAAGCACATGTGATGTGTCCCTTTGCAGGGAGTTCTGTGTTCACGCTGAGAGGCTTTTCCTCTGTTTACCAGCAGGGAGGACAGGCACTTTCTTCTCACATATAATATTTAGTGTAACATTAGCTGCTGTAATCGGTGAACCCAAAATTCCATTATGGCTCAAATACAATAGTTTCTTTCTCACATAACGGTTCAAAGCAGGTGTTGTAGTTCCACCAAGGGCTTTCCTCCGTAAGTGATTCAGGGATTCTGAGTTTTTCCACCATGTGGTTTTGTCATCATTTCCTGGGTCCTCATCATCTGCAACCAGCCGTTGGAAGTGGCAAGAGTGCCTGAAGTGAGCACATCTGCCTCCTAAATGCTTTGACCTGGAGGTGTCCCACATCACTTCTGCTCACAACCCATTGGTGAGAACCAGTCATGTGGGCACACCTGGAGGCAAAGGGACTGGGAATTGTAGGCCCTGATTGGAAAGCTCTTTCTGAGAGACATGGGGAAGAGAGGGAAGCACAAATCCTAGTGGATATCTACCTACAACTACCACATTACCTAGTAATATCAAGTGAAGGAGAGAAGGCTTCATGGGCATCACTTGTAGAGACTGAAGGTCCCTGCAAGAAGTGGAGGCTATCACTCCACCTCTGGATGGATGCGTACAGAGCCATACAATCTCAGTCTTGTTCTGGAATTGCAGAGAGTGGTAACAGAATTGTTAGGATATCTAGACATATGTCCATTGATAGGGCAGAAGAGATGCTTCTGAACCCAGAGCCTAGTGCTTGCTTTTTGTCTGGATATTTCTTAAAAAGAGCTAGCAGAGTGAGAAATATCAATAATATACCATATCATGTAAGAAAATGATGAGACTGGGACAGCCTCATCCCAGTCCCCTGTGACTCTCAGAAGGTATGGACCATACCTCAATGATTTTTATAGCATCACGCAAAGGAACATAGAAGCTGTAGCAGGAGAGAGGAGATGTAAGGTTATCAGGGCAGCTATGAGCCAAGTGAGGTAATACCCTATTGGGAGAGGACGGTAGGAACCTGGACTGCTAGCCAGGCTGAAAAAGAGATCCAATTGTCTCTCTCTCTGAGGGGATCTCAGTACCAAGGGTGGTGGTGGGCCGGGAAACAGACAGAATTTGACACCACCCTCAAGGAAACCTTGAAGACTACCTATGCAAAACTACCCCATCAACTACCCCATCTGTTTGAGCCACCAGCATTTAACAGAACCAGATCAAAACAGAGCTTGGTCAGAGATATCTCCCTACCACACATATGTGGCCAGTTATGTAAGATGACCCCTGCCTGCACCATCTCTCCTTCCTGACTCCTAGCACCCCAGAGGATGAGTACCTAAAAGAGGACGAGAGAGAGGGGTGTGTGCATCTTCATCCTCCTCTGCTTCCAACATTTAAAGGTCACTGCTCAGGTCTGTGCTGCAAGGACAGGGTCCGGGGATGAGTTTTAAATAGACTTAGAAATTGAACTGGACTCATAATTAAACAAAGGTGACAAGAAAGTTATGAAATCAGCTGAATATGGTGTTAAGAAGCAGGAAATAGGGGACTTATCGGAGCATAGCTTAAAGTGGTAATTGGGAAAATAAAACTGTTATATTCCACTGAGTTTTATCTTCTCAGTACATTCATTGTTAAACCTATTCCTGAGCCATTACCTGCATGTATTTTCCTGATTAAGAACTAACTTTCTAATTTCAGGAGAGGGGTTAAATGCAGGCTTTTTCTTTAAAGTGTGGGCATTAATTTAGGGAAGACGGTCTGGTAACTATAGGTAAAACCCAACCAAGCTTTAATTTTGCCTTCCAATCTCCCTTGTCCCAAAAGGGTCCCAGAAGAAGACGGGGCCCCCAGCCAACAGAAGAATAAACTTTCTTGTCATTCCAAGCAGGATTTCATGCTCACAGATGGTGAAGAGGAAATGGAGTGATTCCAACTGTGACTTCCTATAAAAACTAGGTCTTCTTCCTCCCATCAGGGGAAAAGACAGCACTGGCACAGGTTTCAGAAGGTGCACCACAACAGCATGGACTAATGCATTCCATTACCTTAGGCTATCCTGGAGACAGTGGTTATAGCCCTGAATCTTAACAAGAAGGCAAGGTCACATATTCACTGATTTATGATCTGTATGGCAGATACTGAATATCACAGCATGTCAGGCATTCTCTGCTTCACTGTTGGGATACATCAGTGAATAAACAGAAAATTCCTACCCGAGTAGAGCTCACATTGTGGCGGGGGAGAGAAAGAATCAACAATGAAAATGTCATACATGTTTTTAATGAAGTGAGTGAGCAGGCTGTGCAGTTATCTTAGGGACGAGCATTCCAGACAGAGGCTCTGAGGCAGGAGCTTGCCTGGATTTTTTGAGGAACAATGAGGATGCCAGGGTGACTGGAGCAGATTTTGAGTGGAGGGCTATACAGCAGGAGATGTGGTCAGAGAGGTAAGTTGGGGTCATCTTGAGGACTCTGGCTTGTGCTCTGAGTGAAACTGAGAGCCATCAGAGGGTTCTGAGCAAAGGAGTAACATGATCTGAATTACATCCCCAGAAAGGATCTGGGGTCAGGTCTGGTGGCTTATGCCTGTAATCCCAGCATTTTGGGAGGCCAAGGCGAGCAGATCACCTGAGATCAGGAGTTCAAGACTAGCCTGGACAACATGGTGAAACCCCGTCTCTACTAAAATTACAAAAGTTAGCCAGGTTTGTGGCGCACACCCGTAATCCCAACTACTCGGAAGGCTGAGGCAGGAGAAGCACTTGAACCTGGGAGGCAGAGGTTGCAGTGAGCCGAGATCATGCCACTGCACTCCAGCCTGGGCAACACAGCAAGACTTGGTCTCAAAAGAAAAAAAAATTAAAGTTAAAAAATTAAAATTAAAAAATAAATTAAAAATTAAAAGGACCTTGTTGGGTGTGGTGGCTCACATCTGTAATCCCAGGACTTTGGGAGGCCAAGGCGTGTGGATCACTTGAGCCCAGGAGTCGGAGATCATTCTGGGTAACATGACAAAATCCCATCTCTACAAAATAATACAAAAAATAAAAAAATAAAAAAACTGGCCAGGCATAGTGGCGCTTGCCCATAGTCCCAGCTACTCAAGAGGCTGAGGTGGGAGGATCACCTGAGCCCAGGATATCAAAGCTACAATGAGCCGTGATCGCAACACTGCACTCCAGCCTAGATGACAGAGTGAGACTCTGTCTGAGAAAAAAAAAAAAAAATCATTCTCAGTACTTGAAAAATTTGAAGAGAAACTCTAGGGAAGGCAAGGGCGAATGTGAAGAAACTCAGTGGGAGGCTACAGAAATGATTCAGCTAAGAGATTATGGAAACTTGGGCTGGAATAGTGAGAAATTGCCAGATACGCATTTTTTTTTTAATGTAGAGCCAGTGCAGTTTTCTTTTCTTTTTTCTTTTTTATTATTTATTTATTTTTTATTTTTTATTTTTTTTTTGAGATGGAGTCTTGATCTGTAGCCCAGGCTAGAGTGCACTGGCACGATCTCAGCTCACTGCAAGCTCCACCTCCCGGGTTCCCGCCATTCTCCCGCCTCAGCCTCCCGAGTAGCTGGGACTACAGGCGCCTGCCACCACGCCCGGCTAATTTTGTTTTTGTATTTTTAGTAGAGACGGGGTTTCACCGTGTTAGCCAGGATGGCCTTGATCTCCTGACCTCGTGATCTGCCTGCCTCAGCCTCCCAAAGTGCTGGGATTACAGGTGTGAGCCACTGCGCCCGGCCGAGCCAGTGCAGTTTTCTAATGGATTGGATATGGGGTATGAGAGAAAGACAGATATCATGATGCATACGATTTTTTAGTCTGAGCAACTGGAATATGAAGTGGTCATCAATGTGGGTAGGGAAGACTGCAAAGAAGCAGGCTTTACAGAGTGTATCAAGAGGTCAGTTTTGATCATGTTAAATTTGAGACACTCAGGAAAGGATGTTGAGTTAGCAGCTGGATATGTGAGAGGCACTTAGGAGAAAGGTTCACGCTGGAGATAAAAATTGGGAACTCATAGGCATATAGATGGTTTTTAAAGCCCTGAGAAAAGATTAGATTACCAGCGTTGAGGGTGGAAAGTAAGTGTAGACAGAAAAAAAGAATCAAGAACAGTGCAATGGGACACTGAAATGTCAAGAAGTTAGGAAAAAGAGGAGAAATCAACAAAGGAGATGGAGGAGGGATTAGTGAGGTATAAGAATAGTCAGTGGTTTGCTGGTAACTTTATAACATCCAGTTTATCAGAAAAAAAAAAAAAAAAAGTCCTGATATGTAGAGCTTGCAAATTTCCATGATGTAAATAATTCAACTACGGCCAATGTGAAGTTACCAGTGTGGAATCAACTACTCATGAATTTCTTAAAACTTTAACAATAATCAGCCCTCATGAGCCAATATTAACCAGCTCTATCACACCACTTATATGACTACTATGAACAGCTATAAACCACAAAATTTTAAATCATAGTTTAAATGAATAATTTTCTTACAATATATTTTAAAATGACAAAATCAACACAAGGAGAAATAAAAAGCTTGTATAAGCCAATTACCATTCAAGAAGTTATAATTGCAATCAAAGCTCCCTCTTTCCTCCAAAAAAAGAATCACACCCAGATGATTTCATATTATGAGTTCTATCAAACTTTGAGTGAGATAATTACTCTCTGATATAAGTTGTTTAAGAAGTAAAAAGGAAAAGCTGTCCAACTGGCTTTATTCGGATTGTATAATCTTGGTAATTAAACTGGGAAAGGGCGCCATAAGACTTGAAAATTTACAGGCCAATTTCACTTTTGAACAAAAATACAAAAGCCAGAAAAAATGCTAACTGTCTTACTTTGAGATCCCTCAAAGCAGATCCTATTATAAGGATTCATGGGCAATGATTTTATTTGGAAGGTGATGCAAAGAAACAGCAGTGAGTGAGTGAAGAGGTGAGAGAGTAAGAGGAAGGAAGCAAACGCATTTTCAAACAAGTTACCACTGTGAGTAATTTGAGTTTAATCTGTTGAGTTAAACTGAAAGCCAGTGTAGAACACATGCCTCAGTGTTATTCCTCCTGAAGGACATGGAAACTGGGTCCTTTATTCTCCCAATATATCAGTCATTCGTTGATGGCTACTCCTGAGATAGAAGAAGTGTTATTGGTCTGGTGCTTACAGTCTGACATGCACGCAGGCAGGGGAGGCCCAGTGACCACAGAAAACTCTGAGGCCAAGAATCACAGATGCTGTTAGTCAGCTTGTCATGCACAGAAATGGTCCATACCAAGTCAGCATGAGCAGGACACAAATGCACCTACTACTTTAGCTAACTAACTAGCATATTAAATAGAATGTTATAATGCTCAAGTAGGATTTAACACAGAAATGCAGTGAACATTTTTTTTTTTTTTGAGAAGGAGTCTCGCTCTTTCACCCAGGCTGGAGTGCAGTGGCGCGATCTCGGCTCACTGCAGGCTCCGCCCCCCGGGGTTCACGCCATTCTCTTGCCTCAGCCTCCTGCGTAGCTGGGACTACAGGCGCCCGCCACCTCGCCTGGCTAATTTTTTGTATTTTTAATAGAGACGGGGTTTCACTGTGTTAGCCAGGATGGTCTCCATCTCCTGACCTCGTGATCCGCCCGCCTCGGCCTCCCAAAGTGCTGGGATTACAGGCGTGAGCCACCATGCCCAGCCTGCAGTGAACATTTAAAAATCTGTAATATCATGTGTTTATAACACGTTATAGCACTACGTGTAAGTAATTATCTCAGCAGGCATTGAAACGTTATTTAATAATTCGACACCTATTTATGTTTTTTTAAGTTTTTAGGAAAAGAAGAGAGAACTTAACTTGCTTTTGGAACAGCTTACATGCATAGATAAACATTTCCCTTACCCTTGTTTGCCAACGTGTGAGCAGCTTTATACGATAATGTCAAGAAGCTACCCATCATTGCCTTGATCCTTCCCAGGCTTAGATGACTGTCCCACCTTAGCCTCTCGAGTAGCTGGAACTACAGTCGCATGCCACCACGCCTGGCTAATTTTTGTATTTTTTGCAGAGATGGGTTTTTGCCATGTTGCCCAGGCTGGTCTTGAGCTCCTGGTCTCAAGTGATCTACCTACCTAGGCATCTCAAAGCTAGGATTAAAGATGTGAGCCACCATGTCTGGCCTAGTGTCAAGAAAACTTAGATTGCTGCCCTTCCTTAAAAAAGACTATCTATGATAAAAATGATGTACTCATAGGCCAAGCAAAAGAATTAGGAACCTTTGTCACTCTCATGGGCTGTCCAGAGTATGTGCATTCTTCTCTGTACCTAAGTCACAGGGTTGTATTGAAAATTATATTTTAAAAGAGCCTTCCAAAAAAATACCCAGAATCTGGCCATTTCTTACCAAATGCGTCACTCCCACACTGATATCAGTGACTATCATTTCTCATTTGGCATATAATCAGTGACCAACCAAATCAATAGTGAAAGAATGTACTATTTAGAAAATGGTACTGGGGTGAGAAGTCAGTATATTGAGAAAATTAAGTGGACTTTTCACTTCTTACCATATTTAAAAAATTAAAAGAGGCCGGGCATGGTGGCTCACGCCTGTAATCCCAGCACTTTGGGAGGCCGAGGTGGGCAGATCACGAAGTAAGGAGATTGAGACCATCTTGGCTAACACGGTGAAACCCCATCTCTACTAAAAATACAAAAAGTTAACCAGGTGTTGTGGCGGGCACCTGTAGTCCCAGCTACTCGGGAGGGTGAGGCAGGAGAATGGCATGAACTCGGGAGGCAGAGCTTGCAGTGAGCCCAGATCGTGCCACTGCACTCCAGCCTGGGTGACAGAGCGAGACTCTGTCTCAAAAAACAAAAATTAAAAGAATAAGCTATATAATTCTATTTACATAAAGTTCACAAAGCAAAATTAAAAGATGTTAAAAGTAAAAATACTTGCAGTGATGGTTTTTAAAATATGTTCACAAATTTTTTGTATTTCTTTCTTTATGAAGTAGCATCTAATTCTCCTCCTCTTGAGTGTAGACTATACTTAAAGAATAGCTTCTAACAAATAGAATGAAGTGAAAGTGCAATTTCAGAGCCCAGGTCATGAAAAGGCACTACAGCGCCTATCTATCTGTCTATCCATCCATCTACCTATCTACCTATCTATTTATCCCTCTCCTACCTCACCCTGGGGAAGCTAGCTACCATGTTGTGAGCAGCCCTAGGGAAAGGCCCACATGGTGAGGGACTGAGGTCTTCTACAACAGTGAGTGAGGAACTGAGGACTCCAGCCGACAGCCCTATGAGTACGACTTCTTAGAAGCAGATTCTCCAGTTTTAACAAAGCCTTGGGATGACTACAGCCCTGGCCAACAACTTCACTGCAATCTCATGAGAGACCTCAGCTTGAACCAACTAGCTAAGCTGTTCCTAGATCCCTGACACTCAGAAACTGTGAGATAATAAATGTTTATTATTTTAAGTCACTACATTTAAGGTAATTTGTTTTGCAGAAATGGATAACTTATATAGTTGTTAACTTTAGAGAAGAAAGGGGAGTTAGTAAAGGAAAGGGAGCAAAAGAGAGACATATATTTGTAATGTCCTATTTCTTGTCAGTGGAGAAGAACATAGGCATGTTCATTTTGTGATAAATAATCAAGCTGTAGACTTAGAATTTGTGCAAAATTATATATCTATATTTCAATATTAACCCAATCTGAAAGTTTTGCTAAATTCAACTATGACAGACAAAATATTTCTGTTCGTCAGAAAGACACTAGGCCAGACATGATGGCTCACACCTGTAATCCTAGCTTTGAGAGGCTATAGGCAGGTAGATCACTTGAGACCAGGAGTTCAAGGCCAGCCTAGGCAACATGGCAAAAACCCATTTCTGCAAAAAAAAAAATACAAAACTTAGCCAGTTGTGGTGGCATGTGCCTATAGTCCCAGTTACTCAGGAGGCTGAGGTAGGACAGTTATCTAAGCCTGGGGAGGTCAAGGCTGCAGTAAGCCACTACACTACATCCTAAGCAACAGAGTGAGATCCTGTCTCAAAAAAAAAAGAAGGAAGGAGAGAGAGAGTGAGAGAAAGGAAGAAAGGAAAGAAAAAAGAGAAAGCAAGAAAGCTAGCAAGAAAGAGACACTAAAGACAAAATTAACAGACCAGTGACTTTCTAGAAGATATTTTATCATTTCCAAGACTGACAATAGGTCACTATGTAAAATGTACAAAGAATTCTACAATACGAAAAAAGGCAAGGACATAGGAAAGTAGTAAAATAATAATAAAGCAATTTTAAAGTAAAGAAAATACAGTTAGCTAATAACTACATAAAGACAGGTTTAATATCACCAGTCCCAGAGAAACTCAAATAAAACAATAGATACCACTTTACACACATCCAACTGGCAAAAAATAGAAAACCAAACAATGTCAAGTGCTGATGAGGATGTGCAAAAACAAAAATATTCTTGCACTGCTAGTAGAAATGCAAGCTAGTGCAGCCTTTTTGGAAAGCAATCAAGCCTACAGAGCTTGTACTCTAGAACTCTATCATTTCCTTCCTGGATATAGATCCACAGAAACTCTCATATAAGTGCACAAGGAAACATGTAAATGAATATTAATTAAGCATGATTTGAAAGAGTAAAGAGTAAGAAGTAATCACCAGGGCAATTCATAAGTAAAATTCAGTATACACATAAAATGGAAATTCATGCAGATATCTGAGAAATAAACCAAATCTACATACTGCAATGAAAATGAAACTCAAATAATTCTTACCTTCAAAATAAGTAACAAAGCAAGATTTCTGACCAAATACCATTTCTGTACATTTAAAATGCACACGCAAAAATATCATGTACTTTCACTTACACATATGTGTAAAAATAAACATAAGAATAGTGAAATAGACATTCATAAGACAAGCAAAACTGGATGCCCTTGAGTGAATGATGGGAGCCTGGTGATATGAGATGAAGAAGAGAGAAAGTAATGAAATAAATATAAACAAAGGAAATATTTTCTATGAACCAATGATGATAGTGAGGCATGAATTTAGGAGTAGACATGATGAAATTAATTCTGTGTCTCAGAGTGCAAAAGAAGAAAAGGAAATCTAAAAAGAGAATAATCCATTTATAGACTACCATGGATAAGAAACCTAGCTTCAAAGCCCTTAAGAACTCATTACCTTACAGCCCCCGCCCTCATGGTTTGTCTATCAGTCAGCTTCTCTCGCATCAAGCATAAGAGAAAACAAAGGTGCACTGGCCTCACCTGCAATGAGACTGTACCGGCTTCTATCAAAATACAATGCTTTCTGATTCTCTGTCCACATACCCATCTTCAAGAGGAAAAAATCTTTTCTGGAAATAGTAATATTTAAATTTAATAACTACCATTTATGGGGCTCTTTGTCAGAAACTGTGCTGGCATTTTACATGTGTTCTTCCAGTAAATCCTCACTACAATTTCAAAGTTAAGTTTCTTACCCATTTTATCGATTAGCAAACCAATGCTCAGAGAATTAATTAATTTCCCCCCAAACCATACAGCTAGCAAATAAATAAACTGAGCTTCCAGGTCTGTCTGGCTTTCTACTACACTATGCTAACTCCACACTGGTCTTAGAAAAAGAAACAGATACAAGCTCTTTGTCAACATTAAAGTGTTGACATCATATGGCTAGGGGATTCAAAGAAGCCCATGCTTAAGCAATATTTTTTTCAGTCTGTCCCCAGAATTGATGCATTTATGAAGATGGTCTTGGCCACAACCCCGCCAACAGCCGCTAGGAAAGAGGGGCCATGAGCAGCTGCTGTACTGCATGTTTTCAGACACCCACCCCTTACTGCCTACACATAGCCATGGCATCTGCTGCATCAGGACATGGGGATGGAGAGCACCTCTACTCACTGTGCTGCCCCCACACTCATGTGGGGAGCCTTCCTTGGAGCCAATTAATTATAAAATGAATTAGACTAAGAAGGACTGGTGCTCTGTCTCTCCGCTGACTGCTCATCAGCATTGCCATCCCCATTTGTCAAAATGGAGCCTGCTCACCCTCTGTCCAATCTGTCCTCTAGATAAATGATTTCTTCTCTGCCCCTCATCACCAATTTTAGAAACCAGTGCTGTTTACAAAATCCACTCTTCCTACCTGAAAATATCTGTTTCAGCACCAAGGACAGAAACCTTCAATTTCTTGGTTGCATGAGTGCGAAAACATACCATTCTAAGAACTGTACCACGTTTGAGGAAAATGTCTTCAGCTGGTAAAAAGGGTCTTATAAATATTGTCCGATTATTCCTGCCAAATTGACCAACCCCTGCGCTATTTTCAGGCCAGCTCATGAAATGAAAGCCATAAACACTAATGGTTGTTTTAAGCAATCCTCGATTCTCTTAGAGTGTTCCAGTAGCACCTACCACAACAAACTGTAATTTTTTTATATAACTTCTCTGCATCCCCCCATTAGATAACAAGCTCCTGGAAGGCAGAGATTGCAACTTCTACTTGGTTATTCCTAGCAACTTGCATTGCACTGGGCACATAAAGACTGTATAAATGGTTGCTTAAATAAGTGACAGGTAGAGGCTGATGATAAGTCTAAATAAAAACGTAGAGGATGTATTAAGCTTCAAAACTAAAATCAAGGGCTAAATTCTACTATCATTTCCTCATTCGTCCCTTGGCTTCCTCACCAACTCCAAGCCTCTCCCATCCCATTCACTCAGGTTACCATCTTAAATCAAAAGAAGAAGAATAAAACCATTTTTATACATCCAAAAATATTATCTAGGAGTTAACCATGGCTGGAGGGATGGGAAAGGAAGCTCTATGGGCCAGGAGCTAAAGGGGGATGATCTTACTCAAGGTAAGGTCAACTCCCAAAGTCAAAGGAAAAATCAGAGAAAGAAACAAAAGCATGCAAGAGTGCTCAGTGAAAAATGCCAGGATATCATCCAAAGCCAAAGGGGCCACAAGCAGGCATTGAAGTCAGAGTACACAGTAAAGATTTAAAGTGGGTAAGATGAAAGCAAGAGCAAGCATAAGTGAAAGTCATTACGTTTTAACATGAAGGCACGAAGGAGAGAGCAAGTCATGCACCCTTTGTGGATGCTACATATCAAGATAGTTTAAGATAAAGTGAATACAAATCTCTCTTAGTGTAATTTTCCAGAATAAAATTCACAAATAACCCCTGGCATAAACATAGACAATTTCTAATCAAAGCACTTAGTCATTTCTGCCATCACTGAGTGGCTCCAGACATAATTTAACAGCAGTTCAAATTTAATATGACGTAAGATATTTTAAGAACTGTTCACTTGGTTTTACAACAACACAGAAGTGCTCTGTTCCAAAATGATGCACTTTTCCATGAAAAAAGTTGATGCTGAAGTATCTGATTCATAAGCTCTGATGCATACTGTTGCAGAGTGAAGCAATGTGGAAAAGAAATTCCACTCATTTTTTGGAAAGTCAGTTTCTCATGCATGCTCTTACTTTTCAACTACTCATCTGTGGAATGAATAAAAAGCATAATTTAATTGGATCAAATTTTTATTTTATTTCATTAAATATCCGCATTGAAAGAGAACAATTTACTGTATGGCCATATGAAAGCTTTGACAGGTCGTCCATCTAAGTAGCCATGACTTGCCGTGATAATGTCAACTTTACTAACAAATAAACACTGATGATTGGAGAGGACCATTTGAGTATTCTGCTGCTAGTAAAACATACTTAAGAGTGGCTTAAGGAATTTATAAGTTAATTTTTCTCATGCATAAAGGAAGACTCCAGGTAAGAAGTCCAGGGCTGAACTGGCAACCCTAGACTCATGAAGGACCCAGAGCCCTTCTATCTTTCTGCTCCACCATCCTTGGCTCATGGTTTCCATTCCCAAATCACCTTCTCACCCAAAATGGCTGACTGGGCTCTAATGATCATATCCAAATTCAAGATAAAACAGGTAAAGACCAAAAAGTCACACAGCTGTCAGTTCATCTTTTAAGCAGATTTCCCAAAAGCCCTAGAGGCCAAGTAGACTAAGAAGTGTAGACTTTAGCTGGCACTTTTCCAACCAGAACAAAAAGGAAGTATTGTTACTAAGGAAAGAGAAAATTAATATCAAGTACCTGAGTAGCCCCCATTATATGGACAAGGAAAATAAAGCTCAAAGTGTCTGACTGTCTTGCCCAACCTCAAAAAACTGGTAAGGATAGATTCCAGAAAAGTGTCATAGGCATCCATTCCTTTCTCTCTTCTGTCCTCCTAAAAGAACGTTGATTTTCTTCAGGTATTCACTCTTCCTACACACAGAGTCAAAGCTATTCATACATCTACCCCCAGAGGTGGGCTTGATTTATTTAAAGGCCATCCCATCTCCCTTGCTATAATGAGCTCCAGACCAGTCACATGAAGTCAAATGAGTCAATTAGACACAGAAGGGGTTTTTCCATGGCTTCTGGAAGTTATTCTTTGATATTTTCAGAAGAAATCCCCAAAAGCAATACTTTAACTTCCTCAATCATCTTATTAGTAGATATGAGGTCTCATTCTAGGGCAACCCTTCAATATCACTCATGTAAACAACATACAGGAAGGAGAGAAGAACTAAGAAAATGGCAGCTGCATGTGGTGGCTCACGCCTGTAATCCCAACACTTTGGGAGGCCAAGGCGGGTGGATCATAAGGTCAGGAGATCGAGGCCAACATGGTGAAACCCCGTCTCTACTGAAAATACAAAAATTAGCTGGGTGTGGTGGTGCGCACCTGTAATCCCAGCTACTTGGGAGGCTGAGGCAGGAGACTAACTTGAACCTGGGAGGTGGAGGTTGCAGTGAGCTGAGATTGTGCCACTGCACTCTAGCCTCGCTACAAAGGGAGACTCTGTCTCAAAAAAAAAAAAAGAAAGATGGCAAGAAAACAAAATTGGAGTAAATGGATTAAATTAACATAGTGGGCCAGGCATGGTGGCTCATGCCTGTAATCCCAGCACTTTGGGAGGTCGAGGCGGGCTGATCACAAGGTCAGGAGATCAAGACCATCCCAGCTGACACGGTGAAACCCCATCTCTACTAAAAATACAAAAAATTATCCGGGTGTGGTGACAGGTGCCTATAGTCCAGCTACTCGGGAGGCTGAGGCAGGAGAATGGCCTGAACCCTGGAGGCGGAGCTTGCAGTGAGCCAAGATCACACCACTGCACTCCAGTCTGGGCGACACACCAAGACTCCATCTTAAAAAATAAAAAAATAGGCCGGGCGCGGTGGCTCACGCTTGTAATCCCAGCACTTTGGGAGGCCGAGGCGGGCGGATCACGAGGTCAGGAGATCGAGACCATGGTGAAGCCCCGTCTCTACTAAAAATACAAAAAAATTAGCCGGGCGTGGTGGCGGGCGCCTGTAGTCCCAGCTACTCGGAGAGGCTGAGGCAGGAGAATAGCGTGAATCCGGGAGGCCGAGCTTGCAGTGAGCCAAGATTGCGCCACTGCACTCCAGCCTGGGTGACAGAGCGAGACTCTGTCTCAAAAAATAAAAATAAAAAAATAATAAAAAAAAATAAAATAAAATAAAAAAATAAAAATAAATAAGATAAATTAACATAGTGGTCTACCTTACCTCTGGAGTCCAGGTAGATTTTCCTATTGTTTAAGATGATTTCCGTTTGGTGGCTCTTGTTGTTGTTGTCGGTGTTTCAGATACATCTGGTTTGACACTGGTTCCTGATTGGTTGCCTCCAACATCCTGCATCCACATTCTTTCTATAGTGGAAGCCATTTTACTAACATCCTAGGGCCTGACAGCCCTTGGAAGTATCATTAAAAATGCCATGTAAGTAACAACAAGTTCTTGTTTGAATTTAGGCTAACCTTTAGGATACTTCCATATTTAGCTATTCACCACAGTAACTATAAAGTTCCCTCTTTTTCTCTGTTTTCACAAAAAGCCATGTTTTCTTTCTCTACCAAAGCCTGGTATCATAGCAAAGGTCACAGCATGTCTTCTTTACCTCAGCAATCATGTCAGCCTTGTTGCTTGACACAGATCAGGCATCTCTTGACGTCCCATTGCTTAAGCCTGAATATATTTCTCAATGTGGCTGATCTCTGGCTCCTGCAGCATGTCAGTTGTCTCCTTAAATTGTTACTTTCTTGTGCATATTTATGGAAGCAATCTAATCAGTTGAAATTGATGCTGCTACATTTAAGGGGAGTTTGTATCATAAATACTATTGCAGCTTGAGTAAACATGCCATGGCCAAAGTCTACCAACAGGTTAACATCCATCAATGATGGCCTTTTCAGAATTGTACACAAGCTGTCTTTACTGATGGCTGTTTACACATCCAACAACGTTTGTTGATACCAATCCTTATCATTATTGAACTTTTAAAGCTTTTTTTTTTTTGGCTATGCTAAGTATTTTTGTGATTGATAGTTAAGTAAAGAACAGGCCGTTAGAGAACGTAAGCACATGTGTCAACAAATGGACAAATACTGATGGGATTATTAATGAATTTTATCCAGTTGATGGTCATTTGCTGTAACAGAACATGCATAAATAGATAATAATGTCTATAATTAAAGTTATTCGTTTATGTCAAGAAGGAAGAAAGTATTCGATGTAATATTTATAAAAGTAAAGAACATTATCCCATTTACTCAAAACGAACCTCTTTACATCTCAATTATCGATATAGTTTGCTATAGTCATAACTACCTGTATAAAACAATGTACTTTAACCTCAGACAAAATCATAAATTACATGTTTGAAGTTTGTTCTCTGAAGTCTGTCCTTACTCAATAGTTTTAAACAATGACTATTTTTTATAAAGGAATAATGTCTTATCTACACTTAAAAATAACATTTGGGCAGTAAATGTTAATAAATTTGCTACAAGCTATTCTGTTTTCCAACCCTAACCTGATTTGATTCTTTATTCAAAACACATACAACATGTTATATATGAGGGTAGAAACATAAAATGTTAAAACTTAATGGCAACTCAATAATCATCAAATACAACTCCCTTATTCCACAGAAAAAGAAGTTGAAGGCAGGAAGATCAAGTGATTTGCCCAAGGTAATTAAGATACTTAGCATTTAGAACCTACACCTAACTCTTGGCCTGTGATCTTTCTATTATACTAAACCACAGTGTTGGGTAATTACCACTGTTTATAAATGATTACAATCATTGTAAAATTTCATTCATTTGCACAATAACTACAGCTTTTATTAGAGTACAAAATCTACTTGCAATTCCCAAGTGGATTGACATTTTTATAATATTTCCAGGTCCAGAAACAAAGTTCTCAATTTCAACCTATAAAAATGTCTAATTGTAAGATAGACTTCATGCCATGAATACAGATTTCAAAGAATTCAAATAGAACAAAATATATTTATTACTAAAGTTATGTATGAATGTAAGATGAATGTTACTCAGCCTAGGTCCAATGATTCAGAGACACTTGCTCTGTCTTGAAAAATCATCATTACAGATGCTAACACTGAAGTATTAATTTATGAATTCACTGGCAAGTACAAATAAAAACAAAAATTGGCATATAAAGACCAAAATTGATTTTCCAAATTTCTAAGAACCATTAAATTTTTTGGATTTTAAAAATGAAGCATAGCTATATTTCTAAAAAGATGCCTTATAAAATCTTAAGAGGTAAAGACTACATTGATAAATTAACATATTGACAGCTAAATGGATGGCTACTTGTTTGTATTTTACATCCAAATTATTCTGGTAATAGAAATCAATTTTAAAACATAAAGCCAAGCATGCAGACACTTACAGAGGTTCAGAAATCACTGTCTGGTTTTAAATATCTTAATGCCATCTCCAAATTTTCTTTAAGCATATAAAGAACTCTATTCAAAGTGTTTACGGATATATGAAGCATAAAGAAAGCTTCCGAGATAAGGTGTTCCTATTATTGTCCACTTGTTTTACTAGTTACTGCAGGTAGCCAAGCAAGTTACCATTTAGTAAGCAGATACTGTGTGCCAGGCATCACTGAGCACTGTGTAGATACCAACTTATATAACCATCCCCCAGATATTATGAGATCAGTGTTATTATCCTGTTTGTCATATGAGAAACCTGGGGATCAAAGAGGTTAATGATTAGCTCAAGGTTGCATGGCAAATTGGTATCTGTCTGTTCCAAAGCCCACACTTTTTACCTCTGGATATTCCAAGCGGAATAACTAGTGCAGTGCATTACACTGCAGAGCATAATCTCTCCCCACATGACACTGTCCTGGGATACTGAAAATGTTTCTAAAAATAACTCCTTTGATCACAGAGGCATCCATCTGGTCTTTCTCCAGCTATTCCAAAGTCATTGTTTCTTGTACTCAGCATCATATATCTAAAAGACACTGCTGCTGCTTTTTTCTGCAACTGGAGGTTTTTCCTAAGCAAATCTACTGTTCTGAGTGATTGCTCTGAAATCTCTATTTCTCATTAAATTATGCTGGCCATGAAAAAAATAGTAATAACTTACATTTTCATTATAAACTAGAAAATGCTACTAAATTTATGTTCTTTTCTTTGGTCATAAAAACCTTGTGAGGTAGATAGGGTAAATATTATTTCCATTTATCTGATGAGAGACACTGAGTTTCAGATATGAGATGTGGAACTTCCCCAAGGTCACAGAGATGGGATATGGCAGACCCCAGCCTTAAACACTGAATTCCAAATCCAATAGTTTTTCTGTTATCCCTAACATCCTCCTACTGATGGCCCATGCCTGCCTGAAATCTCTTGTAGAATGAGGATAAATAGATAATATCTCAAAGAAGATAAGAAAAAGGAGAATACAGTGATACAAACCTACTCTGGTGGGCTTTGCTTGAAGTTGCCTCCTCCATATCCAGGTCCCATTCCTTGGTAACTACCCCATTTTACTCACTACTCATATGTTTTAGAGGAAACTAATCCCAAGTCTGCCTTCAGGGGTAGGTAGACTATTAATCAGCATAAGTCAAACATCTGGTTAGAGCTTTTGGTTAGGAGGGGGTATATAACCTAATCCAGGCCAAAGAGAGTAGAGAATATGTTTGCTGGGAACTCTTTTTTTCTTCTTTTTCTTTTTTTATGGCACTAAAATAAAAACATTTTCACAAAGACAAAATTAATTAGGACACTTAACATCTTCATTAAGAGTTTCGTACTCCAGCGAGGTGGCAGGTTGAGCTAAGGGGAGTTGGGAATCAGGTATGATATTTTGCCAACTAATGGCAAGAAAACTGTCTGTTAGCTAAGGTTATTGTATAATTGACTCCAGTTGATGTCATCTAAGAGCTAATAAGATCGTATGCAGGAGAAAAACTCGATAAAGTATAAAGCACTGAAGAAATGCAGAGTGGTGCTACAAGAAAAAAAATTATTCATTATTATCAATATGGCAGTTCTTAGGGGTGTCAAAAATCAGGCAATACACTTTTTGTCCTTATTTACATATAACATTAATGGGGTCAGGTAAGAATCTCTAAGCACAAGACCATGATTATTATGCAAAATGATTTGGGAATTGGATAACTTAGGACTGCATTCTACTGGATAGTAACCTCAAGAAAAAGGATTCCATGGTCAATAAAGTTTGGAGAATGTTTTCACCTGATTAGGATCTTTTTCTCCTTCTTCTGGTAACATGTCCCAACCCCACTCCCAGTCCATGTGATTTATGTGATACTAACCCCACCTCCCAGAACTTTGGTGGGCACAGGATATAAACCAGACAATTATCATATTCCATTTCCCTGAACTTAGTGATTGCTTAAGGAATGGGCAAATGACTCCAGTCAGTCCAATGAGAGTCAGCTCTGGACTTGTGCTAGAACTGTTGGAAAAGAGGTACTCTCCTTCCACTGGAGGTGTAAATCTGTTTTTGTTTTTGTTTTTTTTTTTAAGTGAGCCCAGAGCCATTTCCCACCTTAGAGGAGAGTTTGACTAAGGATGAAGCTAACTCAGAAACAAAGAGAGCTGAGAGATAAAGGCAGATACCTAATCATACTCTTTCGGCACCTGGATCCAGCTGTGCCTGAAGTCCCTGACCTTTCCATTACATGTGCCTCCGATTTAGAGGACCATTTCCAGGGAAGACTAAAAAGTCCAGGTCACAGCCACATTCCCCTCACTGTCCACTCAATTATAGACCACATTAAGACTGGCAAACTGCTGGACAACAACCGTCCTCCTAGCTCTGTGTGCCCTTCATTCATACACACAACCCCAGGGCCTACACCACGGAAGAATTTCTCAGTTCTATTAAACAACTCAGGGTTTTAGGTAGTTCTACTCCTCCTCTCTTTTCTTTTATCGCAAAGGCTCAGCCTGGCCAACACACACACAGTAGGCTCTCAGGAAATGTTTGTTTGATGTCTGTTGAACAAATGGCCACAGGGCAACTGTGGAGAAGTTCTCTCTGGAGAATGCATAGGTCAGATTCTACCTTTAATTTTGTCATTCAAAGTTTATTTTGGCTAAGTTAGTCGACAAATGACTGAGATCTATGACCTTCCTGAAGAGCATTTGCCACCTAGTCAGCACCCAATAAGCGTTAGCCATATAATTTTTGTTTTTAAAGTCTTTGGCTTCACACCATTTAGGATGGCTATTAAAAAAAATATATGTTGGCAATGATAAGAAAACACTGGAATCCTTGGGCATTGCTGGGAGAATTGTAAAATGGTGCAGCCAGTGTGGAAAAGAATATGACAGTTTCTCAAAATATTAACCATAGAATAATCATATGATTCAGTCATCCCACTTTTTGGTATATACCCAAAAGAATTGAAAGCAGGATCTCAAAGAGGTATTTGTACCCCTATGTGCATAGCAGCACCATTCACAATAGCTAAAGTGTGAAAGCAAGCCAAGTGCCCAACAACAGATAAATGGATAAACAAAATGTGCTATATGCACACAATGGAATATTATTTAGTTTTAAAAGGAAGAAAATTCTGACACATGCTACAAACACAGATGAACCTTGAAAATATTATGGTAAGTAAAGCAAGCCCATCACAAGAGGACAAATACTGTATGATTACACTAATATGAAGGGCCCAAAGTAGTCAAATTCATAGAGACAGAAAGTAAAATGTTAGTTACCAGGGACTGGGAGAGAAGGGTATGGAAAGTTTTTGCTTAATGGGTACAGAATTTCAGTTTGGGATTAAGGTCTAGAGATGGATAGTGGTGATGGTTTCACAATAATGTGACTATAGTCAATGCCACTAAATTGTACCCTTAAATATGATTAAAAATGGTAAACTTTATGTTATATATATTTTACTACAATAAAATTGTTTTAAAATTAAGTCTTCTAGCCTTCCTATTAAGGCTGAAATAACATGCACCAAAAAAATGAAATGCTTTTTAATTTGCATCTTTTTCTGTTTGTTCACATAAGCATTTCCTCCACAAAGATCCTAATCTAGCCCTAGCCTAATCAGGGGAGACCTCTGGCCACAGCAGTTATTTCCATTTTTCACATCATTGGTGGTTATTTTGCCATCACTCTTCCAACCTAGACCAACATATACGCAATATATATAATCTGAGATTCCTTTATCTTGTAATTCACTTACCAGATATGAAAAAAGGCCTAATTCTCAAAATATATTCAATGCTACTCCCTTGATAGACACACTGCCTTTTCAAAGCCTGAGGTCATGTCACCTTTCTGAGTAAGGCAAACATTCTATCATTGCTCTCTTTCACACTGACCCAATTTCTCTTGTTTGATGAGGATTCCCAACCAGCTGAAAGCATTAGCATGTGAGAGATGACCCAAGTTTTATGCAGATTTCATTTAATAAAGAATCAGGGATGGCAAATCTTACTTATAGAATTCAAAGGAGATGGGCATTTGCTTGTTAAACCAGCCATTGTCAGCATCTGTTCTGGACAAAACAATGACAGCCTTTAAGCTATTGTGAGATAGGATTAAGTTTGCCTCATTTCCCATTATAGTTTAAAGTACTTCCGATGATACCTTAATTGATACAAATGTTCCCAACATTAAACATAGTGAGCACAGCAGCAGCCAATAAAGCCAAGGTATGGGGATTAGGGAATGGGGAGCGAGAAGGAAGCCATAGACATTGTTATTGCACTGTCATCATCATCATCCTCACCATATCTTCAAATCAGAAGATGGAGATCCCAAAGAACACGCAGAGAAGCACAACACTGGAAACAGACCTTATGGATGAAGCAAGCCATTGCAATGATGATTACGGGACAGTAAGTGTAAGTGAAGCCATCCTTATTTCTTATAATGGCATAATCCATGAAATAAGTGCCTCCTATTTGATCACCATTTTAATAGATAAAGCCTCGATTGAATACCAATATATAAACACTGATTGAAATAAGAAAAAATTTAGTGTGCCTCTTCTACAATAACACAGGGCTTGGCTGCATGATTAAATGTGGAATCTACAGGGTCATACCTGGAAGGCGGTGAGCTGGTGTCTGGTTCAAGACTTGGTCAAAGAGGCCAAGTCATGTTTCAAAATCCAGGAGTTTGCTAGAAACTCCTCCAAGCCACATGGGGAAGATGGCCTGGACCAAGCTGACCACAGAGCTAGGGGCCAGAGTCCAGAATGATTGGCCAATCTGAAGACAGATGGCTGCAAGGAGCAGCTACTCAGGTGGAATGACTGAATCCTCATACCAGAACACACTGGTTTTCGCCCTCAGTCATCTTAAAGGCACTCTTGGTACCTGAAACAATAAGACTTAGGAAACCTTAATGCAAGGATGATTAAATACTACAACATTTTGTGGAAGGAGGGGGAGTAGGGCAGCCAAGCTATGAACTCTCCCTCCCTGAGGATTCTGGAAGGAGATATCCTGGTTGATGATTTAGGTCTTTCCCAGCTGGGACCTGGAGGAGATAAAGACTGGAACTTAATTCCTGTTTCTAAATTGTCTCATCATTTTCATCTAATGTACTGGAACACTTTGCAGAGTCTTTGGTCTTCTTAAGAGCTTTAAGAAATGAGTAAATAAAATAAAATACTCTCATTTTCTAAAAGTCATTGAATTAAATAGGAGGAAGCTTATGCACAGCAGGTGAATACATATCTTTAAAAGGCTGACAATAAAATAATCACTGTTTTACAGGATGGATGCTTACTCAGAGTGTAGCGATTTGCTTACCCATCTCATAAAGGGAATTTGCTGTGGACATAATTGGCCCACTACCAGTATAATCCATTATGCACTTGGTGGCAATCACATGGACTGCCAAGACTGGAGCAAGCTAACAATCCCATTAGAGTGAGCATCATTTCTTTCCCTCCAATTCTCTCTGTGCTTGTTGACATTTTTGTTTTGTATTCAAAGCTGTTGCTGTGAATGCTGTCTCAACAATGTGACCTTTCGTACGTGCAAAGTTGGCTTAAAAGGCTACTTCTTGACCTGTGGTCATTTCCTCATTGTCTCTTGTTGTAATGAGTCATTGGCTGGTGGCAATGGCCAGAAAATGAAGTTGCTACATCTGAGGCTCGGGAACTCTGCCAGTGGGCCCAGGGTCTCCTTTACTCAGCATGAGCTGGCACTCTTATCGCTGCACTCAGTGTGGCCACTCACAAGAACTACTCCCTACCCTGCCCCAGGAAAACCACACAACTCTTGGCTTGTAGTGTCGAGTCAATGGAAGAGCTGTTTGAAGAAACCTGTTCCCATTCCCTCATTTTTGTGAAGAATAAACAGGATTCAGCATGGGGAGCTGCCATGGCTGAGCTCACTCAAGTAGATAGTGGCTGAGCCTCTTTAGTCCCCTTCATATCCATCTTCTTATTGTTAACAACACAAAGAATAGTCATCAATATTGAACAATGATAACCACCAGGTGCTTTATGCATATTATTTCCAAACTTCACAATTCTACAGTCAGGCATTATTATGCCCTCTCAGAGGTTGGTACACTGAGCCTCAGAAAACTGGAATGATTTGCCAAATAACACATCATTAATTCATAGTTGAGTTTGGATACAAACCTAGGTCAGTTTGACTCCCTGCTCCTTCCCACCATCATCTCAGCAGTATATGGGACAATTCCAGACCCCAGCACTCTCAGGCTCCAGAGAACGACTCCCCAACACCCATGCTAGCTGTGACTATCATATAGCCCAGACAGGGTAAACTTCCAAGCATCTATCCCCTTCTATACTGTGAGATAGGTCTCTTAATATATTGCAAAGTTTTTCCTAATGTTTATTATAGATTTTTAATTGTAGGTTTGGAATGCCTGCTTGATCATATCCTTAGATTACTTACTGCAACCATTGCTATTATGTCAGATATACTGACATAAGAGATGTTTTCATGTGGTGAAAAAGAATGGGGAATGGAATCAACTTGTAGCATGATGACAACTCGTGTATACATCTCTCCTCAGTGGAAGACTGTGGCATCTCATGTAGTAGCCACTATAGAATTTGGATGTTTCAGCTGTTTGTCTGCACATGCCTAATACAGCAAAGCCAAATCTCAGGAATTCCAATGTCAATGTGAACAAGTGGCCCATTCTCCAGAGCCAGTGCTGCCTGGCTCCCTTTCTTAGACTTCCTGGGAGAGACTCTAAATTTTCAGTCTGGCATTGATCCTGATTTATTCTCTATTTTGACCTTAACAAATTATATAAGCCCTCTGAGCGTCTGTTTCCTTGTGTGTAAAGCAGGATAATAACAACCTGACAAGAATATTATGAGTACAAAATTATTTAAATGTCTTAATACAGGGCCTAACACTTAGTAGGCCCTCAAGAAGTGATGGTTTTCTTTCCTTCCCTTTTTCTCTGCCCCCCTCTCCACTGCAATCACCCCAACCACTTTCCCTGACTGACCTACCTCTTTCGATGCCCCTGCTGTCACCAAAGTGACATTCTGCATTCCCGCTGCCATTTGCCTGCCTTTTCCCTATGTATGATGAGAACTTGGGGAAAAATGGACTAATGGTGGCCCATGGTTCTGGGAAACTTAGGAAAGATTAAGAGAAGAGTAATTGAGAGGACAGAATCAAGGACTGTTAGTGATGGGAAAAAAAAAACAAACCTATATGGTAGAGACTTTTACCGTTTCCTTTATCTGATTCTACTCTCATTCCATGTAGAAGAAAGTATTATTCCTCCCTACTCACCTTGTGACTGCAGTGGGGTCATGTGAGCATTCCTGGACTATGAGTTGTGGGCCATGGTGATGGGCATCACTTCTAGCACAGAGCATTTAGTTGCTGGTGAAAGGTCCTTCAGCCCTGGTCTTGCCACCCAGGGTGAACTCTGAAGTGTTATGTTAAGACAGGACATCATAAGGTAGTATTGAGTGACTACATGGAGCAGAGCCCACAGTGAACGACAGTGGGTGCATAATGTGAACAGTAAATAAACTTTTGTTATTTCAAACTACTGAAAGTTTGAGAATGTACATTACCACAGAGTAACATATTGAATATAACAGTCCAAGTATTGGCTTTCATATTGTATTTACACAGAATAACCTATAGAATATAGCAGTCTAAGCCTTGGCCTTCATGTTGTGGCCCCTTGAAAAGGGGTGGGTTTTTGGCCCTAGTAAACAAGATACTTTACAGATCTTTTGGGAAGGAGCACCCAGACTGGGAGACAGATCTGTGAAATATGAGTTTTAGCTCTGGCTCATCTACCAACTAAATAGTTCTAATACAGAGCGATTTCTGTATTGTTCATGGCTGTATCCCAAGTGTCTAGAATATGTTGAATAAATGAATCAACACTTCCACATTCTAATTGTTAGAATAAGAAAACTAACCAAGGTTAGTCAAACCCTCTGAGTCCTAACTTTTCTCGTCTTTAAAATAAGAGCTAGTATCTCCCAAAATATGGAAAATATATCATCAAAGGCACTTGCTACTCAAAGATCCTTGCTACTCAAAGAGTGGTCCAAGAATCAGGAGCATCAGTGTCACTGGGATTGTGCTGGAAATGCAAGCTCTTGAGTCCCACCCCAGTCCTACTGAATCTAATTATGCATTTTTAACAAGGTTCCCTAGATGATTTCTATGTACATTAGAGTTAGAGAAATATTGATTTAGGTGGTACTAGGACTCAACATTAAATGGCCTGTAATCACATAGTGGGAAGATTATCCCTTTTCTACTTATCATTCAATCTTTTTTTTTTTTTTTTTTTTTTTTTGAGACGGAGTCTCGCTCTGTCGCCCAGGCTGGAGTGCAGTGGCGCGATCTCGGCTCACTGCAAGCTCCGCCTCCCGGGTTCACGCCATTCTCCTGCCTCAGCCTCTCTGAGTAGCTGGGACTACAGGCGCCCGCCACCACGCCCGGCTAATTTTTTGTAATTTCAGTAGAGACGGGGTTTCACCGTGGTCTCGATCTCCTGACCTCGTGATCCGCCCGCCTCGGCCTCCCAAAGTGCTGGGATTACAAGCGTGAGCCACCGCGCCCGGCCTCATTCAATCTTTTTGGTTACTTTATGGAGAAAGACAGTTTGATGTCAATGTCTTTAACACTTCACTAACAGCTGCTAATTTCCTTTTTAACAAGGAGAAAGCAAGCCTTAGGTTCCTGGACAGGCAAAGGTATTTATCTTGACTATAATAACATTGTTTTATTCTCATTGTATTTGTTTTAAATGGTTGCCTTGCATTTATGGCAACTGATGTCAGTTTTCTATTTAAGGTAGTGATGAAAAACTCTCTAAAATAAATTAATTTAGAAAACTGAATGTAATTAAAGGAAGGAAACACGTAATAAATGGGAAGAACTGTTTGCTTTAATGATTCCTTCCATGTCAAGGAACTCCATGGGTTTGACAATCCTGACCTCTGTCTTGACTCCATAGTTTCACTGATTAGGCAACTTTATTTACTCTGCATGGGGTACGGGTGGGGAAAGTGCTATATTCTATTGTAAATTTAGGAAAAAAATGAGCATGCTTAGGTCAGCATCCTCCTTCTTCCTTTTGAAATTTAAATACCTAGAGGATAATTTACTCACAGATAATTTGCTTATAAATTTCCAGTCCAATTGGTAGGATCCTAGCAGCAGGTTGCTTGTTTAATAGATCTTTATGGTGTACCTATGGTAATGCTAGGTTTTGGTTGTGTGTCTTATTTTCTGTCTTCCTGCTGCTCAAAGGTACTGCTCCCTTTGGAAAGTTCCAGATGAGCCTCTAGCCAGGCTATCACAGTGTCTTTGGTTTCTTAGCTTTTGAATCTGTTCAGAGGCAAGAGTCAGGGGCACTGATGAGCTTGGGGTCCTTCTAGAAGAAAGCATCAGGTACTCATTTTCATGAATCGTGAGACAAAAATGGAGAATTGCTTTTAAGGCATCTGGCCAATTCCCTCATGGCCTAACTACCATCCATTCAAGCAGGTCAGTCATGAGGGATTTTAGTCATTACCCTTTAAATGACCCTATTTTGGCAAAAGGCCCTAGATAAGAGTGCTCTGCTGCTTCCCTGGAGAGTAATCGCTTTTGTCTCTGAACCCACATTTGCTTATGTTAGTTCTCTATCACTTAAGTGGTGCCCCTTTACTCTTCATTATATTGTTCTGTTGTATTTCCATCATGATACTTATCTCCACTGCTTTGTTTACTTGTTTATGGTCTGACCCCCTGCTCTAGACTGTAAGCTCAAGGAGAGCAGAACCATTTCTGTATTGTTCATGGCTGTATCCTAAGTGTCTAGAATATGTTGAATACATGAATCAACACTTCCACATTCCAATTGCAGGAACAAGGAAACGAGGATGTGTACTTTAAAGATCTAGTTAGTAGTCACTTTGTAAGATCATTGTTGAACTCTGGAACTGAGATTTTCACCAATTGTCGTGGC
This sequence comes from Hylobates moloch, assembly GCF_009828535.3. NCBI lineage: Eukaryota > Metazoa > Chordata > Mammalia > Primates > Hylobatidae > Hylobates > Hylobates moloch. Next base: position 81,210,931 of record NW_026652288.1, on the reverse strand, counting down.
CGTGCGTGGCCCTAAATACTTAATTAAATTTTTGTCTGCTGCATTTCTATTTCTTTGTTCATTAATGCTCTACTTACAGCTGGAAAGTGTTTGCAGTGGCTTATGATAAAGTCAACAATCGTCATGCAAAAGACAAGGGCTTATAAGTAAGGGAGGACCCAAGGGAAACCTTTACAAGAAATCATTGCTAAGGTATAACTTTATACTGCAATCTACGCAAGATCTGTTCTCTAAGCTTCCTTTTCTGCTCTTCACTGGGTAAAGGTGCCTTGGACATTTAAAACTGCTTTGAAAAAATATATATTCAGAGTCCTCAAGCAATTTCTGGTGAAACTGTTCAAAATTTTCTGAAATTTATGCTTGTCCAGGTAACTGCTCATAAAGGCATAATGGCCAAATTAAATGATTTCATGCTTATTTTTCCCTTTCTCATGTTTCTCGATGTCAGTGGAGAGGTAGGCAGGAGTCAGAAGCAGCATTTTACCTAGCCCAGACAATTTTTTCAGTGGTATATATAAGAGCATGGTTGACACTTTCTGGTCTTTTAGTCTCCCTAAATACAAAGAGGTCCAGATTGACAATTTCCAAAGAATATTAAGGGGAAGTACACCAGGAGATAGGATTGGAATCTGCCTAAGGTTGGAGGGTTCCAGGAGTTTCTGGTTTGTGTGAGGATTTCATTGAGTTTATTGGCAGTGGATTAGAAACACATATCATCATTCAAGCTGCTGATGAATGTCTAGAGTTTGCTCCTAGAATCCAAATGTTTTTTTCTTTGAAATCAAAGCCATTTTGAATTACCAACCCAAGTCAATTTTACCTAGCAAAGGCGGAAAAGTCTAAACCCTGCTGTCTTGAAATATAGGCACAAACTTCTCTCAGATAGTAAATACTCATAACTATTGTGATTGTGGCTGGTGTTCTAAAAATAAAAGGCCAGGGAAATATGGAGATTTAAATCAGAAATTTATCACAGAAAAAGGTGAAACAAAGAATGCAGTTCTCCAATAATCACATCCCCTGAGCTAAAGGCATACATGCAGACTTAGAGCAACACACCAACATTTTAGTAGCTGCATATTCCATGACAAATCCCATCTTCCCATCTCATCACCCTCATAATTCATTTGGACTAGAATAGACTCAGGGTTTTCTTCAGCCCATAATACTAATACTCTTTACCTTTTACAGTGACTTCTCATGCACTATCCCATCTAAACATCACAACCATCTTATATAGAAGGCAGGTAGACATTCCTTTCCCATTCTGAAGATGAGAGTCTGAGAATTTAAGTGATTTGTGAAAAATCATATGATAAGTAGCTGGCAGAACCTGCACTAAGATTCCAAATTTCTGATTTTTTAACTTTGCACTTTTCCTACAATGTCTCACAGCTTCTTGGTGATCCCAGGAGGTCTAACATATCCTGCAGAACTACTCAAAGCTTAAAATACGGGGATATTATCAGGCTTAGATGCTCATTGAAGGCAGTAACGAGCTTGAGGTAGGTGGACTAACCAAGACTGTCCTGGCAATGATCAAGCAACTTTCTGGAAAGAGCCCAGGGCAGACCCACAATGTAGAGCTAGATTTGAACTGCTCCACCCTAGAGGAGTATCAGTCAGCCAGTATTCTCCCCAAACACAAGCCCAGTGAATTTATTTCCAAGGGTAGGGGAGTTACATTTTGTTGCCTCCCATGTGTTTTGAGGGCTTGGGCCAAAGTGCAAGAATTTATGTAGATAACTTTCATCCAAATCAATCTACCAATGCTTGTTAAATAATTCATTCAGTGATGTGGCCAAGCATGCCTGGGTTGGTCCCATCTAGTCCCAATCCTTTTGGGACATAACTTGGCTCTAGGACACTCATCTTAAATGAGTCAATACAAAATAGAAGCCTTATCTCTCTCTTGTCTCCACTTAGACTGGCACTTGTCTAGCCTGACCTCACAGATGCCTCCTTCCATGTTTAAAAGATGCTTTCACTGTATTAGCACACATCACATCCTTCTTGCCTTGTTAAATTTATTTTAACAAAGGTGGGGGGAAAAGAACTCTCCTTTATTGAGCTCCAAATATGTGTCCAACTCTAGGCTAGGCAATTCTAAGAACATGATGATTTCTCAATCTCCTGACAATATTGCAAGGTGGTTATTTCACAGACGAGAGGAGAAAAGCTAGAAAGTTAAATGCTCCAAGGTCATACAGACTGGAATCCTAATGGCTCTTCAAATCTCAAGTCCATGATCTTTGAACCCATAAGATGTTGTGAACCCAAAGATAAACTTGAGCTTTGAATAAGGAGGTGGGTCTTGTCTTCTTTGGGAGGAGAGGAGAAATCGACCTCTCTCATTTTTTCTTTCCTGTAGGGCTCAGGGGTGTGGAAGTTTAAGAGCAACCAAGGCTCCGCAGAGGATGAGGGAAGCTTCCAGAGGGCAGGAAGAGGTCTGGACAGCCCAGTCTAGCAGGGGCAGAGCTGCCGCAAATGCCTTCCCAACGCACAGACACTACAGAGTCCTGCTGGTCCCTGCTTTCCCAGGCAAAGAACTGCCCCATCCACGACCCCTTCAACCTCCCCGCAGCCTGCGATAAGACAGTATTGGAGGTCACACCTGGAGGCTCAGAAGGCCAGCGAGGAGTTGTGAGCGGCAGACAGAGGGGAAGGCGGGGGTGGGGGGGGACCGGGTGGGAGGTGGTCTGGTGCCAGGCTTGGGCTCAGTATGTAAGGGGTTGGGCAGGCCATGTGACTCCAAGGAGGCGGAGACAGGCGAGCTGGAGGGAGGACGAGCAGGCACGGGGAGGGGTTCGGGGGGTGGGGGCGCAATCTGAATAATTGAGGAGCTGTTCAGCAGCAGCAGCTGCCTCCTGCCTTCCTTTGCCGCCACCACCACCTCCCACCCCAGCTAGAGAGACAGCTCCGCGCTGTAAGTGCGGACGGCCAGCCTCCAGCCTCGGCAGCCAGCCCGTCGCCTCCAGCCCCGATCCCGGTAAGTGAACGGCCTCCTTCGCTGCAGTTTGTCCCCGTCCGCGACCCCCGTGCCCCAGCGGGACCCCTGCAACTGGGATGGCCGCCTCTCCCCGAATGACCCAGGGAGCCGGAGTCAGCGGGAGCGAGGGACCAGGAATATGGCGCGGAGGCCGAGGGTGCCCTCCGGGAAGGGGTTCCCTGAAAGAACGGAGGATCTGGGTCGGGATATTTCGTGCTCTGGCCCGGAATGAGGCCCGGACCGCCCGCAGTCTGGGTGCACCGGGCTCTGACTCGCGGGAGCTGCCGGGCGGGGCGGGGGCCAGCGCGGCTCCGGCGCCGCTAGAGCGGGAGGCAGAAGGGAAGCCGTGAGCTGCGTGCGGGCAACCTAGGTCTTGGCAGACGCCGGGCCCGTCCTGTCCCCCGCCTTGGCGCGCACCCTGCACGAGCAGCTCCATTCTCCGCCTCGGACCGAACCCATGAAACGGAGACGCTTTTCCGGTCGCAGACTTGGGGGAGGTCGGGAGCAACGTCTGCCCTTTTACCTGGGAGCAAACTCCTCAAAGGGACTCCCGCCGAGCCCAGCTCCCCGACCAGGCCGGTGGCGCCCCGAACGGCGTCTGTCCCCGGAGAGTGGTGACTCGCCCGGGGGCGGCGAAGAGGACCTGACGGGAGCGGTGTCCAGGGAAGCTCCCTGCCCAGAGCTGGCAGCCCCAGCAAGGGGAGCTCTCCTGCACTGCTTCAACCCTCAGTCTCCTCTCTTCCCCCACTCCAAAGCACATCAGCTCCCCTCTAATCCAAGAGGGCCAGGCTAGGGCTGTGTGGCCACGCGGGATGCTGCCCCCACCCTCTTTCTCTCCCCTGTGTCACCCTGCCCCCTCCCCAAATGAGTATTTTATATTGCGATTGAAGAGTGAGCAAAGGAAAGGCGAGAAGAGATGCAGGAAGGCTAAAGCAGCGGGGCTCTCGTCTGTTCCTGGCACTCCTCATCCCCCCACCTGTGTGATGCTCGTTTCCTTGAGATTTTGAGCGGAGACACTCAAAGGAACTGGCTCTGGCGAAAGGATCCCCGCCTGAGTGTCGGGGAACGTCACTGGCCCAAGTTGCCCAAGGGCCGCAGGGTGACAACCTGCCTCCCCCTAGGTATAGGGTGTAGGAGAGCGCTGGAGGCAAGGTAGCTCTCCTCCTCCGACTAAGTGCAGGGGATGGCGCTGTCCTCGGTGCTGAAAGTTCTCGGAGGCTGGGTGCTAATACCGCCGGGGCCCGCATTCCCTGCGAGCAGAAACTGCGTTGGAACCACCTAAAGAGTTCTAAGCAAGCGACCTAGAGAAACAGGTAAAGAAGGGGCTTTGCCTTTCCCGGTTTTCTGCTTCCCCGGGACTCCGCTTGGGAAAAGGTTCCCGGCCTTCCTGGGTGGAAGAGCAGGAAGCGGGTGCCACTTCAGGATCCAGCTTTGCTAACTTCGGGAGCTTCCTCGTTCTACTTCCTATACCTGAACAGTGAGACTTCCTGTCGGTAAAGTGTTGAAAGGCAGTTAGGGATGCTGTTTTGATAATAAACATTTCTGTGGCTTTCAGGAATCAGAGAATTGTTAGGCTACACAAAGGAGGGGCTTCATGGTTATAGCTTTTTCTTCTTAGAACACTTCTTTCCCCACTGCATGTTATTTACATGCTCTAGATAAAGATCACTAAGCAGCCCTGTATGTTTGTTTCTTTAGCTAGTCTTTTATATTATGGGTAAGATGGGGAAAGGATTGAGCCAACTTGGGGAGACCTAGTTTGTACTGAACACCTCTATCTGCTGGGTAATAATATTTCATTTAAACTTCACAATAGCTGCCAACCATAAGTATCACACAGAGAAGGAAACAGAAACTTGATTCCAGAGATTGGATTCAAAATCAAATCTATTTAACTCAAAGTCCAAGCCATTTTCATGCCTTCATTTTGGTATTTGGCTCTGAATAGCTGTTATTGGAGATTAGAGCAGGAGAATGACAAAGGAGGGAGGCCTGCTCTTCTCTTTCACACACTCTCCTCTCTTCCAACCCTTTTCTCTTTAATCCGTTCACCCACTCACTGTCACGCACTCCCACCCTCCCAACTGCTTTTGCATGCTGCTTGAGATACCACTGTTCACACAACTTCAGCTCCAATACTATGGAAACAAGTTAGAGAACTAAACCAGCAGGCTTTTCTAAAAGAGTAGCAGGGCTTCAGGAAGTCTGGAGAACTAGAGTCCACATGTACTTTCATATTTAGAATTATACTATTGAATTTTAGAACTAGAATAGCTTTGAATATCATTTAGCACCATTGTTTTACAAGAAAGAAAACTTGGAAACCAAAAGATAGTCATTAGTCTAAGTCACATGATTGAAAAATTAGAACCCAGTTAACTTGGTTCCAGGCCCAGGGCCTTTCCCACTATTTCATGGTGTCTGAAATACTCTTCCATACTGCCTTCTTTGATTATCTTTGACTAAACATCAGCATCAGTGAACTAAATTAAAGAACATACCAAAAATACAAACACTTAACATACAAGCATTCCTCTTACCTTTCTTCCAACTCCTTTGTCTTCCAGCTCTTTCCCCTCTGGTCCTACTATTCCAGTGTTGTCTAACCCAACATACCTAGGAGAAATGACCCACCTTCCTCAGTAACAGTTTTCTCTGTAGCAGCAATTCACAAATGGGAATGGTGGTGTGTCATTTCTTTACTTGCCGTATCTTGTCTATCCCTCCTCTTCTATGACCTATTCCCCAAAAAATAATTTTCCCAAAATTGGTTACCCTAAGCAACTGCCCAGGTTCTCACAGGGTCTGGGAAAAGGCCCTAATAAGACCTAAGGATTTTTATAAATAAAGATCATTATAAGTGCTAATATCTATGAAATGCTTATCATATGTGAGGCACTATGCAAAGTTATTTCCTCAATCATTTTACTGAATTATCACAATTCTGTCAAGTAGGTAGCTCCATTAAAGATGGCCCTAGGATTCTAGTTTGCTCTAACATACAGCAGAACCTGATGTTCTGTTCATTTCCTCTTTCTTCTCTTTCCAGCTCATAGTAAAGTCTCATCTTCATCAATTGGATTTTTGTATTTAATTGATAGTTCCATCCTGCTCCAAAGCATAGCACTTAGAAATTCAAATTCAATTCAAATGGCACTGTTTTGCTCTCTCATCTCTTAATATTTACCAAACATATTCTCCCCATTTGTTATCTCTTATTTTAAAATTCCCATATGCCTTCTTATTGATAATGCCAACATTCTGCTTCAAACCTTCCCCTGAGCCAATTAAGGTATAATTTGTAATTAAATACATAACTTCTATTGTACCTTTACTAGGTGATCTGTCAAGAATGCTGTTGCTGAGGTGCTCTGGGCCCTGTGAACCAGAACCTTAAACTGTCTAGAACTACTCTGTCCAACATGGTAGTTGCTAGCCACATGTAACTATTTATATTTAAATTTTAATTAAACTTTTGAAATTAAAAATTTAGCCCCCCCAGTCACACTAGTCATATTTCAAGTGTTCAATAACTCTATATGGCTAATGACTACTGTATTGGACAGGGTAGATATCAGAAAATTTTTATCATTTAAGAAAGTTGTGTTGAAAAACGCTGCTTTAGACAGTACTAAACACACCCTCACAGCAACCAACAACTAGGAATTGGGAAGAAGTAAGGACCTACTCTTCTTTGAGTCTTCTGCCAAGAAAAGCAGAAAAAGCCACTTATGCCTAATACATCACCAGCAGCCCAAAGATACCTAGGACAATTAGGCTATGAAGGAGTGTGCATGTCTTACTTAAGGAGCTGGTAGCCTCTGGAGTTTGCTTCATATGAATTCTATGTTACTATAAAGTAGAATATTCCATGAATGAGGCTTGCTGGTTTCATGAATTTTGACTTAGATATAATCTGAAAGTTCCAATTCAAAATCCAAGTTTATAGATTACATGTATATGTAATAACGTGTGTGTGTTTATCTTGTCTTAGTAATCATAGTATGATAGACATGGAAAGAATATAAGACTTAGAGTCAGTAGTATAGGTGCCACTTACTACTTGGTGACATTATGAGGCCCTCTAGAGCTCCATTTCTCCATCTCTAAGATGTTGATGAGAATTGCCATAACTATCTCAAAGGAATTGCCATAACTATCTCAAAGGACTATTGTGAAACTCAAAGTGTAGGTATACGAAAGTACTTTGTAAGGCGCATGATTGAATCTGCAGTGGTTTATTATTTTATATAGACATGGTACAGACAATGTACAAATAGGGTAGTTCAGGCTGAATGCATTTCTGAATGATTTTAATCCTGATATGACTGTATTTTTGCCTTTGTGGTCATTTATTTCACTGAAAAGCGGAACGGTGAAGAAAAAATTTAGTTATTGAAATTTCTGATTGGTTAGATTCTATTAATTGAAATACTGTGCATTGTTTGTTGTTTAGTTTATTTGGTCCTGAACATTTTCTTCTCAGGATTAAAAAAAATAATAACTAGGAAGTCTAAGTTGTTTGGAACAGCTTTTACCTTTTAACTAATAGTTTTTAAGTAATCATCAATAATGATCCCATCATGGTAATAGGGGTTCAGAAATAACAAAATACAAGCATTATGGATATTCCTCAGTGTGAGTGGGTGAGAGGGATAATTTTCAAAATATGTTTTTACTAATTACAAATTGAAATGAGCTTCTATCCATTCTCATAGATCAATCAGAACAAGAATAATTCTATTTCATGCATTGATTAAAACAAAATAAAAGTGAAGGTCATTAACTTGACTGAATTATTGAGTTTGCATTAGGGATTCTAATCTTAAATAACAAGTCTTTATTCATTCTCTAAGTTGAACTCTGTTGGGGCCATTAGGAGAACCTTATGCATCTGGCTAACATTTACTCCCAAACCTGGCATCTATCATCTACTCCTGCACTTTGATCTGTGTATGCTATTTATGTGTCAAGTAAAAGTGCTTTTCAGATGCAGCCATACCTTCTATAATGGCTCACCATTTTGATACTTAAATATTTTTCTCTTATAACACAAAGATTAACACAGTGCTCAGATATTGTAGAAAATAAGCCTGGAAACAAAGTTATTCCATCAGGTGATTCTTCACTGTATTTATTAGGTTGTTATCATCTTGAAAACTCAACGAAGTCACTTTATTTATTCATTCATTCATTAACAAAGCACCTACTCAAGCTGAGTATGACCAAGGGCATGAGGTTTTATCTCCAGCTCCAGAGATCTAGTTTACCTTTGTTTATAGTTAACAAAGTTATAGATGCTACCTTGTAAGATGCTCTGCCAGGTAAATAGTTGAGACATACACTTAGCCACTGTTTCTGGTCAAGCCTGCTGTCCTCAAGCCTTTGTTGCATGTGAGACTATATTACTGAAGGAAAAATAAGCAAAGTTGTTAACTCTGGCCTCTAGTAGATGATGCTAGCTTTAACAATAAACATATTTTGCTGGGCGTCATGATTTATTCACTTCATTGGACTTGTTTACCCCTTGGAAGGACCTGGATTTTGGAAAGGGGAAAATGCCATTACCTTGGAGCTGAAAAGAGTTTTTCTCTGTCTGTAGCTTAAAGGATTTCTCTAATTGTATATCCCAAGAGATAAAGAGAACTGACAATGTAGCTTTGAAACCAATCCTAATAGCATACAATCATCCATTTAATCAATAACATAGTTGAAGAATGTCCTATTCTGACACAAAAATGTTGTGGTTAAGGATGTTTGGAACACATGGATGATCAATAAATATTTGTTGAATTCAGACCATTGTTCCAGGTTAATTCATGCCATACACTCATCTTGCCAACCCTCTCTACCAAGAATTCAGTATTCCCTATGGCATTTTCCTTTAGCAAATAAAACAGGAGGCAAACACAGTATATCAAATCTTACCCTAATAACCACACTTCTAGCCCTTCTCGGGGCATGAATAGTGATGGCCAAGACAGACTACTCCTGAGAATAGTGTTTTGCTGCTTCACCCAGAAAACAAAGCACACATCAGCCCAAGGGCCTTGCATTTCACTGTGATGAGGCAACTTCAGAAACTCAAAGCTTAAATGGAGTTGTGTGTTCTTTTCCACTCTTATCTTGAAGAGATACCTGTCATTTCCTCCAGAAAGTATTTGGCTGGCCTTCATGATAGCAGCAGGCAATTGCTATTGTTCCTAAATTCAGAAGAAGCTTAGCTTAGAATGAAAGCACCTATATTAATTAGAGGAGAATTAGCGACATCACAGTCTGATGGTTTACAGAATATTATCCTTTTCCAGGAATAATAAGGCTTCCCTTTAACAGTTTTAACTGGTGATTACTGACAAAAATGAAAGAAAAACAGCTCATTCTATTCTAGCAAGTCAATAAGGAAATGCCTAGAATTAACTGATTCTTATTTGCCAAAGGCAAAATATTCCAACCCAATGAGCAACAAATAATCAAGCTGGTTCTCATTGTCTCTTCATTTTTTAAAATTTTTTCCATGTTTTTGAAAAATAATCAGTAAACAAAAAACAATTGCACCCAGGTGTTTAAACATTCTGATGACAAAATGGTCTTCAGAAATGGAAAGGCTTAATTGTTTGTTAGAGATTATACAACATACTATTATGCCAATATTTTCTAACAATCACATAACTGAACTCTCACTTTAGAGAGATATTGATGCTGGGAACACTCACCTGAGTTGATGTCAGAGGAATATGACTTGAGTCTTCTCTCTCTCAGCCAATTACAGAATGCACTCTTTGCATTTATTAACATCATGCATCATTTCATTAGTCATGAAAACTTGTTTAGTCGATGAGTTTATCAAAGATTCAGGTTTATCTTTTATCAAAGATTCAGGGAGTAGGAAAGAGTATGTGTTTGGATTTCAGATTATTTCCCTTGGTACCTCCAGGTGAAAGAACTACTGGTCAAGGATGGTCAGCAGGTAGAAATTTCAGGGGTGGAACTATGAGCCAGAGAAAAAGATTCAAAACCTCAGCATCATCCATGTTGCAAGAACTTAGGGAAGGATTTAACTCTTCTTACCTTTTTAATCTTCATCCGTAAAAGAAGATATTTGGATTAAATAGTGTACAACATCCTGCAAGCCATAACATTCTATGGTTCGATGAATTAGGGCCAAGAGCTTGAATAATCCATTATTTGCCTCCTTAAGCCCAAAGAATTAAACATAAATCAAGATTCTTATTTTTACATCATTGCTTATCAGAAGCTCTGAATTTCATGCTAGTACTTTACCTGGAAACAATAATGATAATGATAGCTAATACTTATATACAATTACTATGGCCTTATAAGGTTGGTAATGCTATCATCGCCATTTTACAGATGAGAAACCTGGATACTAAAGTAGTTAAATTACCTGCCCAATTTCACACAGGTAACAAGTTTGTGCTGCCATGCTACACCACCTCTATAAAAACCACAAATCTGACAGATAGATAGCTAATGTGTGCCATTTATAGCCACTTGACACACCAGCCAATTCTCTGGAGAATTTCTATTTTAGCTCAATTTTTTACTAGAAGAGCAATCAAGATGGTGAATAGAACTTCAGTACTGTGTATGGGAATCTACGTTGTCTTTCTGTAAGAGGGCTCTTGTGCTTTTGCAATTGATGTCATTGACCAATTGTTTACGTGATTCAGCATTGAATGTTAGTGCTCTGCAGGCGGCTGCATGTGGCGAGGACCACTCTGCTGCCTCTTCCCAGAATGTGTGGCCAGCCACACCACCAGAAATAGATGGATGCTGGTGCAGGATCAATCCAGCACCTTCTAATGCTATAAAGGTCAGCCCACCACATATTTACTGTTCAGTAGAGTCTTCTAGCTTCTGCCTTTAGGTTTTTGACTCAGTGTAACAATCTAGACAGCTTTTATGGTAGAGAGGGAGAGCTCCCAGAGTGTCATTTCCTGGAGGTAGGATTGGGTCAAGGCTAAGACTAAAGCTTTCAAAATCATGTTGTGAAAATCATTTTCTTCTCATTAATCCTATGTTAACAAATTAGTCATAAATACAGTATACCACAGTACCCATCTATTTCACTGTGGATTTCAATGTACTGAATATACAAATGGGCATTTAGCTCTTAATATGGTATATCTAACCAGCTGAGAATGCTCTGACAGTAGTCAAATATATATGTTTATTCTTTAGCTCTAGTTTCTGGCTTGTTAAACTAGCTACATATCCCATCAACACCAAGGCCAATTACGGAATACATAACTCTACTTCTTCCTCTGTGGTTTTCTAGATACTCTGTGGGGAGCGGGATGGCCTAGGAGTCAGAAGATCTGGTTTCCAGACTCAGCTTTGAAATGTACTACCTGTGACACTTGGGCCAGCACCATTCACTACTTCAAGACTGAACTTCCTTACCTTTAAAATAGGGGTAATAAATCTTGCCCCTCATGTTACAAATAGGGCCAATGAGATGGCATTCATTAAAGCTCCTTGTTAACCATAGAGTTAGTCCAGAGGAAAGAGATGGGTTTTCCATCCTTTCAGTCTTTCCCAGCCAGAAATTACTCTCAAGCTGTTGATACCCAATTCTGAACCAGGGTTGACAGCTAAATCAATGTCTTTAAGATTAAGAAGAGCTTGGATTTAAATTTGTAAATCTAGAAAATGGCACTTACAATAGGAGAGGCCTCCTGGTTTCTTCCAAATTAATGGTCCTCAACCTGAGGCAATGTCACCTCAATAAGGGGTATTTTATATTATCACAGACACTGGAGGAGAGGGGCGTTACCACTGACTCTTGGTGGACTGGGATCTAGAATGTTAAATATCCTGCACTAGACAGAAAAATCCTGCAGAATAAAAAATGTCCTGTCCAAAATGCCAATAGCACTCCACCCCCACTGAAAAATACCACTCTAAGTAATGTGCTGTTCCTGGTCCCTAATTCTCCAATTGATGCAGACAGAGAGAGTTTACTTTTCATCTCCACCCACAGATGAAATCCAGCCATGCTCACGTGAGGTCTGTAGTAGTTATTGTTCAGAAGCATGACTGGACTTCCAGTAAGTTTACCAATAAGTAAAACAATAGGGTCAGAGATCAGTGGTTTTAAAATTAGCCCCCAGAAGCTTCTACAAAATCCTCCTCCAACCTCTGCAGGGGCAAAGATTCCCAGCAGGTTAATATGCCTATAATGTGAGAGCTGGCCTAAAGGTTGGCATTTAGGGATGCAAAATCAGTAAATCATGATTCTGAAATGACTATCTTTGCAATTTATTGAAGAAACATTGTAATATGCACTTGTTTTATGACAAGCATGGGCCTAGCTAGGCACTAGATATGAGACATAATCCCTGCCTCAAGTCACCAGTAATCTGAAAGTTCCACAGATGTAATCCCCACTAATCATGTATGCAACATGACACATGCTGTAACATATTATGAGGGAGCCTCCAAGGAGAGACCAGGAAACAATTCACTTCCACAGAGGAAATTATAATTGAACAGTATCTTGAATGGTATATAATATTTTTTCAGGTGGATAAATGAGAGAGAAAGCTATTGTAGAAATGGGACCAGCATAAGCAAATGCTGAAGGTGTGAACAGAAATGATACAAGTGCAGGCTGAACTTACCTGGCTGGTGGGAGGTCATATTGGAAGGACTGAAGAAACTTGAATACAGACAGGTGGATGTATTTATTCAGCCAGGGGCTTATCCTTTGAACAGGGATTTTATGAGTATCTTAGGAATATCATTTGAATTCAGGGCTCATGGAGTCCAATCTTGCAACTAGAAGACATCTCAGAAATCACCCTGGCATGCTCTTTTCCCTATGTTTTACAGTTGAAGTAGTTAAAACCCAGAGATGTTCAGTGACTTGCCCAAAGTCAGCTAGCAAATTTGTGGCAGTATAAGAGCTAGAGCCTAGTCCCTCCTCTCAGTTCATAGCATTTTGTCCTGCTCTGTGCTGCCTTCGGGAATTTTAGCCATCATTTGAGCATAACCCAATGTAACACACAAAGTGACTATTAAATATTCATGAAGCTCAAGTTTTCCATTGTTCACTAGGAAGCTATACCATTGTTCCTTAATTACAAGCAGGTGATAGATAAGACCCTGCTTCTACATTCTGAGCTGCTCCTACATAGAGCATTCTCTTCAGAAACACAGACAGACAGTACACCAACACATGAGCATGACATCCTTTGCCTGCCACACACATCCTCCCCTGCCTCCTCATTTCAAACTGCCAGAGATTATGGAGTCACAGCCTGAACAGAAGGCATCTTAATCTCTGGTGGTTCTGTAAATAATATGCTGTTCATGCTTGCATATAAATTATCACAGTCTCTCTATTTTCTAGATGACGGAGGCTTCAGAAAGATGAAGCTGCCTGCACACAGAGCACATAAGAGATAGGATTTCAGACTCCAGAGTTTCAGCCCTCTTTGTAACAGGGTTGAATTTTTCCCTCATCTACATGCTCCCAATAATTTATCCAGGCTTATGGTCTTAAATTTCACCTTATAGCCAAGTTAATCTAGTCTCTGTATATTTAGGTTTCTAAAATCAGTTATTTCTTACTTCCCTTTCTCTCTAGCCACTTTTCCTCCACGCTTCATTCAATAAGCATTTAATAAAAATCATCTAGGCTAATCCATTCAGTTGATGAGAATAGAAACTGAGACCCAGAGAGGTGAAGCCACTTGCCCAGGTTTGCTCAGTTAGAAGCAGTACGGTGACTAGATTCCCTGACTCCCAGTCCAGTGCTTTGCCCTTCACACTATACTGCTATTTCCCAAGGATAAATCACGTGGCATTTCCCACTCTCAGGCTCCCTCACTCCTTGCACAACCCCACAGGATGGATACAAATGACTGATTGCAGGTGCTCTGAGGTTCATTCCAGGACCTTTCCTAGAATTCCCACAACTTGTTATCCTTCATGCTGTATTGGTCCATCTATCACATTAAGAAGCTGGTTAGGGAAGAGTTTGACATACTTTCTGGTCTAGAGGATATTTATGATCAATGCCACCACTCAGGTAGTGATCACCATAGAAAACAGTGTGCTCAGGAAGAAAGAGGGCAGAGTCCATGGCTCCCATCATTTGAGAATGAGGCAAAGCTCACCCAGAGTTTACTGTAAGTGGCAGAATATTAGATTCACAATCCCAGAGACCAGGCAATTGGGCAATTAGATGGATTTAAGCAAGATTGGGAGTGGCCAAGAAAGTGAAAAAAGACAACTCCCAAAACTCCCAAACCATTTTTGCTTCAGGGGCAGGGTATTTTGCCTGGATTGATCACCATGATGCATTTCATTACTGTAGACAAAGACCACATTGATAAAAGACTTTTTTAAATCAATTGAACTAAAATTTTCCATTTATATATAACTTCTCAGGAATCGTTTTAAGACAAAACCAGATGGTATTTCAGTAAAGATTATATTGAAAAGAGAAGAAAGTAATGGGGAAAGAAACCCCAGAACTAGCTTCTCAGGTAGGGCTTTGTAGGGTCACGATTGTCTCACAGGCTGATCGGGCTAATTAGGTACAGAAACTTAATTTTATCAGTTTTATCAAGAGTGATCCAGCTCTGAAGAATCTAGGCATGCTCCCCAGGTCCCAAGAGACTGATTTGTTAGCTAGATGACAATATAGCCACATACAATAGAAGATGCTTCTAAGTGTGGCCCAGGCTATTTCCTTCCTAATAGTGGGACCATGAGAAAACCAAATGAGTGGTCAAAGATAACCTGTGGGCACAGCGTCAGGATTAATGGAGTGGGACAGACAGTCTCATGAAATGTGCCATTCAGGCTGCAACAGAGACAAGAGAATTCTTCCAAACTCCACCCAAGAACACTTTTCAGGTTACCAGAATAGATGTGTCCTTCAAAAAGAGGGTCTTGTTCTCTCTGTTTCGCTAGCAGTGAAGAAACTGGCAAATTATTTTGGGAAAAGATGGAGACTTTATCTAGTCTCTATGCAGCCCCCATCTTCCATAGGGTATTATTCTAGACATGTTATAATACTCAACTCATAGCCTGTCTTACTTATGTCAGTGACATCTTGTCCAAAGCCCCTTACCAAATCTTTGAACTCCTGGGCCTAATTCTCTGCTAAGGCAATGAAGATAGATCAGCAAAATCATTATTATTATTCATGTACTTGGATAAGATCCATTACGATTAGTCTGCTTCTGAGAAAGTTGTTTAATTGTGGATGAGCTGTACAGATGGTGAGAATCATGGTCTCTGGTGGCATGGCACTTGAATTTTATATTAGTGACAATCTTTTATTGGTCTCCTTTGGAGAGTTCTGGTAGATGCCACTGATTAACCATCAATAATACATAAACCATCCGAGTGGTTGGGTTATTTCTGTAAGGGACACATCTCTTGTATTTTGTGCTAATTCTGTTTGTGTCATTTCAGAGGGCACTATGATCTGGCCTTGCTCTGAGTGCACCTGAGTCTGGTTTATCCTTGTTAGTAATCTCCATGTGTGGACCCTGACATTTGAAACTGAATCTGTTAGTCACTCTCACTACAGAAAACAGTCATGTGGCAACTATGACTCATCTACAAAATGCTGAAGGAATAGACGCCCAAGAGGTTTTTATTTAAAATCACGCAACATTGCTACCTCTAAAAGAGGCCAAACAACCATTTTGACTATTTTTATTTTCCCCTTGAGCTGATTGGTTATCCTGATTCCGAGTAGGAACAAACTACACAGACAGTTTGGGATTCATTTTAGAGTCTGTCCTAGTCACAAAGACTTTTGACACACTTTCTATTCCAGCATCACAATGCAGAGGAAGAAAATATCTGAATGAGTAGAGACTGTCGTGCCAGAAATAAATTCCTAATATAGACAACTGAAATATGCCAGTAAAGAATTTAACTATCAAAACAGAAACAAGAATTCCCTGTTTCAATACTATCTTAGTGAATAGCCTCTGTTCTTCGTTTCTGCCCCCAAGTCTATTTCAACCTACAGTTATAAATAAATACTCTGATCCCATCATGGCACATTAAGAATCTAGAGAAAACATGTCATTTGAGTACTAAGATATCATCTCTTTATACATATGATTCCAATATAGCAACTTATTGAGTGCTCTTCTTAAAGTCAAGAATAATTAGACAGCTATATCATAATACTTATAATAATGGTAGCAATCACATTTACTCATTTAATCATATAAAGTAGATATTATTATCCTCATTTTACAGATGAGGACTATAAAATTTGAATGACTGGCCCAAGTTCTCACAGCCAGTGAAGGTTAGAGTCAAGATTCAAAGACCATGCCATCTGACACTATGATCCTCACCATCTATACAGCCCATCTGCAATTTGAGAATTCTCTCAGAAGCTGATCAATCCTAATGGATCTTATACAAGTGCAGGGATAATAAGAACGACTTTGCAGGTCTATCTTCATTGCCTTATCAAAGAATTAGGCCCACGAGTTCAAAGATTTGGTATGGGACTTTGGACAAGTCTTAATTTTCTTTCTTTCTTTTTTTTTGAGACAGAGTCTCCCTCTATTGCCTAGGCTGAAGTGCAGTGGCACAGTCTCGGCTCACTGCAACCTCCACCTCCTGGGTTCAAGTGATTCTCCTGCCTCAGCCTCCCGAGTAGCTGGGACTACAGGTGTGCACTACCATGCCCAGCTGGGTTTTTTGTATTTTTAGTAGAGACAGGGTTTCACCATATTGGCCAGGCTGGTCTCAAACCCATGACCTTGTGATCCACCTGCCTTGGCCTCCCATAGTGCTGGGATTACAGGCATGAGCCACCACGCCTGGCCAAGTCTTACTTTTTCTAGGACTATCACTTCATCTAAGAAAGAAATAATAGCTTTTTATTCATTTAGTTATTCATTGATTCATTCAACAATATACTAAAAACTGAAGCTATAATGGGAGAAAAACAGAGTAGGAAGCATTAATAAAGATAGGAACCATTGTCTTGAGTATTGTTGCTAAACAATATTGTTGCTAAACTAAAAACAATATGAAATCCCAATTACCTCAGGTATGTGGAAGATTATGTTCAAGATTTATTGTTTTGGTTTTAGTTTTCTTCATCAGTGAAGTGACTTGAATTTGTCTCATGTAACTGTCAAGGAAACAAAATTACAAGCCCTAATGACCAACATAATATAACTTACTGCTTATACGGGTGGAGCCAAGATGGCCAAATAGGAACAGCTCTGGTCTACAGCTCCCAGCGTGAGCGACACAGAAGACGGGTGATTTCTGCATTTCCATCTGAGGTACCAGGTTGATCTCACTAGAGAGTGCCAGACAGTGGGTGCAGGACAGTGGATGCAGCACACCATGCGCGAGCCGAAGCAGGGCGAGGCATTGCCTCACTCAGGAAGTGCAAGGGGTCAGGGAGTTCCCTTTTGTAGTCAAAGAAAGGGGTGACAGACAGCACCTGGAAAATCGGCTCACTCCCACCCTAATACTGCGCTTTTCCAATGGGCTTAACAAACAGCACACCAGGAGATTATATCCTGCACCTGGCTTGGAGGGTCCTACACCCACAGAGTCTCGCTGATTGCCAGCACAGCAGTCTGAGATCAAACTGCAAGGCAGCAGTAAGGCTGGGGGAGGGGCGCCTGCCATTGCCCAGGCTTGATTAGGTAAACAAAGCAGCCTGGAAGCTCCAACTGAGTGAAGCCCACCACAGCTCAAGGAGGCCTGCCTGCCTCTGTAGGCTCCACCTCTGGGGGCAGGGCACAGACAAACAAAAAGACAGCAGTAACATCTGCAGACTTAAATGTCCCTGTCTGACAGCTTAGAAGAGAGCAGTGGTTCTCCCAGCACGCAGCTAGAGATCTGAGAACGGGCAGACTGTCTCCTCAAGTGGGTCCCTGACCCCCGAGCAGCCTAACTGGGAGGCACCCCCCAGTAGGGGCAGACTGACACCTCACATGGCCAGGTACTCCTCTGAGACAAAACTTCCAGAGGAACGATCAGGCAGCAGCATTTGTGGTTCACCAAGATCTGCTGTTTTACAGCCACTGCTGTTCTGCAGCCACCACTGCTGATACCCAGGCAAACAGGGTCTGGAGTGGACCTCGAGCAAACTCCAACAGACCTGCAGCTGAGGGTCCTGTATGTTAGAAGGAAAACTAACAAACAGAAAGGACACCCACACCAAAAACCCTTCTGTACGTCACCATCATTAAAGACCAAAAGTAGATAAAACCACAAAGATGGGGAGAAAACAGAGCAGAAAAACTGGAAACTCTAAAAAGCAGAGTGCCTCACCTCCTCCAAAGGAACACAGCTCCTCACCACAATGGAACAAAGCTGGATGGAGAATGACTTTGACTAGTTGAGAGAAGAAGGCTTCAGACGATCAAACAACTCCGAGCTACAGGAGGAAATTCAAACCAATGGCAAAGAAGTTAAAAACTGTGAAAAAAAATTAGACGAATGGATAACTAGAATAACCAATGCAGAGAAGTCCATAAAGGAGCTGATGGAGCTAAAAGCCAAGGCTCGAGAACTACGTGAAGAATGCAGAAGCCTCAGGAGCCGATGCGATTGACTGGAAGAAAGGGTATCAGTGATGGAAGACGAAATGAATGAAATGAAGAGAGAAGGGAAGTTTAGAGAAAAAAGAATAAAAAGAAACGAACAAAGCCTCCAAGAAATATCGGACTATGTGAAAAGACCAAATCTACGTTTGATTGATGTACCTGAAAGTGACGGGGAGAATGGAACCAAGTTGGAAAACACTCTGCAGGATATTATCCAGGAGAACTTCCCCAATCTAGCAAGGCAGGCCAACATTCACATTCAGGAAATACAGAGAATGCCACAAAGATACTCCTCGAGAAGAGCAACTCCAAGACACATAATTGTCAGATTCACCAAAGTTGAAATGAAGGAAAAAATGTTAAGGGCAGCCAGAGAGAAAGGTCGGGTTACCCACAAAGGGAAGCCCATCAGACTAACAGCAGATCTCTCGGCAGAAACTCTACAAGCCAGAAGAGAGTGAGGGCCAATATTCAACATTCTTAAAGAAAAGAATTTTCAACCCAGAATTTCATATCCAGCCAAACTAAGCTTCATAAGTGAAGGAGAAATAAAATACTTTACAGACAAGCAAATGCTGACTGATTTTGTCACCACCAGGCTTGCCCTAAAAGAGCTCCTGAAGGAAGCACTAAACATGGAAAGGAATATCTGGTACCAGCCACTGCAAAAACATGCCAAAATGTAAAGACCATCAAGGCTAGGAAGAAACTGCATCAACTAACGAGCAAAATAACCAGCTAACATCATAATGACAGGACCAAATTCACATATAACAATATTAACTTTAAATGTAAATGGGATAAATGCTGCAATTAAAAGACATAGACTGGCAGATTGGATAAAGAGTCAAGACCCATCAGTGTGCTGTATTCAGGAAACCCATCACACGTGCAGAGACACACATAGACTCAAAATAAAGGGATAGAGGAAGATCTACCAAGCAAATGGAAAACAAAAAAAGGCAAGGGTTGCAATCCTAGTCTCTGATAAAACACACTTTAAACCAACAAAGATCAAAAGAGACAAAGAAGGCCATTACATAATGGTAAAGAGATCAATTCAACAAGAAGAGCTAACTATCCTAAATATATATGCACCCAACACAGGAGCACCCAGATTCATAAAGTAAGTCCTTAGTGACCTACAAAGAGACTTAGACTCCCACACAATAATAATGGGAGACTTTAATACCCCACTTTCAACATTAGACAGATCAACGAGACAGAAAGTTAACAAGGATATCCAGGAATTGAACACAGCTCTGCACCAAGCGGACCTAATAGACATCTACAGAACTCTCCACCCCAAATCAACTGAATATACATTTTTTTCAGCACCACACCATGCCTATTCCAAAATTGACCACATAGTTGGAAGTAAAGCACTCCTCAGCAAATGTAAAAGAACAGAAATTACAACAAACTGTCTCTCAGACCACAGTGCAATCAAACTAGAACTCAGGATTAAGAAACTCACTCAAAACTGCTCAACTACATGAAAACTGAACAACCTGCTCCAGAGTGACTACTGGGTACATAACGAAAGGAAGGCAGAAATAAAGATGTTCTTTGGAACCGACGAGAACAAAGACATAACATACCAGAATCTCTGGGACACATTCAAAGCAGTGTGTAGAGGGAAATTTATAGCACTAAATGCCCACAAGAGAAAGCAGGAAAGATCCAAAATTGACACCCTAACATCACAATTAAAAGAACTAGAAAAGCAAGAGCAAGCACATTCAAAAGCTAGCAGAAGGCAAGAAATAACTAAAATCAGAGCAGAACTGAAGGAAATAGAGACACAAAAAACCCTTCAAAACATTAATGAATCCAGGAGCTGGTTTTTTGAAAAGATCAACAAAATTGATAGACCTCTAGCAAGACCAATAAAGAAGAAAAGAGAGAACAATCAAATAGACGCAATAAAAAATGATAAAGGGGATATCACCACCGATCCCACAGAAATACAAACTACCATCAGAGAATACTACAAACACCTCTACGCAAATAAACTAGAAAATCTAGAAGAAATGGATAAATTCCTCGACACATACACCCTCCCAAGACTAAACCAGGAAGAAGTTGAATCTCTGAATAGACCAATAACAGGCTCTGAAATTGTGGCAATCATCAATAGCTTACCAACCAAAAAGAGTCCAGGACCAGAAGGATTCATAGCCGAATTCTACCAGAGGTACAAGGAGGAGCTGGTACCATTCTTTCTGAAACTATTCCAATCAATAGAAAAAGAGGGAATCCTCCCTAACTCATTTTATGAGGCCAGCAGCATCCTGATACCAAAGCCTGGCAGAGGCACAACCAAAACAGAGAATTTTAGACCAATATCCTTGATGAACATTGATGCAAAAATCCTCAATAAAATACTGGCAAACCGAATCCAGCAGCACATCAAAAAGCTTATCCACCATGATCAAGTGGGCTTCATCCCTGGGATGCAAGACTGGTTCAACATATGCAAATCAATAAATGTAATCCAGCATACAAACAGAGCCAAAAACAAAAACCACATGATTATCTCAATAGATGCAGAAAAGGCCTTTGACAAAATTCAACAACCCTTCATGCTAAAAACTCTCAATAAATTAGGTATTGATGGGACGTATCTCAAGATAATAAGAGCTATCTATGACAAACCCACAGTAAATATCACACTGAATGGGCACAAACTGGAAGCATTCCCTTTGAAAACTGGCACAAGACAGGGATGCCTTCTCTCACCACTCCTATTCAACATAGTGTTGGAAGTTCTGGCCAGGGCAATTAGGCAGGAGAAGGAAATAAAGGGTATTCAATTAGGAAAAGAGGAAGTCAAATTGTCCCTGTTTGCAGATGACATGATTGTATATCTAGAAAACCCCATTGTCTCAGCCCAAAATCTCCTTAAGCTGATAAGCAACTTAAGCAAAGTCTTAGCATCCCATTCACAACTGCTTCAAAGAGAATAAAATACCTAGGAATCCAACTTACAAGGGATGTGAAGGACCTCTTCAAGGAGAACTACAAACCACTGCTCAATGAAATAAAAGAGGATACAAACAAATGGGAGAACATTCCATACTCATGGGTAGGAAGAATCAATATCGTGAAAATGGCCATACTGCCCAAGGTAATTTACAGATTCAGTGCCATCCCCATCAAGCTACCAATGACTTTCTTCACAGAATTAGAAAAAACTACTTTAAAGTTCATATGGAACCAAAAAAGAGCCCGCATCGCCAAGTCAATCCTAAGCCAAAAGAACAAAGCCAGAGGCATTATGCTACCTGACTTCAAACTATACTACAAGGCTACAGTAACCAAAACAGCATGGTACTGGTACCA
>NW_026652288.1:80836681-81188613 GCF_009828535.3 Hylobates moloch | reverse complement strand
GGAAACAACAGGTGCTGGAGAGGATGTGGAGAAATAGGAACACTTTTACACTGTTGGTGGGACTGTAAACTAGTTCAACCATTGTGGAAGTCAGTGTGGCGATTCCTCAGGGATCTAGAACTAGAAATACCATTTGACCCAGCCATCCCATTACTGGGTACATACCCAAAGGATTATAAATCATGCTGCTATAAAGACACATGCATACGTATGTTTATTATGGCACTATTCACAATAGCAAAGACTTGGAACCAACCCAAATGTCTAAAAACGATAGACTGGATTAAGAAAATGTAGCACATATACACCATGGAGTACTACACAGCCATAAAAAATCATGAGTTCATGTCCAAAGGACATGGATGAAGCTGGAAACCATCATTCTCAGCAAACTATCGCAAGGACAAAAAACCAAACACCGCATGTTCTCACTCATAGGTGGGAATTGAACAATGAGAACACGCGGACACACGAAGGGGAACATCACACTCTGGGGACTGTTGTGGAGTGGGGGGAGGGGGGAGGGATAGCATTAGGAGATATACCTAATGCTAAATGACGAGTTAATGGGTGCAGCACACCAACATGGCACATGTATACATATGTAACAAACCTGCACATTGTGCACATGTACCCTAAAACTTAAAGTATAATAATAACAATAAAAAGAAAAAAATATATATATATAACTTACTGCTTACAAAAAAAAAGGCCTAGATCCTCAAGGCTCCTGTGAGTGGTTTGTGAAAGACAGATTTGCCCTAAACTGTCAGCAATACACACTACATCTCTAGACTTAAATTAATATTCTAGAAGTTCAAGATGTATCTACATGTGCCAGGAACTCATTTCTTTCAGTGAAGGCTCAGATTGTTTGATTACCCCAAAGCAAAAGCATAGTACAGAAAGACTAATAAGCTGTAATGGGAGAACTGATGGCAGAAGGAATATTTATTAAGCAAAACAGAATGGGGGTTTTGAAAGGAAGGCAAGTAATTTGAAAGGCCATTTTGTTTAGTTTAAGAGAGTTCTAAAGTTTAATCTGGATGATGGACTGGAGTATATTAAGGAAGTGTTGAGTGAGAGAATGAAAGAGAAAATTAAGTCAACAATAAAAGAAGGGGTGAGGAATAAAAAAATCACCTGTTGGTTACAATGCACACTATTTGGGTGATGGGTGCACTAAAAGCCCAGACCTCACCACTACACAATTTATCCATGTAACCAAAACCGCTTGTACTCCTAAAGCTATTGGGGTGGGTGAGGGGAGGGTTGGAAAAAAGTATGGAAAAAGAGAAAAGAAATGACATTGATTTTTAGATACTTTTTATCCTTGGGAAAGTTAGGACAGAAGGCATAGGGGCATCTGCTGAGCAGTACAAAGTGAAAATGCATCTCATTCCCCACAATGAAAGACTTTACCAGTGTCGGAGCTTCGGAGTGAGGAGTACATATAAATATTTGCCTCTTTCTCAGTTTTGAATCATTCTATTTGTTTCCAATTTTTAGAAATCACTTACAAGAGATATCATCATTAAGCCATTGACTAATGGATCCCAACCGCACCAGGCCTGGAAGCCTAGTTTATATACAGGAAACTATTTGGACTCTCTTTTTATTTTATTTTATTTTATTTTATTTTATTTTATTTTATTTTATTTTATTTTATTTTATTTTATTTTATTTTATTTTATTTTATTTTTTGAGACAAGGTCTCACTCTGTTGCCCAGGCTAGAGTACGGTGGTGCAATTATGGCTTACTGCAACCTTGACCTAGCAGGGCTCAACTGATCCTCCCACCTTAGCCTCCGGAGTAGCTGGAACTACAGGCATGCACCACCACACCTGGCTAATTTTTGTATTTTTTTTGTAGAGACAGGGTTTTGCCATGTTGCCCAGGCTGATCTCAAACTCCTAGGCTCAAGCAGTCATCTGCCTTGGCCTCCCAAAGTGCTGGCATGAGCCACTGTGTCTGGCCTACTATTTGGACTTCTAAGGTGATTTTCTCCTCTTTAGGCAAGGAACATCAAGCCTTTCCTAGCATAAGACCAAAAACAAACTAAAAAATCAAGAGATCAGTCATTAGAAAATAAAATAAATTTACCAGCTTAATCTCAGCTTGTATGCAGGGGCCAACTTCTAAGTTTAAAAGTAGGACAATAGCAGTTGTAAATGAATATTTAAGGTGTAACTTGTAGAATGATTGCATCATATCTCTCAGGGTGGTCTATTTCAACTTTGCTTTTAATGTTAAAGCAAAAGTCTTGGCTTTGGTGTTTGTTTTGTTTTTCCTTTCTTTTCTTTTTTTTTTTTTTTTTTAACTGAACTATAAGGTGATCCTCACCAGAATTTTTTGGGTGCTCAGCTGCTTGCAGTTTTTTTAAAGAAGCATTTTATTACAAGCTCAATGGCTGTAGGATGAGTGAAACCCATCTCTTCCAGGCCTTGACGGCTGAACTAAGGAGATTAGACCTTAAGCCACAGGCAGTGGGAGCCACCAAAGGTGGATGTGACAGGGACAGTGATGGAAGGTTCTGACAACAGTGAGTGGGATGGATGTGGCAGGAAAGAAACAAGAGACAGAGGAGAGAAGCTGGAAATAGAAAGTCAAGTCAGGAGATTAAACTGAAAATTGTGCAAGAAAAAGAATATTTCATTGCTATAGAATCAGGGCCCATTTTTGCTATTTGTTGGCTAATGTTTAACCATGTCACTGAAATCTTGTTTGAGAAGAACTTAGCTCCAACTTCAAACACTAAGGAGAAAGATGACCTCTCCTCTCCTTGGCTCTACACCTGACTCCAGTCTCCCCACTTTTACTCTCAGCTGAAAGGACTCCTCCACTTACGGTAAAAGGGTTATCAGAAATGAGCAGAGGTACAGAGAGGGAGAAAAACCAGATGAGCTTTGCATGCTTGGAACCAAAACAATGCCGAGGAAGCAAGCACCCAGAGGGGTAGAGCTGGGCGGTGGTTTCAGCACAGCCCTCCCTCACTGTGTTAGCCTCACCTCACACAGGTCCCTTTGCTTCTCTGGGCCTTAAATTCCTCTTCTATAAGACAGAAGGGTAACCACAGATGATTGCCATGGTTCCTTCAGGCTGGAAAATTTATAATATCAGCAGCATATTATTAATTTAAAGATGCATTGCATGAATCATATTCAATTCAATCCAATTCCAGTATGAACCATTCCACAAAATGCCAAAGCTCCTAAGGGCGTGCTTTCCTCACTTCATTTTTCTACCTTCCATTTCTTGTTTTTTTCCGTTACTCTTCTGGTGCAGTATTTTTCCCCTCTTCCACTTGTTTCTTCATTTTCTAGTAATGGCAGGGAAGGGGTCATTCAATAGGACAAGAAGCTGAGATCATCTGTTTATCCACAGGACAAGGAGGAAGCAAGGCCCAGCCAGCCATCTCTTTCCCACACTGTTCTGCTGGTGACCCTCAACCCTACACCAGCAAGAAGAGGAAGTCAAGCTCAGCCTCCCTCTGACTTTTTTTGCACTCCTTTCTTCACCAAGCTGCAGTGGTCCGGATGTTGTAGACAACTCTCCTTCTTACTGTCTATAGACCCATCAAGGTGGCTGCCGTCACTCCTTTTTCCTAGAAAAAGTAGCAAAGAGGAAGACAATTTGCACAAATCTTGTTCTAGCTTAGCTTGAAAATAACCACCATGGACACATGCACATGAACATACGCAGCCCCCAGTCTCTTATCTGCAACTGCCTCTATTTCACTTTAGCCTGTTCAAAACCAGCAGATCAGCAGAACCACGGCAGCCCCACTCCCAAGGAAAGGACTAGACGCTGATTAGTCACTTATTTCCTAGTCCTCTCAGCTAACACTGCAGTTGAGAGCCATCACCTCCTTGCATTGCTCATCTCAGCTAGCAGAGAGCCCAGGCAGGGTCTCCTCTACCATGCTACCCTACTCTACCCCACCCCTGCCAGGCCAGGGATTCCTACTTACTGCTTGTATGTCTCACCTCCTATGCCAACTTGGTTCTCTTTCTTGTGAAACAACTGAAGTTGCCTTGAAATAGTAAGGGCAGAACACAGAATCTATCCTGGTCTTCAGAGCCTAAAGAGACTAGATATTTCCTTCTAACAATCAAGGCTTCTGTAGCAAGAACCAGATTATTGAATTTCTAGAAGTCCTAAAACAAAACAAAACAAAACAAAAACCCACTCACTTCTCAAAATAGGCCTACAGGGCCTGAATCTACATAAAGCCCAAAGCAGGAAAGACTAAGTTGCCAAACAAGTGCTATAGAAAGTGCAAGTTACATTAAAATTAGAGGTAGCAGTTGGTCCACCCCCATCACCTAGAGTACTGACAACACTGAGTTTTCATTTGTATGCACCAGGCATTTCATATACATTAACACAAATTAGGGCAACAGTCCTACAAGATGGACATTATCCTCATTTTTTAGATGAAGAAACCAAGTGCTTAGAAAGAATATACACTTGTAACAGGTAGGGCAAGGACTGTAACACAGACTTGTCTGGCTTCAGAGACTAGAGGCTTTGTAGAAAGCTACCTTGCCTCTGCAAAAGGATTAACTGCTAAAACATAAACTTCATGAAATAAAACCAAAATCAGTAAACTGGAGGGAGACCCCTGTGTCCTGGGACTATTGCCTCTAACTAGCAGCATGACCCTGGGTACATCTTTTGGGTTTCCGTTTCTTTGTCTATGAAATGACAGTGTCAGATCCAATCATTTCTTCCAGCTCCAGCACTGGAGAGTGTGCTTTCTAGTCCTGCATGCCTCCTTAGCAAGCAAGGGACCAGCAGCTACAATCTAACCTCAACACAACAGATCTCTAACAACAGGAAGTGCCTCTTCAGAGGCTCTGGAGATGATTCAGAATTATTTTCTGTTCTCCAGTGAGAACCTATAATTTCTATGACTGCAATTCCCCACTGGTCAGGGCTGGCTTAGGTAACATTCACTGCTGTTTATTACCCCACCACTCCACGACACTCTCTGACGACACTGGAGAGAGAGTTGTGCTCCATACTTGTCACACATGGGTTTAAAGGGGTAGTGACTCAAAAGTGAAATGGGGAGAAAAGATAAATATTACACACCCACACATAGTTCTTATATGAAAATCCATCACTAGAACATAATAGTAAGGCTGGAATTATTTACTGATAAGGATTCGTTATTTAATAAAAGAAATCACCAGGATTCCTATCAGTAGTGTGTTCACAGTTCATCAAAGGCTAAATGTGGTAGAGAGATAAATACTAAATCTAATGTACTATGAATCAAAGCTAGCCAAATGCAGATGAAAACCAAAGAGGGTGCATGTATTATTTAATGTGAAAATGGGATACTCTGCAAAAATTTGCTTTACACACAACCTTTAAGACCAATGTTTGTTGGGCTGGGCACGGTGGCTCACGCCTGTAATCTTAGCACTTGGGAGGCTGAGGTGGGTGGATCACCTGAGATCAGGAGTTTGAGACCAGCCTGACCAACATGGTGAAACCCCATCTCTACTAAAAAATACAAAAATTAGCTGGGCATGGTGGCGGGTGCCTGTAATGCCAGCTACTCGGGAGGCTGAGGCAGGAGAATTGCTTGAACCCAGGAGGCAGAGGTTGCAGTGAGCCGAGATCGCACCATTGCACTCCAGCCTGGGCGACAGAGTAAGACTCCCTCTCAAAAAAATAAAAACAAAAAACAAACAAACAAAAAAAAAACAAACAAAGAAACAGTGTTTGTGGAACTGATGTGAGTGCACTTTTTTTGCAGCAGGAGGCCCAGCAATATAAATCTTTGCAAATGGGCGGGGTGCACACC
This sequence comes from Hylobates moloch, assembly GCF_009828535.3. Taxonomy (NCBI): domain Eukaryota; kingdom Metazoa; phylum Chordata; class Mammalia; order Primates; family Hylobatidae; genus Hylobates; species Hylobates moloch. The sequence continues at coordinate 81,182,793 of NW_026652288.1, read as the reverse complement.
GGTAAGAGAAGGGGAGGGAGGTGAAGGTGAGATATGAGAGCGCAGATGTGTGCATAGAAAAGCATCATGGTGGCAAATATTGTATTGACTTTTTTCAAAAATGGAAGGGTGTTGATAGAAGAGAGGATGAGATGGAATTCTTCAAGTTAAATGACCAAAAAGAAGCTTCACCTAAACCATCTAGAATATCAATAGGGTTCCTTTGGTCAGCACATTAACCATTAAAGGGAGTTTTACAGGTGAAAATACTATTTCTTGGCCAGGAACAGTAGTGCACACCTACATCCCAGCACTTTGGGAAGCCCAGGTGGTCAGTTGACTTGAGGCCAGAAGTTTGAAACCAGCCTGGCCAACATGGCAAAACCCCATCTCTACTAAAAAATACAAAAATTAGACAGGTGTGGTGGTGTGCACCTGTAATCCCAGCTACCCAGGAGGGTGAGTCATGAGACTCACTTAAACCCAGGAGGCAGAGGTCACAGTGAGCCGAGATTGTGCCACTGTACTCCAGCCTGGGTGACAGAGCACAGCTCTGTCTCAAAAAAAAAGGAATAATAATAATAATATTTCTTGTAGCAAGGCTGCAGCTAAACAATGACAGAAGCATTGGGAAATCTCATTGCTGCCTCTGTGGTTTACCATATTCTGATTTATATTTTTTTAATTTTTTATTTCCATAAGTTTTTGGGGAACAGGTGGTATGAGTACATGAGTGAGTTCTTCAGTGGTGATTTGTGAGATTTTCGTGCACCCATCACCCAAGCAGTATACGCTGAACCCAATTTGTAGTCTTTTATCCCTCACCCCCTTCCCACCTTCCCCACTGAGTCCCCAAAGTCCATGAAATCATTTTTATGCCTTTGCATCCCCATAGCTTAGGTCTCACTTTTGAGTGAGAACATACGATGTTTCATTTTCCATTCTTGAGTTACTTCACTTAGAATAATAGTCTCCAACCTCATCCAGATTGCTGCGAATGCCATGAATTCATTCTTCTTTATGGCTGAGTAGTATTCCATTGTGTATATATACCACAGTTTCTTTATCCACTTGTTGATTGATGGGTATTTGGGCTGGTTCCACATTTTTGCAATTGGCGAATTGTGCTGCTCTAGATATGCGCGTGCAAGTATCTGTTTCCTGTAATGACTTTTCTTCCTCTGGGTAGATACCCAGTAGTGGATTCTGGATCAAATGGTAGATCTACTTTTAGTTCTTTAAGGAATCTCCACACTGTTTTCCATGGTGGCTGTACTAGTTTACATTTCTACTAGCAGTGTAAAAGTGTTTCCTTTTCACCGCATCCATGCCAACGTCTATTATATTTTTATTTTTTGATTACAGCCATTCTTGCAGGAGTGAGGTGGTATCACATTGTGGTTTTATTTGCACTTCCCTGATCATTAGTGATGTTGAGCATTTTTTCATATGTCTGTTGGCCATTTGTGTATCTTTTTTTGAGAATTTTCTATTCATGTCCTTAGTCCACTTTTTGAAGGGATAGTTTGTTTTTTTCTTGCTAATTTGTTTGAGTTTGTTGTAGATTCTGTTAGTTCTTTGCCAGATGTATAGATTGTGAAGATTTTCTCCCAGTCAATGGGTTGTCTGTTTACTCGGCCGCCATGTCCTGTTCTATTCTACAAACAACACGTTATCAACAATACCCCATGGATAGCCTTTTAAAGTTTTTATCACTTTTCCATGTAGCATTTTTCATTTAATCCTTATCATAACCCTGTGGGGTAAGCAGAGCAGATATTCTAGCCTCATTTTGTAGACAAAGAAACTGAGGCTCCAAAAGGTAGAATAATATGTCTAAAGACACAAAATTTGTTCACAACAGATTAATCTAAACCCTGGACTTGTGGCTTCTAATCCAGTACTCTCTTCATGACACCCCAATAGGACTTGAGGCTTAAGGCACCACCAACCAAAGCAGTTTAAGTGGAAAACCGCACATATATTTCGTACGAAGACACACACACAGCAATTACCCAGACTGAGGAGTCTGTGGATCAATTAAAAAATATTTGTTGCAAGAAGCTTGCTAGGTTCTATATTAACCCTGAAAAAGACTGAAACATGAGCCATGTCCTCAGGGGGCTGACAACTCTGGGTGGGGCCTAGACTGTGAAGGGACTTCAGGCCACAAAATGCATTCTCAGAAGTAGTAGTCATACCAATTTAGAACCAGAGAATGAGGAGAGGAAAGAGTCAGAAGGAAGAAGTGGAGGCAGGTTGCTCCCAAGCAGGGTGAGGGGAAGAAGGAGTTACAAGACCCTGGAAAGGGCACTCATGTGGGGAAGGGGGTGTCTTTTCTGCTATGTGTTACTGTAAGTACACATGGTTAAAGTGGTTATTACTTACTATAAGTACACATGGTTAAAGTGAGTAACCATGTGTACATGGTAAAGTGGTTAAAGTGGTTACTATAAGACACGTGGTTAAAGTGGTTATATATGTGACCGAAGCAATGCAATTCATAGGTTAAATTAAAATAAGTCAAAGATTAATTGGAGATAATTTTTCATGGGAAAGGAAAAACATTGTCCAACTATGCTCAGGATTTTCTTCTGTTATTGAGAGGAGTTGCAAATGCCAGGCCACATTTTGTTCTCACTGTTGTTTTCCATCAACCAAAACCTTGGTCCATTATGTACAGATTATGAGGGGATCTATAGAGAGGCAATGCTTATTTTTTCTGTGCATCCTTGCTAGTGCCTAGTGTTATCAGACTTTAAAATTGCTGCTTAAATAATAAGTCTGAAGTAGCTTCAAATAGATTTAATTTGTATCTCTCTGATGACTCATGAGGACTTCTCACATGTTTTTTGACCATATGGACTTCCTTTTCTGTGAGTTGCTTGCTCCTAACCATTGCCCATTTTCTGCCATATTGTTTGCTTTTCTTCTTATACATCTGTAGGAATTTTAAAATACATATTATTTATACTAATCTTTTGTTCTAATCTTATATGCTTTGAATATTATTCTCTAGGTCTCTGGCTTTTCTTTCTTTCCTCCCCCTACCTTTTAAGTTCAGTTTATTATGGTATCAAGGAGATTTACAACTAACACACTTACCACTCTGTTGACAGAATTCTAAACTTAAGAAATTTTTCTTTCTGTTGAAGGTAGGTTTTCAGAAACTTAAATTTAAAATGATAGAATTACTTGAGCAATAGACCTCCTGTGCTGTTTCTCTCCACCCTGATAGCTAATGTAAGGTCTGCTTCCAAAGGGAATTTGATTGGGATTATTCTTTAAGTCACTCATTTCTTATTAAAATTATTGATGAGAAAAAATTTACCAAAAATAAAAGAGCTACAGGATTTTCTTTATTCAATAATGCTGTGTCCTTCCAAAAGCATTTGGTAAAGACAACCAGGCTAGAGAAGTGGCAAAGTCTAGCCAGTCCTCCTCACCTGCGAAAGCCCAGTGGACAGAGAGTGTTTGGTTTCATTTAGTTGCTAACTACACATTGTGTGAGACTGGGGTCCCACTTACTGAAGCCAACCGCAGTGTAACTTCCCAAATTCAAGAGAAAGTGAAAGATAAAAAAGAAGGAGAGGAAGAGAGAGTGACAGATAAACTGTATTATGTCACTTGAATCTATTGGGTTTTTTTTAATCCAAGTATCAGAATTAGTAACTTTAAAAGAAAAACTATGGCATTTAATTAGAACATGGATTAATCAACATCTCTTTCTTGAATAATGCAAACTAATGAGTGTTCAAGGGTGAAAATAAATTTGCCAGAGAAAAAGAAACTGAACAAAAAATCACATTGTGACTGTCGCATCTCTTATATAAAAATATTTTAAAACTAATATAATAGTAAGTGTGTTAAAGTGATGTTATGGATCTTTCTCCCACTTAATAAATTTTCTCTATAATGATAGCCAATTATTATTTTTATAGTAACAAAATCTTTAAGGAAAACAGGTAGCATTATATTTCTGAAATCAATTAGCTCTTCTGATTGAAAGAAATATCTTTTCTGATGTTTAGAAGACAATCACTTAAGAAATCATTTTAATAACAATTCACCTCTCTGAAACAGAAAAAAAAATACATTTTATATTTTGTCCCCTGAAAAAAATCTAGAAGTTGGCACAACCCTTTGAAAACACAAGTATGCTGTTTAACTTGTGCTCTATCAGTTTAATACTGGCAGCAATTGACAAGAACATATTAAGTAATAATTTTGTGGGGAAAAAGTTTGGAAATCCCTGTCTGGTAGGTTTTCTGAAGCAGATTTTCATGCAGTTGGATTCCTTCATCAACCTCCTAACACAGCACTTGGCCAGGCAGTTACCAGCATGAAAATCTACAGCTCACATTCTTCAGTTTAGCAGGCCCACACACAAGGAAAACTATTGATACCAGGACTCAGCACTATTATAACAGGAAGGAATGACCACCTCTTCTGCTTAGGTGTAAGCAGAAGCTTAAACAAGCCATTTTTATACTATAACCTAACATTTATAGCCAGTAAAAGAGCCCAGTCATTGAAGTCCAGCTTTGTAATTCTCCATTCAGAATGACATTGTAGGAAAAACATCTTGTTTCACTCTGTCATTTGACATTTTTCATATGAAGTAGGTGTGTTTTGTATTTGAATTTTGGCTGCACAGTCTTATTACTGAGCTACTCACATCTACCATGGTAATCTGAAAATAAAACTGGCTATTTTCCCAGATACCTTGGTGTACAAAGCACAGCAAGTCAGAAGTAGAATGGGGATTTTGAACTTGAGAATTATATGCCTGAAAGAGAGTTTAAGCAGTTAGCCCATTCCACCCTGCCCTTTTATTTTCTAAACTGAGAATACCAAGGTTCAGAGCTGTCCTGCCTGAACTGGGTTGTTGGGGTGATCCATTGACTTTATTTATTTGTTTGTTTGTTTTATTTTATTTTTTGAAAGGAAGTCTCACTCTGTCACCCAGGCTGGAGTGCAGTGGCATGATCACAGCTCACTGCAACCTCCACTTCCCGGGTTCAAGCGATTCTCCTGTCTCAGCCTCCCGAGTAGCTGGGATTACAGGTGTACACCACCACACCTGGCTAATTTTTGTATTTTTAGTAGAGGTGGAGTTTCGCCACGTTGGCCAGGCTGGTCTCGAACTCCTCACCTGAAGTGATCCACCCACCTCGGCCTCCCAAAGTGCTGGGATTACAGGCATGAGCCACCAGCCCAGCCTCCATTGACTTTAACCAAAAGACATGGAAGTACTGGGATGTCCTAGGGAAATCTCTGTATCCTAGACAGACTTTTTGCCCCCAGCATGTAGTGTAACCCAATTTCCCCTTTGATAATCAGGACCAATCAGCCTAAATATAGCAACTCCTTTTCTATCTCTTTCCTTGCCTTTTAATTCGGAGGCATAAGTCTTGCTCAAGATGACTAAACTATTCAGTGGGAAACAGAACTAGAATTCAGGGTTCCTTGCCTCTCAATAATAATAAACACTATTTACTAATGCTTACTATATACCCTGCATTTTCTAAGCACGTTCCAAAAAGCATCTCCTTTAATCCCTACAATAATACTTTTGGGGAAGATACTATTATTATCCCCATTTTACAAAAGGAAAAAATGAAACTGAGATGTGGAGAGCTCAAGTAACAAGATCGCACAGCTGGTCAGTGAAAGAGCTGCGATTTGAACCAAGGTTTGGATGCCAGGTCTCCACTCATACACTAGGTCATACTACTTCCTTCTGGTCAGTCCACATCTTCCAATTCAATGATATTTTCACTTCACAAGCTAAAAGCAACTGACTATGGGATCCCTGAGGGCAGGAACCTCTTCCCTTTTATCTCCTGCTCCAGCACAGCACCTGACACAGAATCAGTATTTATTAAGAGTTTGGGCCGGGCGCGGTGGCTCACGCTTGTAATCCCAGCACTTTGGGAGGCTGAGGCGGGCGGATCACGAGGTCAGGAGATCGAGACCACGGTGAAACCCCGTCTCTACTAAAAATAAAAAAAAAAAATTAGCCGGGCTTGGTGGCGGGCGCCTGTAGTCCCAGCTACTCCGACAGGCTGAGGCAGGAGAATGGCGTGAACCTGGGAGGCGGAGCTTGCAGTGAGCCAAGATTGCGCCACTGCACGCCCAGGCGACTCCGTCTCAAAAAAAAAAAAAAAAAAAGAGTTTGACGAATGGAATTGAACCTCTCTAGGTAACAAAATTGGACAACTCCAATTTCCCACCTTGCTTTCTAGAGACCAGGCTCAGCTGGGCAGCAGAACTGCCCATCGCTGTGAGGTTTCTGAAAAAAAAAAAAAAACATTCCAAAGGATGGCCTTACGAGTGGATCGCCATAACACATCCTGTTAGAAAGTCCTGGATGGCCTATACCCAATAAGAAGACCAAGCAATTTATCCAAAAATAAATAAATCAATAAGGCAGGAAGCTACCACACAATACACTCAGTAGGAGAACTGTGCATCATAACCCACCTGGAAGCCATGGGAAAGAACAGACTCTGAGAACTCTGATCTGCCCTCTGACTGATTAGGACTGAGAAATGGGTGCAAGAGAAAGGAAATCTTTGAGGGACCAGAAAAGCCTCATGAGCACCACTTTTTTAATGAGACTCCCATTCATCCATTTATTATTACTTCTGTTACAAAGGTTGTGATGAGAGTGGGGGAGAGCCTGGTAGGCCATATTTCAGTGAGAATAATGTACATCTTGAAATAATTCACATGAAAAAACCAATGAAGTGGCTTCCTTCAGTGTGTCTATGTCTGTCTATGGTAGGCAAAAATCAATACCTAGTTCCTCTATTTCTGAGGAATGCCTAAATAGGGCCTGTGCTGAGATTCTGTTAATAAAATACACATGCAGAAAACAGGCTTTTACAGCAACTCAATGTTCTCTGTGCTGATGTTGAAAAAGAATATTAGTGCCCTCCTCAAAGAATAACCCTGCATATCCAACTTTTTTGTTGTCATCCAGGCCACATGAGGCCTAAGTGATTTACTGAAATATACCTGACAATAATAGCTGTGACCATTAAAAACCCTGCTATTATTACAAGGAGCCCTACACATATCATCCCATTTAGTCCTCCCACAAAACCTGCAAAGTAGACATGATTAATGGTATTTACAGAAGATCTGAAATTTAGAAAGGCTAAGATACTTGCCCAAGTTTGCACAGAGGAAATTGAAGCCAAAGCTAAAGCCAAAGACTTCCCACTTTGCCATATTGCCTCTGGACAGCGAGACCCCAGTCCTTACCCAGGTTACAGGCCATTCTAAGCCCCACAAAAAATGAATTTGCCATATAAGAAATGGGCTGTGATCACAACTATTTATGAGTATCATATCTTAGATACATGTTAGCTAAGGTCTGAAAGTACAAAAACCATAGAATCTCATTGCAAAAAGATGATATAATTCAACACCTTCATTTACAAAAGAAGAAACCGAAGCCCAGGGAGGTAAACCATATTTTGGCACAACCAACATTTGTGGTATACTCACTATGGGCAGAACTTTGTGCCAGTTTGCACATTTAGTAGGGGAGATAAAGAAACTATGCCAATTGTTAAAGTAATGAGCAGAAGAGTTGTAAGGCACCATCTTCTAGGAATCTCTTCTAAGCAAACATCAAAGATGTTGTCATGTTTACATGCAAACAAGTTCATTGTAGTATTATTTATAATAGAAAAATTTGATAGAAAACTAAATGTCTAACAATATCAACATGGATGATTACATCAATTATGTCACTGTAGTCATGTGCTATATAATGATGTTTGAGTCAACAAACTACATATACAACTGTGGTCCCATAAGATTATAATACTATATTTTTACAGTAACTTTTCTACATTTAGATACACAAATCCTTACCACTCTGTTCCCATTGCCTCCAGTATTGGTACAGTCACATGCTGTACAGGTTCGTAGCCTAGGAGCAACAGGCGATACTGTGTAGCCTAGGTGTGTAGTAGGCTGTACCATCTGGGTTTGTGTGAGTACACTCTATGATGCTTGCGCAGTCGTGAAATTGCCTAAGGAAGTCTTTCTCAAGCATAGCCCCATCATTAAGTAATGCATGACTGGATATAGTGGAATGTTGAACAACCATTCAAATCATATTTTATAAGAATATTTTAATCATCTGAACAAATGTTCTTAATATAATAATAAGTGAAAACAGCAGGATACAATATTGTATCTACAGTTTGAACATAATTTCAGACCATTTTCAACCGAAATGTTAACAATGGCCAATTCTAGGCAGTGGAATATGGGTGATTATTATTTTCTTCTTCACACTCCCTGTATTTCCCAAATTGTCCATGATGAGCATGTATAACTTTCATAATTAGCTAAACAAGCTATATATATATATATATATATATATATATATTTCTTTTTTTTTTTTTTTTTTTTTTTTTGAGACAAAGTCTTGCTCTGTTGCCCGGGCTGAAGTGCAGTGGTGTGATCTTGGCTCACTGCAACCTCCGCTTCCCAGGTCCAAGCAATTCTCCTGCCTGAGCCTCCCGAGTAGCTGGGATTATAGGTGTGCACCACCATGCCCGGCTAATTTTTTGTGTTTTTAGTAGAGACGGGGTTTCACCATGCTGGCCAGGCTGGTCTTGAACTCCTGACCTGATGACCCATCCACCTCAGCCTCCCAAAGTGCTGGGATTACAGGCGTGAGCCACCACACCCGTCCCACAAGCAATATTTTTTTTAAAGTGCTTGGCAACCTCTTCATAGATTACTTTCCACTGGCACCATCTTCAAGTAAGGGACTATAAGTAAGGAAAAATAGATGAGGGCAAATAACCTAAGGACATAAACTTCATTCTTTTTGCATCAGGGCATTGTTGAAGGCTCCTGAGCAAAGAGATAATAACCACAGTTGGGCTTTAGGAGGAACATCTGCCGCGGGGCAGAGAATGGGGAGGAAGGGACTGAAAGCAGAGGCCAATCAGGCTGTGACTGCAGCGGTCAGGGCAGCTGGTGGTTATGAAGGCTGAAGCAGATGAATGCTGTGGGGAGAGAGAAAGGGACTGTGTCAGAGACATCACAAAGGCCTAGTGCTGGCTGTTGGTGGAGATGGAGAAGTGACCCAGCTGGGAAAAGGAAATGCTGAACGTCAGTTACAGTGCAATTTCGACATGGCCCCTGGGACTTTGTACTGAATAAATGAAACATAGGCATGGAAGACAAAATGTGAATTAATAAACCTCCTACAAGAACTATTTCTCCTTAGCTTAAGAAGCCAGGAGCTGCCATCTGACTCATGGTTAATGTCATTCTGGTCATTCTGAATTGCATTACTGACATCATGGCTGTGCAGTGGAAGATGTAATAGAATCAATACTCTAATCACTCCTAGCCATGCCCAGCATGGTTCCCGTACAGAAAAGAAGAGCTGGCAAATGTCTCAACATTTATTGTTTTCATCCTCTTCTTGCTCTTGCCCATTTTTTTTTCTTTTTTAGCTCTGGAATTTGCAGTTTTCCCTAACAACTGACTATCAGAGTCACACCAAGGTGGTCTTAAAAATATGGAGAGAAACAAAGCTACTGGAAATATGCACAATGATATATTCATAGTGCCATCTGTAGGCAGTGGAATTCATGGTAATGGGTATTGCTTCTTTCTATTTAGCCATGTTTCTCAAGACTTTTCCAATTAATGTGTATTAATTTTGGAAAGAGAAAAAAAGGTAATGTTAAAATGTCAAACCATGCAAAAAAAACAAAAAAGAAAGTTTTTTTTAACAGTGGCTGGGGCACCAGAGCTGCAATGGGAGCATTGGTGTTTATGGTTGACTCCAGTGCCAATATTGGCAAGCAAGTCACTTAAACACAGCAGCTGCAATTCAGACAAACCTATTCTCCCACCTGTTCTCATTTCAGAGGCCCCTGCACTATGGCTCCTTTTAGGTCCTAGGACTTCTTCATCTGTTCATAGCCTCAGCTCATCCTCCACTGGACATTTCCACCATCCTTGAACATCTCATATGGGATATTTGAGTTTTAAACTGCCTCTTTCCTTTTGGACAAAAAAGCTTTGCCCCATTAAAGAATTCCTGCTACTTGGCAGGCTTTCTATTGTTGCAGTGATGATGATGGTGATGATGATGATGATGATGATGATGATGATGATGATGATGATGATAATGTTACTGTTTTGAACTGGGAGTTTCCCTTACTCCCTAAAATTACACGTACAGATTGCCTATCATCTCAGATGAGGGCATACGTAGTATGTAAACAAATGGTAATACATCTTTATGAGCTGCAAGACTAATGAACTAGAACAGTTAGTTTCCTAAGGTGTAAGGACATATGGCAATACTGAAGATTCACTCTTTCAACCAAAATTTACTGACCTTAATGATATGCTAGGCACTGTGCTTGGGACTGAGGTAGAGACAGGGATGCCAAGATGAACAAGATAGGGCACTTACAGCCAGTGGCAGAAAAAGAATCCAGCTTTTGCGTTTCAGAATAATAAATGCCAGAATGAAACTCCCCAAAAGGCACTTTGGGGAGCTCAAGGCAGGGCACAACTAGCTGAAGAGAAGAACAGCAAGGCTCTCGTAGGAGCTGATGCAGCTAGTTCCAAAGGATGAATGTGATTTTCAAAGAGCTGTAGGTATACCTGGTAGAGGGGCAGTGCATGCGGAGATCAATAATCTCACAGGCTAGGTGGCATGTAGGAAAAGGATTTGGAAGGTGATCAAGCTGATAAGTCATGTTGAGAAGTTTGAACTTCATATTACAGACCATAAAGAGTCATCGAAAGCTTTCAAGCAAGGAATAACCTGGACAGGTTCCTATTTTAACCATGTGGGACATGGGCTAGAAAAGGCAGAGAAGAAAATAGGCAAAAGGATGCAGAGGGTAACTTTAGAAAAGAAGCTCTCAGTGGGAGTGGTATTGCCTCCTAAGCAATGTTCTAGAAATTTATGAGATGTCTTGACTGTCAAAACAGTTGGGGGACACAGTGTCATTTAGTTGTCAGGGGCTAATAATGTTAGATGTACTGCACTAGGCAGCACAGTCACATATGAGGAAGAATTTGCTTTCAAATATACCGCCAGACAATCACACAGGTCAAAAACCTGTTAATAATGATCTCAGCAGTCCAGAACATAATTCCATTTTGCATATAAACATAAAGTACCATGTATAAATTTTATATGTGCTATAAAGATTGACATGTAGATCAATGGAATAAGATTAAGAGTCCACAAATACATCCTTACATTGTTAGGCAACTCAATGCCCAACAATGTCAGGGTGTATTTCTGGACTCTTAATTTTGTTTTATTTTAAGTTTTATTAAATTTGTTAATGTAAGAGTGTATTTCTAGACTCTTATTTTTCCAGTTGAATTGTCTTGACACTAAGACACCAATTGTCTTGACACCAAGACAATTCAATAGGAAAAAGATCAGTATTTTCAACAAATGGTGCTGAGTCTACTAGATACACACATGCAAAAGAATGAAGGTGGACCCTTACCTCAGTCGTTATTAAAAAATTAACTCAGAATGGATTAAAGACCAAAATGTAAGAGCTAAAACAATAAAATTCTTGGAAGAAAACATGGTAATAAATCTTTGTAATTTTGGATTAGGCAATATGTTTTTTAGATATGATATCAAAACATAAACAATAAAAGGAAAAATAGGTAAATTAGACTACTTCAAATCTAAAAAACTTTTGTACTTCAAATGAAATCTTTAAGGAAGTGAAAAGGAAAAGCACAGAATGGTTTATATTGCAAAACATATATCTGAGAAGGATTTAGAATCCAGAATATATAAAGAACCTTATGACTCAACAATAAAATGAGAAATAACCCATTTTTAATGGTCAAATGATTTGAATAGATATTTCTTGAAAGGGACGTACAAATGGCCAATAAAGATGCTCAAGATCTTTAGTCATTAGGGAAATAAAAGTAAAACCACAATGAGATACAACTTCACACCCTTTAGGATGGTTGTAATTTTAAAAAGATGAACAATAACACATATTGAGGAAGATGTAGAGAAATTGAAATCATCCATTGCTGGTGGGAATGCAAATTGGTGCTGCTGTCTTGGAACACAGTCTGGCAGTTCCTGAAAATATTAAACATTGAGATTCCATATGACCCAGCACTTCCACTCCCAGTATGTATCCAAGAGACGTGAAAATGAATGCCCACACAAAAATCTGTATACACATGCTCACAGCAACATTATTCATAATATCCAAAAAGTGGAAACAACCCAAATGGTATCAACTGAATACTATGAATGAGTGAACAAAATATGGTATAGCCATGTAATGGAATATTATTCAGCCATAAAACAGAAATGAAGTTCTGATATGTGATACAACATGGATGAACTTTGACAACATTATGATAAGTGAAAGAAGCCAGATACAAAAGGCCACATATTGTATTACTGAATTTATGTGAAATGTCCAAAATAGGGAAATCCATAAAGAAAGTAAGTAGATTAGTGGATGCCAGGAGTTGGGGGAGGAGCAATGGAGAGTAACTGCTCGTGGGTATGGGATTTTTGAGGGGGTAATTACAATGTTCTAAAATTAAATCAGTGTGATAGTTTCACAATTCTGTGAATATACTGTACTAAAAAAAACACTGAAATATATACTTTAAAAGGATGAATTTTATAGTATGTGGATTATACTTCACTTTTAAAACTATATGTGCTGAATTTTTCAGAAAGGCAACCAATATACAAATCAAGGAAAGATGGTTGGGCGCGGTGGCTCACGCCTGTAATCCCAGCACTTTGGGAGGCCTAGGCAGGCAGATCACCTGAGGTCAGGAATTCGAGACCAGCCTGGCCAACATGGTGAAACCCCGTCTCTACTAAAAACATAAAAATTATTCAGGCGTGGTGGCAGGCACCTGTAATCCCAGCTACTCAGGAGGCTGAGGCAGGAGAATCACTTGAACCTGGGAGGTGGAGGTTGCAGTGAGCCGAGATCACACCGTTGCATGCCAGCCTGGGCGACAAAAGTGAAACTCTGTCACAAAAAAAAAAAAAAAAAAAAAAATCAAGGAAAGATGGCATTAGGTTTAGTTTGGAAGTTTACAAGAGTCGTTTACCATTTCACAAAACCATTTCACCACAAACCCTGTCCAGTAGTATTTGAATCACCAACACCCACTCTTTACGATTTATGGCTATTGAGATCTCAGTGACTCTATGCATAGATGCAAGTTTGAATATTTCATTATATCATTCTTGTGCATTTACAGCCTAAAGAGTATTTTTTACTATAAATTAATTGCCTTCTAGTTCTTCTTCATATTATAGTGAGTGCACTATATTGATTTTTCTTGAATAATGTTTGTGGGTTGGTTATATTATCTATGAACTTCATTTCAGCATAGAAATGGGCAGAATGCCCCATCACATTTATAATGCAATGTGTGCTATTAAAAAGGTGGCATTAAGGCTAATAGAATTGAGGACCACTGACCTATTTTCAGGTCAACCCTTCATTACACACACATGTCCAGTCACAACCATCATTTAATTATAGCTCAGGGTCTTCCTCTTTTCCCCTCTGCACATAAAATTACAAACAGATAAAACCACAGCAGCCATGGCTTTTGGCATTTCCCTGGACTAAAGCCTTCACCCATCAGACCTCTGCCCCTGGAATTATAAAGATTTCCTTGTAAAGAGTTTAAATTGCTTTCCATCCTCACTGTCATTCAGTTTCCCCATGTCTCCGTGGTTTGAGAGGTGATTTTTAGCTGATTGATCTAGATATGTTTTCTCCCCTGCTTATGTTAAAAAAGTAAAATGTGGAGGTGACCTGGGGAACCATTATTTATTCTCAAAGGATGCAATCTTCGTGTCACTGTTCAAGCAAAGTGCCTCTCCCCCAGGCATCGGGTAGCTCTGTTAGCATTTTTAATTTCTGGGGTCATAAGTGTCACACTGGGGACATTTAAACAAACTTCCTCAGCTTGGGCTTATATAAGAGCTATAGAGGAGCAGCCTGGATTGCAGAGAGGGGACTGGCCCACCATTCAAAAGGCTGGGTGTGGTGGCTCATGTCTGTAATCCCAGCACTTTGAGAGGCCAAGGCAGGTGCGATCACGAGGTCGGGAGATTGAGACCATCCTGGCCAACATGGTGAAACCCTGTCTTTACAAAAATACAAAATATTAGCCAGGTGTGGTGGTGCGCGCCTGTAGTCCCAGCTACTCAGGAGGCTGAGGAAAGGGAATTGCTTGAACCCGGGAGGTGGAGGTTGCAGTGAGCCAGGATCATGCCACTGCACTCCAGTCTGGCAACAGAGCAAGACTCCGTCTCAAAAAAAAAAATAAGAAGGCCAGTGTCCCAGTCTGGATTCAGCCTGTATTATTATTGAACTAGTCACTTTCTCTCTCTCCAAACCTCTCTTTTTGTATCTGTAAGATGAGGATACTAATGCCTATATTTCCTTACAGACTCAAGATAATCATATGTGAAAATATTTATAGTGTTTTATGTCTATTCATTTATTTATTTCTATGTCCCAAGTGCCACCTACTTACCAGCAGATCCTGACTTGGTATCAGGCACACTACAGTGCCCACAACAGACACAGCTCTGCCTTCATGGAACTCAGAGACTAAAAGAGACACAGACTCTAATGAATAATGACACAATTAATTAATTTATTACATAACGTGCTCCAAAGGAAAAGTGCCGAGTGCTATAATAAAAGTTTATAGTGGTGACATAGGATCTAAACTCATTCACAGATGAGAAGAAATGCTCAGAGTGAGACCTGAAGGGTTAGTCAGAGCAGCCTAACCAGAAATTGCGAAAATATGGTCTAACGGTTTTCTTTAAATACTGATTCTTGGCCAGGCGCAGTGGCTCATGCCTGTAATCCTAGCACTTTGGGAGGCCGAGGCGGGTGGATCACCTGAGGTCAGGAGTTCGAGACCAGCCTGACCAACATGGAGAAACCCCATCTCTACTAAAAATACAAAAAAAATTAGCCGGGCATGGAGGCACATGCCTGTAATCCCAGTTATTCAGGAGGCTGAGGCAGGAGAATCGCTTGAACCCAGGAGGCGGAGGTTGTGGTGAGCCGAGATCACGCCATTGCACTTCAGCCTGGGCGACAAGAGTGAAAACTCCGTC
The DNA here is from genome assembly GCF_009828535.3 of Hylobates moloch. Classification (NCBI taxonomy): domain Eukaryota; kingdom Metazoa; phylum Chordata; class Mammalia; order Primates; family Hylobatidae; genus Hylobates; species Hylobates moloch. The sequence goes on along the minus strand of NW_026652288.1, from coordinate 81,167,630 downwards.
TCAAAAAAAAAAAAAATACTGATTCTTGAATCCCACTCCCAGAGATGTGGATTCAGAAGCTCCATGAAAGAGCCTGAGGAGCTGCATCTGTGCTTTTATTTTGTTAAGTTTCCCAGGTGATTCTCAAGTGCAGCCAGGCATGGGAACAACTAAGCTAGGTAAAGAGTGGGGAAGAACAAAACAGAAGAAGCAGCTACTGTGAAGACCCAGAGATGGGGCAGAACCTTACTGCTAGATGCAAACCAACTGCAGCAAAGGTAGAGGTATCTTCTGGAAGCTTCTTAGTAGAATCTCAGGCCCCATTCTAGACCTAAGGAGGCAGAAACTGCATTTTCACAAGATTCCCAGGTGGGTTTGTATTTATTTATTTAAGCCACAGGCTCCACTTCCAGTGATTTTTTTTTTTTAATGTCTGTTAAAATACCTAGAAGCACTGGGTAGGAGAATTGAAAGAACCTTGAAGGAAGAGTCCTGGTTTATCTGTTCTGGTATCCTTAGCTCCCAGCATATATAAGGCACTTGGTAAATATAGCTTAAATCAAATTGCACAAACGTACATTTTTATTTTGTGGGAGCTGCCAAATTCAGAGATTACTAAGATTGATGAAAAATTAATCCTTCTTCATATGGAAATGGGCAAAGACATATTCTACTGAAGAGTGGTGAAACTGGCACAATCTTTTGAGAGGGTAGTCTGGCAAAAGGCACTAGAACATAAAACATGCATGCCCATTAACTTGGTAACTCCCCTCCAAGGAGCTTAGCCTAAGGAATTACATAGGCATGTCTGCAAAATATATGTCCACTGTAGTATTGCTTATGGGAGGAAAATAATGAGAATAGCTTCAATTTCCATTAAAAGGCAATTAAACCAGTTGTACATAAAATGAACAATGCTGCAGCTCTTTAAGATGACACAGATGACATACATTCTCTTGGATATGTGATATCGCTGATATATTAGGTTTTAAAAAGGACATAAAATAATATCTCAGTTTTGTGATATGCATTTCTTCCACCTCCTTCACCTCTTCCACCTTTGCTACCCCTGAAAGAGTAAGACCAGCCCCTCCTCTTCCTCCTCCTCCTCAGACTGCTCAACATGAAGTCTATGAAGATGAAAATATTTATGATGATCCAGTTTCACTGAATAGAAAATATATTTTCTATTTATTATTTTCTTAATAATTACATTTTCTTTTCTCTAGCTTATTTTATTGTAAGAATACAGTATATAATATATATGACATACAAAATATGTGTTGACCATTTATGTTATTGGTAAGGCTTCTGGTCAACAGTAGGCTATTAGTAGTTAAGTTTTTGGAGAGTCAAAAGTTATATGCAGATTTTAGGCTGCACAGGGGTTGGCACCCCTAGCCCCAGTGTTGTTCAAGGGTCAACTGTATTTACAATTGGTATATATTTTTTGTTTATAGGAGATAAAAAATGTTTTCATGTTCATAAAAGAAAACAAAACCCTCCACTTCAGAAGGTGGAAACTACTCTATTTGGCTCATAGAATCTGCAGGACACAGTGAAGAGAATGAAAAGGAAGAGGGAGGAAAAGGAGAAGAAGGAAAAGGAGAAGAAGGAAAAGGAAAAGGAGAAGAAGGAAGAGAAAGAGGGGAAGGGGGATGGTGTCTTGACAATCTTACATCTCCATCCAGGTAGACCCAGCCCTGGCTGCACATTAGAATCACCTGAGAAGGCTTCTGACGTCTCTGATGCCGGGTTCCCACTCAGACCAATTCAATATAAATCTCTTGGAAATATGGCTGGACATTATTATTTTTAAAAGCTCCCCGGGTGATTCTAATGTGTATAAGGGCTGTGAGCCCTTGGAGACTGGCCTGACAGACCAAGGAGACCTGTCCATCATCTACCTGCATGTGATGTTGTTCACGGTGCCACAGCTCTCACCAACAATACCAATTCAAGTGCACCCTGTAGGGAGAAAAAAAAATAACTGGAGACGTGAAAGACTGATCAAATCACCCTCTAAGGCAAGCCGTCCATCAGTATGAAGGGCCTCCCCTCGATTGCTCTGAAAGTCAGAGCACAGGGAACCAGCATGGGTTGACAGTGGGATTACTCCAGGAGGCAGCTTGGAGATCTGATTGTTTGGGAGCAGGAAGAACTTCTGTTTAAAAGTACAACGCTAGGTTTCATATCTTGAGAAATTATAAAATTCCCTCATCTCTTTCTCCTTCTCTGTTCATAGCACCATATAAACTTTTTCCCACTAAACAAGCCAGTGGAAATGGAAACACTATATCAACGTTCTGGATTGTTTAAGTACCAGCAGGTTGGCTGTACTGGCACAGGTCAATCACCATTGAGACCTACCAAGTCCAGGGTATGTTACAGGGAAATTGGAAGCATCAAGGAGACCCCAACACAAATGCCCTTTCTCTGCATATTTTTCACTGTCCTAAAAAATTCACCCTTAGTCATTTCTCAACCTGCTTTCCAACAGACTCCTACTTTCCAGGTCACTGGAAATCCTGGTGTGCTCCTCTCCACCAAGTAACATTAGATTCTGTCTGCTTCTGTCTGAGAGCTGGGTGAGTCTTTGTCTCCAGCTGAGACATGATCACCGTTTGTGATTAGATGGGCAGCCTGCTAGCTGACAAAGTAACAGAATTTCTTCTTTTCTAATGTCAAAAAGGATTGCCTGGTAGACCAGTATTTCAATTTGGTTTTTCTTGGTTAGATACAGTTCTGTTTTCTTTGTTCATGTACAGTGGTTAAAGTAGGGTTTCCTGCTCAGATAAGTCTTAAGTCATTAAAGGGCAGCAGAGGAAGGCAACTCCATAAAATGTTAACAGTTATTGGGAGGCTGCTGGCCACAAGGCACTGTGCTCAGCTTACTATGAGTTAACATAAAGTCGATTTATTCAAAACTGTGCTTAGGAAAAAGTGACAGTCTCCCAAGCCATAAATAATTATATATCTTTTCTTTAATAATAATATCAGCTAATGTGAATCTAACTGAAAAGTTTTCTTGGCAGGAGAAGAAGACTTAAAATTAAATAGCAAAGATTGAGGTGGCTATAATTTTAGGACCTTTAGCCAAAGGCACTTTTGTTTATATGGCATATGTTTCGTTACCAGTGATGGGAGAACTGGGGTAGGGTGGAGGGAAAAACAATAGGAAGAAAGAGACAGCAAAGAGTAGTTTGGGATAAGGTCTTAAGGATGTTAAGAATGAGTACACACTTGATACCAGCTTAAGCTGTTCCAATTTGGCCAATTAAACTCTACAGGGACAGCCCACATCATCCACACATGTAGCATGATGTTCATCACCAACCACTGTTCTCCTGTTACTACATTAATAATAGAGGAAAGGAAAAAGACTCTGGATAAGGGTGAAGGAGGAAAGATAGGCTTTCAGATCCTATTTGGAAAGAGATGAAGAGCCAAGAGTGGATTGCAGAGGGGTTGGGGGAGGCATTCACTGCTGGTGACCAGAGCACATGGCCACGGAAGCTGGCATCCTGGCTCTTCCAATGCTAGCTTCAGAGACTTGGATAAATTCTCCAGCTAGCCTGACACCCAATGTCCTCTTCTGTAAAGGATGCCACACCTTTCTGGTGTTGTTTCTAAAATTTATTAAGCGCAGACTCTGCAGCTATACTGTACAGTATAATAGCCACTGGCCACATGTGACTATTTAAATTCAAATTAATTAAAATTAAATTTAAACTTAAAATTCAGTTCTTCAGTTGCACTAGCCACATTTCAAGTGTTCGATAGCCACATGTAGCTAGCGGCCACTGTATTAGACAGCACAGAAGATATTTTCATCATCACAGAAAGTCTACTGGACAGTGCTGCCCTACAGTCCAGTCTCTAAAGCTGCTCTGGAGTCACGTGCCAGCTCTGACAGCAGCTGTGTCACTTTTAACAAATGTCCTAACTGCTCTGTGCCTCAGTTTCCTTATCTTTACCTTGGGAGTGGTTAAAAATAGTATCTCTCACACAGGGTTGTTGTTAGAATATACAGACAGCCCTAACTTAAGATGGTTCTACTTAATGACGTTTCCACTTTTATGGTGCAGACGTGATACACATTCAGTAGAAACCATGCTTCTCCCACAATGCTGGGAAGTGGCTGTGAGCCACAGCTCCCAGTCAGTCATGTATTTTCAACTTGGGACATTTTAAACTTATGATGGGTTTATTAAGTACCTTATCATAAATCAAGAACTGCATATAAATCAGTTAAAATCATGGTGGGTACATAGTAAGTATCATATAAGTGACACTGTTATTTAGGTGAGGATTATCTAGGCTTGTTTAAGCACTATAATTTGCATCTCAGATATACAGCCATTTAATCTCTCAGTTTTTAGCCTCCCAAAAAGAGGCTCTTCTCTTTTGTGTGTGTGTCTGTGTGTGTGTGTCTATTTTACCTTTTTTCTGCTTGCAACAGAGGGACACCCAGAGTTCAGAATAATGAGGCTGTTTCAGTCCTGTAATGTGTCCCAAGAGGAGTTCACCCCTTTTTATTTGGAGATTTCTCACTAAGTGAATAGAATGGAGACCCTGGCCAGACCCAAACCACAGGCAGGGAGCATCTACCAACTCTCACCTATGACAGGCAATACAAATTAAGCACGCTTAATACTAGGCTCTGAATGTGGAGGCTTATTTATTAAAATAATCTTCAGATGTCTAAATAGAAAATGCAGAGCCAGGTGTGGTGGCTCATGCCTGTAATCCCAGCACTTTGGGGGGCGGAGGTGAGTGGATAGCAAGGTCAGGAGTTCGAGACCAGCCAAGCCAACATAGTGAAACCCCGTCTCTACTAAAAATACTAAAATTAGCCGGGCATGGTGGCACGTGCCTGTAGTCCCAGCTACTTGGGAGGCTGAGGCAAGAGAATCACTTGAATCCAGGAGGTGGAGATTGTGGTGAGCAGCGATCACACCACTGCACTCCAGCCTGGGCAAGAGAGCAAGACTCTATCTCAAAAAAAAAAAAAAGAAAGAAAGAAAGAAAATGCAGTTTAGCCCATCCCCTTTCCCAACCCTCTTGGTCCTGGAGAGACTGTGGTTTTTTGTTTTGTTTTGTTTTTGTTTTTGTTTTTGTTTCTTTTGAGATGGAGTTTCACTCTGGTTGCCCAGGCTGGAGTGCAATGGTGCAGTCTTGGGTCACTGCAACCTCTGGGGTTCAAGCGATTCTCCTGTCTCAGCCTCCTGAGTAGCTGGGATTACAGGCATGCGCCACATTCCCAGTTAATTTTGTATTTTTATTAGAGACTGGGTTTCTCCATGTTGGTCAGGCTGGTCTCAAACTCCCAACCTCAGGTGATCTGCCCACCTCAGCCTCCCAAAGTGCTGGGATTACAGGTGTGAGCCACTGTGCCCGGTGGAGACTGTGCTTCTTAAAGACAGAGGGACCATGACCTCATCGATCTCTTTAACGCAGAGCATAGTAAAATGGGCTCTCCTTGGGCTGATTCGAGACACCAGGCATCTTGGCCCTCTCTTCCAGAGGAGGCATAAAACAATAGTAGCAGGTCCAGCAGCCTGGCTTGGCACAGGGATTTTATGTCCTCAATCTGAGCTTCAGATCTCAGAGAGAGTGACTGTCTCAGACAGGTCAACCCCACACGTGACTCAAAGAGCAAAGATGACCCAACAGTCCAGATAGACCTGAAAGTTTATAAGCCATCTAGCCCTCTGCCTTGAGGAATATTTTTATTCTTGTTCAAGTTTGTCGAGCAGAGTTTCCCATTTCTTTTTCAGGTTAAACCTCTTTTCCCCTTCTAGATCACTCTTTCAGCAAAGAGATTCCAGGCATCATGGCAAACTGGATTCTTGATGATGACTCACACTGTCGTCTGCATACTCACATCTAAATATCACTCTGTGATTTCATCTAGTAGTAGACACCATGTTAAGGACTGAAAATGTAGCAGCATTAAAAATCTTCTAAAGGACATGTCCTTCCAAACATCTTTTGAAATCTTCTTATACTAAAGAAGAAAAAATCAGAATAGTTTATTCCTAAAAGAATGATATGAGGTCACCGTCAACCTTGCATGTGGACATGCACACACAACCCACGGCTTTCACTGTTGTGAGACGAAATCCAAATCCTTTTGAGAAGGAGGACTTGAACAACACCGCTGAGTGCTTGAGATGGGCCAAGTGAGAGAGATGAAGGCTTGAAATATGTTCATTGGATTTAGCAAAATGGAAGCTGTTGACGACCTCAGCAAAAGGAGTTGTAGTGGCAAGGGACATGCAAGAGGCAGAATGGGGAAGGCCAGTGGTTGACAAGCTGTGAGAGAGCGGACACAGTCCCGGAGAGAGTAGCTATAGTGTGGCCTGGTGCCGGTGGGTGCTTTTACTTGCTAGTTTTGTGAGATGGACCTGTTGAGGATAATTAGAATTCTTAGGACAGTCTATGAAATTAATATAATTAGTTGCCTCTGGGAGAGTCAATGAGAGGAGAAAGAAAACCAAGCTATTAGAAACCAGTGTCACGAAACTAAGCTCTTTGCTTCAGGGGCAGATTCCATCTTTCCAGTAAGGATGTTGGCTCGAGCTTTGTGTAGCAACTGGGAGAATCCTGCCTCTTGGCTCCTGGTGATTCGATTCTGCTGTTTTAAAGCTGATTTTGTAACCAAGTAAGAGCTTTCCCTAGGCCTAAAAAATTGTATCTCCAAAGTGAAAAGAAAGCAAATGATAATGTAGGCAAATCTAATTCAGTGGAGGCTACAGACCCTAAAACAGTTCACCATAATGGAGATGCGTAGAAGCATAACTACAAAAACCGAGGACATTTCTGCATGGTCAGGAACAGGAGCATGCACGTTATTCTGGGAGATTCTGTGTTTTGTTTGGGGTTTTAGTTACGTAATTCTTTTCTGACTTTAAAGGAATAGATCCTGACCACAGAAAAGATAAAAATATTATGTTGGTGCAAGAGTAACTGTGGTTTTTTGCAATTTTAATTGCAATTACTCTTGCACCAATCTAATAGATATCATTCCTAATCCCACCACTCATAGATTCCCCATTTTTAACATTTTACCATACTGCCTTTAGAAGAGAATAAAATTAAATCATATTTTTTATTGCTGTAGTTGTTTTAATTTATCCTGAGTAATTTCTCATGTAATTACACATTACTTTTTTGGAGACAAGGTCTTGCTCTATCACCCAGGCTGGAGTAAAGTGGTGTGTAAATCACAGCTCACTGCAGCCTCAAACTCCTGGGCTCAAGCAATCCTCCTGTGTCAGCCTTTTAAGTAGCTAGGACTACAGGTGTGCCACGATGCCACCTTATTTTTTTTCTTTTGATAGAGATGGGGTCTTGCTATGCTGCCCAGGCTGGTCTTGAACTCCTGGCCTCAAGTGATCCTCCCACCTTGGCTTCCCAAAGTGCTGGGATTACAGGCGTGAACCACTGCACCTGGCCAATAAGTATTCTTTTTAAACAATATTTTAACAATTGCTTAATATTTTATTCTTTGAGTGCCTCATAATCCATTTAACTGTGTCACCATATTGAGAAATGTAGGTTGTCTCCAACTTTTACCACTGTGAGTAATATTGCAATTAATGCCCTTGAAATAAATCTTTTTCTGCACCTGATAATTTCCACATGATGTAGTTACTTTCCAAAAACATTTATATCAGTTTATATTCCCACTATCACTGTGTGGATGTATCCTTTCTTTGACGTCCCACTAGCAATGAGTATTTTTATTTTTTTAACCTTTGCCATGTCAATAAGTGAAAACATCTCCTTTTCTTGGCATTTCCTTGAATATTAGTGATAACTGATATATTTTTACATATTATTGAATATTTATATTTGCATAAACAATTGTTCCTTGCCTGGCTCTATGAGGAATACATTCAAACTTAAAAGCTTGCAGTCTGGAAAAATTTTAACTCAACAGTTTAGAAGCAAGCACTAATCAGTTGAATAGCTTGAAGGCTGGATATTCATTTAAAAAGTCACCAAACAACATCTGGCATTCCTTTGTGAGCAAGGGCTGTTAGCATTGAAAGATGTTCTCCTAGCTTTCAGATTTCCTAGCGGAAAGAGATGATGATAGGAAATGAACCTGCCTCAGAGAAGAAGTCTCTGGACCGTGGATCCAAAATGTACCCTGAGGGCCTGTGCAGCACCATCCTCAAAGGAGACACCAGAAGCTAGAAATGAACAGTGCACTCCTGGGCAATGCAAATCTCTATTTTTCCAAAAACATTTTAAATTCCCACACTGTCAAAAGTCTCAACTATTTTCCTGCCAGATGAAAAAAAAAAAAAGAAGCAAACTAAAAATCAAAAATATACCTTTTATGTTGCATCCTCTATGATTTATGAGGTTTTCACTGCTCTGATTGGGTAAAAGACTGAGGTCTCCAAGGAGCTACATGGAACTTCTACATTGATAAGTGTAGCTCTAAACCTAACTAAATTTTAATATTTTAATATTATGGTAGTCCTCCCTTATTCACAATATTGCTTTCCATGGTTTCAGTTACACATGGTCATCTGAGGTCCAAAAATATGAAATGGAAAATTCCAGAAACAAACAACTCATAAGTTTTAAATTGCATGCTGTTCTGAGTAGCACAATGAAATCTCATACCATCCCACTCTGTCCCACCCAGGACATGAATCATTCCTTTGTCCAAGGTATCCACACTATGTACTACCCCCCGCCCCGCCACTTAGTCACTCGGTGGCCATCTCAGTTATCAGATCGACTGTACATTGTATTACAGGGCTTGTATTCAAGTCATCCTCATTTTACTTAATACTGGCCCCAAAGTACAATAGTAGTGATGCTAGAATACTGTTATAGTTATCCCATTTTAATATTAGTTATTGTTGTTAATCTCTTACTGTGCCTAATCTATTAATTAAACTTTATCATAGGTATGTACATATAGCAAAAAACTTAGTATATATAAGATTCAGTACTATACTCAGTTTCAGGCATGGGGGTCTTGGAATGCAGCCCCTGCAGATAAGGGGAAAATACTACATGATATTGTAGATTTTAAACTCATGTTTCCCTTAACTTAATGAATATAAAAGGGTTTTTTAAATAGAGATAATTTATCTATAATTAGATACAAAATTCCTACCTTCAAGGAGTTTGCAGTCTAGAGGGGAGAGACAGACATGAAAATATAAACAAATATAAACAAATAAATGTCAAATCAAGATAAATTACTCAAAACTAAGTGAATAAGTAAATAAATGAATAGATGGATATATAGATGATAGACATAGATAGATAGATGACTGATAGATACACAGGTAGATACATAGATAGATGCACAGATAGATATATAGGTAGATAATGAGGAAAAGAGTACAAGAGACCACAGAGAGGCCAGGGCCACTTTTAGCTCAGGTGGTCCGGGAGGACCTATCTCTGCAAAGATGACATTTCAGCTGAGACTGGAAGCACAAAGGGTAAGTCATGCAAAGACCTGGGGCAAGAGATTCCAGATAGAGGAAACAAGTGCAAAGGCCCTGAGACAACAGAGAGCTTGATGTATTTCAAGAATGGAAAGGAAGTCAGTGTGGCTGAACCAAGAAGGAGGGTGGTAGGAGAGGAACTCAGAGATGAAATAGACATCAGATTATGTAGGGCCCTGGAGGACATTGTAAGGACCTTGGATTTCATTTCATTTGCAATACAAAACCATTGGAGGGCTTTAAGAAGAGATCCTAGCTCTCAAGTGTTTAACAATCTGCACAAGGCAATTGACGAATACATGGTGAGTTGAGGGTCCTGTAGGAAATCAGAGAAGAGGAGGCTCAAGTGGTTAACACACATTTACTGACAGATGGGATATAAGCTGAGTCCCAAGGGAACATGGAAATGTGAATAGCTTCAGAGAAAAAGGTGAGGAAAACAGAAAGAGGAGCTAAGAAGTGGGAATCATTATAGTCAGCAGGGAGACTTCCTTGTGTCACATTGGATGGTCACTCACTTCGTGTCCATCTCGCAGGCCAGCCTGAGAGCTCCTGGAAGGCAGGGGCTTTCTTTTTCTTCTTTTTGCCTCTACATTTTGCACACACAGTGCAGACATTAACTAAGAGCTCCATATTTATAGAAATTCACTGCAGATGGTGTGTATTGAGAGCAGTAAAGCTAAGAGTAGAGTGAGGCTGCGTGTGTTAGAGTCAGGCTTTATTGAGAACTGAAAATTTGTGGAGCATGTAAAATAACCTATATTGACAAAATTAAAGTTCTATTTGTCCATTTATTGTATCACATGAAATGGCAGTTCCTGACATTTTGAAGGGTCTAGTTGGAATTATCTGACTTAAAATGCAGACTCTTTTAACAATAGAAATTTCCTTTGGGTACAATGAAATAAATCTCAAAGAAACAGGTGGCCAGACCCCACAAGAACAAAATCTAAAGTACAAGAGAAGCTTGGCTGTGGGTTAAGATACAGAGAATAGAGAAAACAAAAGTAATTTCAAATATAAGCTCCAAACCCAGAGGCACAAAGTCAGTCATCCAAATTGCAGTTATTGACTTAGGAGGAAGTATCTCAGATGGACAACTCTATTTAGCATATCCAGAGTGAGTAGCTGCAGGGATGCATCCACTTAAAGATTTTCCTACACAACCCTGGGGAAGCCAACTTATTAATACTAATGTGAACAAGTTCATTTAGGAGACTCCTGCTAGAATTGGGCTTCTCCAGATCAGGATGAGGAAATTCCTATTGAGGCCAAATCTCTAGGAAGACTTTCAAGATTAGGTCATCTTTCTTCCCTCAAATCCTGCAAGAAAAAAAAATGTTTAGAAGGACCACGGCCATATAGACAACTAGGCAAATGCCTAATTCTCCTCTGGAGATTATCCCAAGCCTGGGATAACATTATATGCAGAAAATATAGGCTGCTCCATTCACCTTTTTAAATACACAGCAGTACGGAAAGCACTGGCTTGGAGATCAGGACACCTGCCATCACTTGGGCATGGCCTCATATAAGCCACTTCAGTGCTCAGGCTCTGAAGATGCTCCTCTGAAAGCAGTTGAGTGAATGACTCTTATCATCAGTATTCTTGACAGACAGGTACATGTAGTTTGGGTTAAGTTTTTGTTTAATTAGGGACAGAATTTTTCCAAAAGCATATAATTGCTCAGCCGAGTGTTTTCAGGAAAAGAGAGATGAGAGAGGTGGCAGTTTGTCATAGAGTACAGAAATATGAAGAGAGACATGTCTAAGATAAGAGTGGTTCTTAGAAGATGGAATAATGTTCCCCAGAGAGGTCCATGTTCTAATCTTCAGAATTTGTGACTATGACAAAGGGGACTCTGCAGAGGTGATTAAGTTAAGAATCTTGAGATGAGGAGATTATCCTGGATTACAGAGTAGATCTGATATAATTACAAGGATCCTTAGAAGAGGGAAGCAGGGGAACAGAGAGGAGAGAAGATACTTTTTTGCTGGTTTTGAAGAAGGAAAGAATCACAAGTCAAGCAATGCAAGTGACCTCTAAATTCTAGAGCTGGAAAAGGCAAGGAAATAGATTGTCCCTGGAACTTCCAGAAGGTACACAGCCCCGCAGACTCAGAGCTGTAAAATATCAAATCTGTCGTTTTTGGCCACTACATTTTTAGCCATTTGTTACAGCAGCCAGAGGGACCTAATACAAGAGGGAGTTCTGTGAGGTATGTGATAGCATTTCTCTATTTTACCAGAAAGGCTTCCATTTCCTTCAGTATCTTAGGAGTCCAGTTAGTGTTCTGCCTTGGGTGTAAGGACATGCTGAGATGGGCATCCAGCCAGAGTGGGTGCAGATTGTCTTCTGGGGGCTCAGATTACACATGGCATGAAGGTGCCAGGCTGGATGATCTCAAATACAAATATTTTATGATCTCATCATTTCAGAATGGCCTCTACAATCACATTTGGGATGAGGAGACCAGAATTTTTGTGCAAAAAGCCACCTTACACATCTCTCATCAGTACACTTTGCAACTATAGTGTTGCATTAAAAAGTCCTTATCAACATTTTCTAAATGAGAAAATAGAAACCTTAGCAAGCTGTGGCTTACTGAAGTCTCATCCGTAGCTTGTCCTACAGGACTGGGACAAAACCTCTGGTCTCCTGATTCATGAGTACAGAGTATTCACACTATACTCATGGTATGATAGTGTGCTCTCACCTTTCACAGTGTTAATTTTGGAAATCTGCATGTATTTAGAAATGACCTATGGGCCCATCATACTTCCCAATAACTTTTGTATGCACTTAAACTCCAAGTAACTGGAAGGCTTGGGAAATATGTTCTAACTAATTAACTTTTCTGGCTAATCAAATGTGAACCAGAAAAAATATTGCTATATCAGTCTTCCATTCAAAGTTTTTCTAAACTTTAATGGTTCACTCTTCTTCTTTGGCAAGCAAAGCATTGCAAACAGCTTATGATCTACTTCTGCTAATTACCAAGTCTCTTACGGTCTCTTAGCTATGTTTGGGGCATTGGTCACATTTTCAATGCCTACACTTACAGGTTGCTTTGTGGTTTCCAACTGCATCCACAAGCATCATCTCATTAAATCCTCATGACAGGTTTACAAGGTAACTATTATTTCTCCTGTATTTCAGATAATAAAACTGACGCTCAGGGATTTTAAGATACAAACCCAAGGTCACACAGCAGAGTCAAAGCCCAGACCTCCACTGGCCATCAGAGAAATGCAAATCAAAACCACAATGAGATACCATCTCACACCAGTTAGAATGGTGATCATTAAAAAGTCAGGGAACAACAGGTGCTGGAGAGGATGTGGAGAAATAGGAACACTTTTACACTGTTGGTGGGACTGTAAACTAGTTCAACCATTGTGGAAGAAAGTGTGGCAATTCCTCAAGGATCTAGAACTAGAAATACCATTTGACCCAGCCATCCCATTACTGGGTATATACCCAAAGGATTATAAATCATGCTGCTATAAAGACACGTGCACACGTATGTTTATTGCAGCACTATTCACAATAGAAAAGACTTGGAACCAACCCAAATGTCCAACAATGATAGAATGGATTAAGAAAATGTGGCACATATACACCATGGAATACTATGCAGCCATAAAAAATGATGAGTTCATGTCCTTTGTAGGGACATGGATGAAGCTGGAAACCATCATTCTCAGCAAACTATCGCAAGGACAAAAAACCAAACACCGCATGTTCTCACTCATAGGTGGGATTGAACAATGAGAACACTTGGACACAGGAAGGGGAACATCACACATTGGGGCCTGTTGTGGGGTGGGGGGATGGGGGAGGGATAGCATTAGGAGATATACCTAATGTAAATGATGAGTTAATGGGTGCAGCACACCAACATGGCACACGTATACATATGTAACAAACCTGCACTGTACCCTAAAACTTAAAGTATAATTTTTTAAAAAAAAGCCCAGACCTCAGTGCTCTGACTTCAAACCCAGTATCTCTGTAGACACAGGGGGTATGGTTGATTTCCTGAATCTATCTCAGCCGTCTAATATATCCATGTATCAGTCAGGATCCCAGCAGGAAGCATGTGGCACACTCAAGTCCGGTATTTTGAGGAAAGTTAGTGAAAAGAACTGTTAATATATATAAAGATGAGGGCAGTGGGTAGAGAAATCGTGAGGCAAAATGCAGTTCCAAGGGCTAGAAACATGAGTACCACCCACTGCCTGAAATGACAGGGGGATAAAGAAAGAGTTATCAGAACCAGAGAGAGATAGGGCTATGTGGAGAGGGCCACCTGGCTGGAGTCACAGCCAACCCACAGTGACCTGGCAAAGGGAAGCTAGGGATAAACACCTGGCCTCCCTGTCTTCCATCCTCCTGATCACCCGCTGGTGCCTCCCATTGACCAATCCAACCAGAGGGCAAGGGAGCCTGTCAGCTCCCCAGGACACAGCCAGTGGGCTGCTGGGTGGGTCTGGAAGGACAAGCAGAGGACATTCGCACTCCCTGAAGCTGCCTTGTGCCTAAATTCCTGATATTCTTGGATTACAGTAATTTCTTTTATGGCCATAACAGCTACCATTGAACTAAACACACACTAGGAACTCATTAAATACTTTTGCAATGATTAATACAAATTCTTAACTCTTCTATGGTGGCATAGAAGGATTAACTGGTTTTTGGTATTATTTGTCCCTTCTAACAGAGAGGTTTCCCAGTAATATCTGATTAATGAAGTTTTTCATTTCCTGAACTCTGGTTTTGTTAATATTATCTTATATACAATGAATAACACATGACACCAAGCAGAGACCTGAGACCCTGACCTGGGAAACCCTGATCCACGGGAGAAGAGTGGAAGGTGATGTCAGACTGTGGCCACACATGCAAGGACACCTAGCCCCAAGCAAAGACCTGAGGCACCAGACCTGAGGTCCATGGAAAAGGAGAGGAGAAGGCAATGTCAAACTGTGATACCCTCCCTGACTGGGGCATCGAAGGAGAAACATGGTGTCTCAATGCTGAGTAACCGATCTCTGAACAAGCCTCTCCTTGCTTCTCCAAGTAGATGCTCTTGAGAGTGTTTTCACCACAGTTTCCAACAAATATATACACAGAGAGTATTCACAACCCTGGAGTGTTGACAAACAGGGGAGCAGAATGGGAAACTATTTGTGTAAGTAGAAATATTGTCCCAGACCAGGTAAAAATCAATTGTTTTCATAAGATTTTTTTTAAAGAATTATTTCAAGCAAACAGAATTAAACAGGTTTATCTTTATTTTGTTCTGCTTGGTGTTGGAAGCAGATGAATTTTTAATTTACCTATTTATGGGCAATCATTATTTATATCTTCAAAGAATTAATTGTGGAAGTGCAGGAATGAACATATCAGAGTCTTAAGTTTCCACCTCAGATGTACAGATATCTGCCCATTTCAGAGAAAACAGCCTCAGAAGCAAAATACAATTGCTTTGCCTAGTGCATAGTAAGGGATCGGTGATATATCATCAAAACTGTTTACATCCTTCTTTATAAGAAAAGTGCACAACTTCATCCTGTGCCTTGTGACTCACCTGCCTTCTATGGGAGGAGGACACTTCTCACCCCACTAACTTTGGGCTTGGTCATATGACTTACTGTAGTTAATGGAAAGTCAATGGAACTGCCAGTTCCCAGCAGAAGCAGTAGAGACATTTTACATTTCCACCAGTTGTGCCACAAAAGAGCAGCATGCATCAGATAGGGATTGCTCCTTCAGCCTGAATCCTGGAATAAGAAGGCGTGTGGAGTAGACCCCCAGTCCAGATTGGGGAAAAGATCTGAAGCCGATGCACTGTCTGGAGTAGAGCCACAGCAAGAGACAAATATCACCATTGTAATATTCAAATTTGGGGTTGTTTGTTACTACAGCAAAAGCTGATTAATATACTCAATAACTTTTTAGAAACAAACAAACAAAAAAAAACCAACAAGCCTTTGAAAAGGAAGCTTAATTGGTACAATCTTATTTGCATAGCTAAAATATGCAGTCATTATAGATTCATACTCCCATTTAAAGATACTCCAAGTAAAACGAAGTTGGCTGTGTCTGAGACTCCACATACAATATAAACAAGCTAGCACATCATTAAATAATATGGTAGGTGATCAAAAAATATTTGAAGTGGATTTGATCAAACACTTAGCAAAGATACAACTGAAAAAATTAGCAATCTGAAAATTAGGAACCCTGGTTTTAAAGCCAATCATACATCTGAGTGAATTTGTCAGGCACCAACATTGCATGATTTAAGAGGCACGTGCTTGTGCACACACCACACACACACACACACACACACACACACATACACACTGGGCCACATGGATCAAAAACATCTCCCTTACCACTCTGTCGTGGTCCAAAACTGTCAACCATGATAAGGTGCTGCCTGTTCAAGAAGTACAAATCAGAATGTGGTTGATCTAGAAGCTATAACATGTGAGGCACTGTTGATCACAGAAGAAATGGAAGATGTTTAGTCTAGGAAAGATAAGACTCCAAGATATATGTTAGTTGCTATCAAAAACTTGAAGACTTATCCCATAAGCAGATTAACTCTAATCTGTATAGATACAGAGAGCAAAACTGCAGACAACAGAAGAGAGTTACTGGGACACACATCTCATTTCAGTTTACTAGGATGTTCTGTCAGAGCTGAGCAGACCCTGGGATTAAGACACATCTGGCCTGTACCTGGCCACGCAGTATAAAGTCAGAGCGGCTGACATGCAAGCACATCCCCAGTTGTGGTGCAAACATAAAGCCATATCTGGTGAGCCTGGAAGGAGTAGAAGAGCAACAGAAGCAAGGGCTTCAGGAGAGGATCCACCATCAAAGCTTATGCTAGCTGAGTGAGCCAGAGTAAGCCACAGGCATAGAAGTCAGAAGGGGATCATGTTTTCAGGGATAGGGTGGAAACTGAAGGTGAACCTACCACTGTCTAGCCATCCCAAAGGTATGTGTGCATCTCGGGGAAAAAAGTCAAAAGTATAAAGGAATGAGAGGAGGCATAACATCCAAAGGCCTAAGCAAATCTGCTGAAGGGCCCCTTTAGATAAAGGGAAAGAGGAAAGCCGTTCTCCACAAGTTTGAGAAAGGTAAATAAGAATCCCTTGAAGTGGAAGTACCAGGGTGTACAGTCTGCAGCCAGGAGAAACCCAGGGGAGGTTCAACAGAAAAAAGCCCTGATTAAGGACTTGCCATCAGGCCAAGGGCCCTCTGAGAGCTGCCTAGGAAGGTGAAGGTGGTGGGAAGGGTGTCAGCAGCAGGGAACAACGACAACAACAAACACCTACACCTGGTCAGGGGCCACAGCAGGGTGATGCTAGCTAACACTCCCACAGCATGCACTATATGCCAGGCACGGTACTAAAAGCTCCACAAGTATTAGCTCTTCCACTCCTCACCACAACCCTGTGAGCTAGGTACCACTGTGATCCCATTTTACAGATGGCAAAAGTGACGCATAGTGAGGTTTGCCCAAGGTAACTTAGTTAGCAAAGGCAGAGCCAGAATTTGCATGCAGGGAACCTGTTTCCTGAATTGTGTTCTTAACCCAGAGCCAGGAGCTCAGCCCAGAGGAAGAAAAGCAGGGAGGTGGTGAGAGGGTTAGCCAAGACCTGGATACAGGAGTGGGCAGAGATCTCAGAGGGGTCCTCAGATCCCACAGTCACCAGGTGGGGCTCAGAAAACCAGGCAACATTTACTCTAACTGCAGCCTCATTTTTCCTGGGAACATTAATTAAAAGAAGTTTGTAGCAATCCTAACTGTCCCACCACGTGAAAGGGCTGCTTCTATCAGCCAATGTTCCCTGCTGCCCAGATGTTCCAGAAAAAGCTGGACAACTACTCGTCGAGTGTGTCATGAGGGATTTTTGTAGTCCCTTAGCATATTTGCAAAATCAGGCAGGAATGATTATTGGCTGTTTACTGTTTTGTTAGCCTTCGTTTCCTTCCTCTCCTCACCTCCAAAGGCAGTCTCTAGCCTAATTCGATAATCCTACTCATTCAGTGAACTACTAAACTGTAATTATTTGCATCCTGAAACAAACCTGCTTTTATCATCATTATCCTTGGAGCCCACTGAACCCTTGAGCATGCCAGCAAGCACCACAATGATGACTCTCTTCTCCCAGAGGCCCTGTAAGCCTTCCTTAGTTATAGCTGTGAAGTATTTTGAGAAACCTGAATTAAAGTGCTAGAGAAAGCACAACACACATTTATTGCTCATCTTGGAAAGACAACAGCAGTGAGCTTCCAAAACTATCTTTGATTAACATAATCTGGGGGTAATGAATATGGATATTGCCAATAGTCACCTAGAAGCATGTTTTCTTTTGTACATCTTGTTCTCTCCAGTAAATTTCCTACCAAGAAAGGAAATGGTCCCAACTCCCTGTTTGCATCGATAAAGCAAGCACTCAGGGGAATTGCGTGAAGAGAATAGGACCAGGGGGCATTCTTGCCACCCTCAACCTTTGCTTTTGGTTGATTCTCCACATTTTCAGTACGGTTTCTAATTACCAGGAATATGAAGTGCAAATAGAAGCCATCACTTGCATAAAAAGACTGGTTTGTTTCTCGGTGTCCTTGTGACAGTTTCTGATGAAGGCTGAACAGGACAAGTAGGCCAGGAGATATCTCCAGACAGTGCCGCCTCCATAGTCATCGCCACTGAGGAGAGCTGTTAAGAGGCCCCATGACCTGCCCAGGGAAGGAAACCGGAAGTACCTGTCAGACTAGTGGCCTCCTGTGGAAAACTGCAATATCTGGTTTTCCACATGGAGCACTTGTCATTATGCCTGGCATGGGGTAGGGAACCTCAATTCTGCTGTGCTAGCATAAGCTGGGGCATTTAAAGAACCCCTGTATATAAGCCATACTTCAGGCAAATTACATTTGAATTTTGGGGATGGGGCACAGGCACCAGCGTTTCTGAAAGATCCTTGGGTATTTCCAATGTGCAACCAAGATGGAGAGCCACTGCCAAGGGGTCTCAAGATGGGAAACCCATTCACCACCCCTCAAAAAGCGGGCATGAAGCCCACCTGTATTTACCACAGCCACAACCTGCCGCGGGGCCTCTCTCCTCGATTCCAGCAGCACGCAGCTTGTGAGGTTCTCCTGGAGCTGGCTGACAATTTTTCTCCTTCCTGCATAGTGTCCTGTGTGCAGGCACTGCCCTGGCTGCAGAGTCCCACTGGCTTGTAGATCTCTGCTTACTTGTCGGCCTGCCCCCTGCAGCAGGTCCACACCTTTTTACATCCATCCCGGCCTACCTTAAAGGATCCCAGGACCCAAGATTCTGCCGCAGCTACAATGAGCTTTTAGAAAAGTAAGTCATCTCATATTGCTCACCTGAATAAAAGCCTCCAAGGGCTTCTCACTGCACTGAATATCACAATCACACCCTTTTATCTTGGCTGACCAGCCCCTTGGCAGTCTGACTTCTGTGCATCTCAAGCAAGAGAGCCCCACGGAGCCCAGTGCCAAGCTCTGGCTCGGGTGACTTTGGGTAAGTGACTGCCCCTCTCCCGGCCTACTTTGCCTCATCTGTAAGGCAGATATGTTGTGAGGATTTAATTAGTCGACACGACACTCAAATCCTCCTCCTTACCCCATACCAGTCTCACTTAGATCCCAGCAGATGCAACACCCACTCTATCCTCTTGAACCACAATGTGAGGAGCATTTCCCTGACATCGGGTACAACTGGCTTCTTTGCACCACTCAGGAGCCAATGCCATGTCCACAGAGACCTTCCCACCCCTTTATCACCCCCACTTTATTTCCTCTAAGCCTGTACTAGTTTGCTAGGGCTGCCATAACAAAGCATTGTGTTGGTGCAAAAGTAATTGTGGTTTTTGCAATTTGTGCTTTACTGCAATTACTTTTGTGCCAACCTAATACCATGGACCAGGTGGCTTAAGCAATAGAAATGTATTGTCTCAGCATTCTGGAGTCTAGAAATCCAAGACTAAGGTGTCAGCAGGGTTGGCTTCTTAGGGCTATGAGGAAGAATCTGTTCCCTGCCTCTTTTCTAGCTTCTGGTGGTTTCATGGTAATCTGAGGCATCCCTTTGCTTGTAGAGGCATCACCCCCATGTCTGTTCTCCCTGTGTGTGTGACTTTGTTTACAAATTTCCCCTTTTTATAAGGACATCAGTCATATGGACTAAGAGCCCACTCTACTTTGGTACGACCTCCCCACAACTAATTATATCTATAATGATATTATTTCCATATAAGGTCACGTTCTGAGGTGTGGTGGCTAGGACTCCAACATTCTAATCTGGGGGGCCATGATTCAGCCCATAACACAATCTGTATCCCTCTTTGAAACTGACTGATTTTATTTGTCAGCCTGTGTATTGCCTCCTCCCCAAACGTCAGCACCATGACAGCAGGGCCTTGAATGTCTCATTTGCCACAGCAACTGCTACATAAGGCTGGGCTGACACAGAGAAGATGCTTTGTATAGTTTCTTGAATGGATGAATTAAAACCAAAGCAACAGGCCAATTTTCTGAATAAAAACACTGAAGCCAAAATAGTGAAGCTACTACTCAGTTATTAAAAATGATGTTTCTATAACTATTGATATGGGAAAACATTCTAACATATTGTTAAGCAAAACAAGAAAGTTTCATATCAGAATAAATGATATAACATTTATAAAACACACATACACATATATATATGTCCATTCAAATAGGTGTGTAGTTACATAGAAAAGGGTCTGAAAGGATATAAATCAAGTTGTAGCTAGCTGGGTGGTATTTTATTTACTCATGTGGTTTTCTATTGTTTATATTGTCTGACTTTTCTGCAATAGATATGCGATGTTTGTGTAAAAAGAGAAATAATAAAAGCCAAGCTTTTCAGGGAAAAACAAAAATAAACCCTCTCACTTGCAGTATGATTTGGGTGTCCACTATCTCTCATCCCAGGCTGCAAGCTCCATGGGAGCAGGGACTATGTCTTCACATCTACAAGCCTCACGCCATGCTTGGCACATAACAGGTGTTCCTTATATGCTGGCTGGGTGGAAATAAATAGATACGTGGATTCATGTCCCCACAAGACCTCAACCAAAGCAGTTGTTCTAGCGGCCTTCCCAGTAAACATATGGTATATTTTCTTGCCAATACAAAAATCTTCAGAAGAAGAAAGAGGAGAGGAGGAAGGGGACGTGGAAGGGAGGAATGCAGACACTCTAGCCTGTTAAATATCTCTGGCATGTTATCCAACTATAGTGATATCTAAGGTGTTGTCAAGAATAAAAACACAGCATGAAGCAACATTGTCAAAGCTAGGAAAAAATTAAATCAGAAAGGCTGTCACCCAAACCTGTGAACCAAACAGCCACATTTCACCTGATTCTTCTAATTAGTGTTTGAAAAGCCTTTCAAAGCAGACAAGTGCTACATTAAGTGCTTAGTATTCATTAATACTATGAGTAGATGAGGTAGGCAGGTACTTACTGATTATATAAATGTCCTGAGCTTGTCAGTGCAGTATTTGGAATCAATGTCTGGCTATACTTCAAAAATTCTATACATTTATGAGTCTTATAAATTTTATGCAGTTTTTATAAATTTTCTCCAGCTTCTGGCTTCCAAAGAAAGTAGCTTCATATATTTGCAGTTCCTAATTTACTAAACTTTAGAAATTACCTAACACTGTAGTTCTCAACTCTATCAGATCCAACACCCCTTTTTATAATAAATACTTTGTCATACCTCCTTTTAGTATCCTGAAGTGAAATTATTGATCATCTACCTATATACAACATATTTTAGTGTGTAAATACCCAGGCATATCCAAATGACGGTGTCAGATGCTTGCACTATGTGAAAAATGACCACAAATGTGCCAGTTCCAGATGGCAGGCTGTTCCAGGGTGCGGCATGAGAAATGCAATACCACGGGTGGCATTCCCATGGGGTCCTTTGTTTTCTGAAAGGGCAAACAACTCCTCTTAAGTTCCAAACTAAATACATGATAATCTTCCTTTGATTTATTCTATAGTTGTATTCCTGGAAAATTCAATTTACTTGTATATTAAGGCTATCCAAAATATCCTATGAGTTTATATGTAAAAGAGAGTGAGTTGCCAGGCTCAGATCATCATAACCAGGATTTTTATCTACAGGAATGTCAAGCAAAATATCTAAAAGTTGTGTGACAACATCCTACACATCTCACATCTCAGGGTCCCCCCAGATGCCAGGAGTACTCCCCACCATTCCAATGTTTGAGAGTAAAAAACAATTCCCAAAACGTTTTTTATTTCATTTGGAAGCCAAGTGTCAAAATAACCCATGGGGTGGCATGGCCCCTCTTGAGACTCATGGATCTAATTTTACATTTTTATGTTAAAAAAAATGTAGATATCGTGTCCCCTCGAAATATGCCCAAGAATCACAGACCAAGTGTTGGCAAAGTAAGAGGTAGTTAGAGTTGAGATGGATGAGCACTTTCCATACGCCAGGCATTTTCTTAAGCTCCTTATGGACGTCACTCATCTAATCTTCACATCAACACATCACAGTCGAGACTGAAACACAGACATGGCTTACCCAAGACCACAGAGCGGTAAGTGGCAGAGCTCTAACTCAGACCATCCTCATCAGGATGACTGTGCAACACAATGCACGTGCTGACAGTCCTTTAGAACTGGAGAGAAGAGCAAGGAGAGTGGAACCCTTCCGTGTTATGAGCACACAGGTAGACCAGTTCTACCAGTTCAGGACATTAACCTCCAACCATCCCTCCAAGTCAAGGTTTGTTTCTCACTCGGTCTCATCTTCTGCTTTCTTGTGTTTTTCCTGCAGACATTCATGCCCAGGAGAAGGCTGCACTGGGTCCCTCTGGACCTTTCCTAAAAGGGAGATCCCTGTTCACTAGATGAGTTCCAGAACCATCCGCTAAGGCTTTGTAGCCCCCTTCCATTGGCTGACCTTCACTGCATCCCCTATCGCTCAAGATGAGTGGCTTCTTCACCTCACTGGACCCCCGGCGGGTGCAGTGGGGGGCTGCCTGGTATGCAATGCACTCCAGGATCCTACGCACCAAACCAGTGGAGTCCATGCTAGAGGGAACTGGGGCCACCACGGCACATGGAACTAAGCTAGCCCAGGTACTCACCACAGTGGACCTCATCTCTCTTGGCGTTGGCAGCTGTGTGGGCACTGGCATGTATGTGGTCTCTGGCCTGGTGGCCAAGGAAATGGCAGGACCCGGTGTCATTGTGTCCTTCATCATTGCAGCCGTCGCGTCCATATTATCAGGTAAGTGTCTCCATGCAGGGAAGTACTGTGGAAAGTGTGCTTACCAGCCTAGTCACTGTTCATCCCCCTTATCCGGAGTATTTAGTGGTAAGATGTATGAAGTGGCAGAAAAGTGGATCATCATACTCTTTTTTGCCTTGACTGCCAGGGAGGTTAGGGCCAGGTTTTGACTTAATTATAGTAGCTTCCTTTTTTCTTTTCTTTTCTTTTTCTTTCTTTCTTTTTTTTTTTTTTTTTTTTTTTTTTGAGATGGAGTCTTGCTCTGTTGCCCAGGCTGGAGTGCAGTGGCATGACCTCAGCTCACTGCAACCTCCACCTCCTGGGTTCAAGCAATTCTCCTGCTTCAGCCTTCTGACTAGCTGGGATTATAGGCGCCGGCCACCACGCCTGGCTAATTTTTGTATTTTTAGTAGAGACGGGGTTTCACCATTTTGGCCAGACTGGTCTCAAACTCCTGACCTCGACTAATCCACCTGCCTCGGCCTCCCAAAGCGCTGGAATTACAGGCATGAGCCACCGCGCCTGGCCTTCTTTTTTGTTGTTCTTTTTTGTTTTCTGGGGTTTTTTTTTTTTTTTTTTAAACAGAGTCTTGCTCAGTCGCCCAGACTGGAGTGCAATAGCGCGATCTCGGCTCACTGCAACCTCCACCACCCGGGTTCAAGCGATTCTTCTGCCTCATCCTCCTGAGTAGCTGGGATTAAAGGTGCGTACTACCACGCCTGGCTGATTTTTGTACTTGTAGTAGAGACAGGGTTTCACAATGTTGGCCAGGCTGCTGTCGTACTCCCGACCCCGCACTTCAGGAGCCTGAGGTGATCCGCCCGCCTCGGCCTGCGAAAGTGCTGGGATTATAGGCGTGAGCCTCCGCTCCCGGCCTATTTTTTCAATACAGAGAATTATTCTGGTTCTCATACATCTCCCAGCTTCTCATTCCCTGTCATGTTCTAATGGCTCTGTTTTTATTTTAACTCTCCTTTACACCGGAAGATAGGTCAGTCCTCTTGAGGGAGAGGGGAAGGATACAGCCAAGATATAAATAATAAAGATAGGCGGAGCAGCAAAATGACAAGTCAGTAAATCTGATATGATTGGGATTTGATAAACCTCAAACTGGCATCGAGCCCCCAAGGAGAAGGAAGCCAGGCCAGGAGATTTAAAGCCCTTGTGAGAATCACAGTGCGCCATCTGCCACAAACACCTCCACAGATTTATAGTCCACAGAGACAGGTCCACTAGCAGCTCCTTGTCTCCCCTTGAGAAAGAATCATAAAACTCATTTTTTAAAATAAAGTGCCAGGACTCACATGCCGATACTTTGTAAAAATGGCTCTCCTGTTGCCTTGTCCTCTTCCTTCCTTTTCTCTTGAGTAGCATTCTACAATATCTTCCCAGAATTGCTGGAGTAGGCCAATGGACAACTTGAGAGAGGAAAACCTCCGGCTTTTTTGCAAAAGCATGAGGCTTTTCTGGGTTTTAGGGTGGCAGATCATGTGGGCCAACCCATGTACTGACAGTGAATGTCTTGGTCTCTTCTAATATTTCAGGAGAAGTGGGAATTCTAACTTATATTGGGAATTCTGTGTACCAATGCGTGCCATCATAAGAAAAGCATTACATTAATATCATACATGTAGAATAAATAGTGCTCACGTAGGACACAAAGACAGACTACAAGCATGCAACCAGAAAGCGTGCTGGTTTGTATTTAACGTCTCTTTAATTTGATAAGGAAAATAAGCTGAGTTTATTAACCTCCTGTCATGTCTTCTCTTTCCTGTTGGTTTTACCATTTATCCCCTTCTCCTGAAGTCATCCTCTCATAAGCATGAATACCCTAATAGTTGAGGTTTCTTCAGAATTGAGGGGTTTTCTCTCTTATTGATGAAAATAAATTATTCACATGCATGAATTTTGGGAATACTTGCAATTCTATTAATGTGATAGCAATTACCTCCAAACTTTTTTGACAGAGAAATTGACTCACCATGAGTTTCCAGATCTAAACATGTTATCATGTGGAACAGAATGTTGATAGTAGGACAAAAGGCAGCCATATACCCAGAGGGTTCCACAGAAGGCACAGGGCCAGTGCATCAGATTAATGAAGACTACACAGTTTTCAATAGATCTCATCCTATTTTGACCCAGTCTCCCAGACCACAGTGATTTTTGTGAATGAATTACCTGTGTCTTATTCTTCACAGGATACATTACATCTGGAAACCAGAGCCTGCCACCTACCCCCATCACAGTGCTCATGGGCAGTATATAATCTAGACTTTTCCACTGCTCCCATGGAGAGCCTGAGACTGGCCCAGCCTGTGTTATGCTGGAGCCAGCTCACACCAGCTGCCAAGAGTACTGATTGTGCATACCTCTTTCCAGCTTTACATTCAATGATGTCATGCTGTTAACTTGGAATCAGCTATGGAGTGACTATGTGTTTGTTGTGTTACTGTTGTTCAGGGAGTCAGTTGTTAAACCTTTACCAGCACATCACTAGCCCACCTCCACTAAAGACCCTGGTCCTGCCCAGTGATTGAGGCCTTCACCACAGCACCAAGCACAAGAAGAAAAAACCCTACCTCTCCCCAAAACAGGATTCCTCCTCTCCACATATAGCCCCAACCATAACACTTCTCTATACTGTATGACTGACTTATCTAGCCACTGAGGCTATTTGGAATCCCCCCAGAGCCCCTAGTCAGGCCAGGACCAAAATATCATAACTTATGCCAATGTTAGCATATTTATAGCAGGTTTCTTCAAGCAGGCCTCTCACTCTTATGATTGTTGGTCACTAAACTAAAGGAAGTGCTGCTCCAGTGTCTTCTTTCCACTTTTACATCATCATCCCCATATCGCTTCACCTTTGGCAAAACTTCCCACTGCTTCTCCATACAACAATAATCAAACTCCCCTATATCTTCATCCTTTTAAATACATGGTCCTTTTCTCCTTCTGGTGTTAATTAAAACCTGGCTCATCTGAGGGTGAGTCCAGTCTCCACAACTGCGCATTTATCTCCAGCAATAATTGCTGCTTAGTTGCAAGAATGAAGTAAAGAGAAAGTTGAGATTAACTTAGATTTAACTTTTTCCAAGCAGAGGGAGAAAAAAGTAATGGGGTTAAGAGTATTTTCAAAGGAAGACTAAACTGTGCTGAATCACATAATCTAGGCTGAATAAGAAGGGAAGTGAAAACACAAGAGTGACGATGACTCATGAAAAGTGGCAGAATTGGTAGAAATTGGAATTGTCAATCAGGTCAAGATATCACTGAAATAAAAATACTGAGAAAGTGAGATAGAAAGCTAGGAAGTGATGGAAATGATAAAGAGTGGGATGTTTGAAATAAAGATTTCAGAAGTAGTATAGCAATCAATAACATTCAGTTTAGACTTGAAGCCTGGTTCAGCCACTGACTAGCTGTGAGACCTTGAGTAAGTTCCATAATTTCTCTGAACATCAGTTTCTCCACTTTAAAAATAATAATACCTACTTCAAAGGATTGTTGTCAAGACTAAAGGAGATGCATATTAATCACCTGGTACATTGCCGAGCACATAGCACTAAATAAGTGGTTATTATTATTTTTTGCCAAACCCTAAATCAGGTGCTTTCCAGAGAGTGTAACCCTTAAAACTCTTTATCTCTTTAAAGTAGGTTTTATTATCTCCAACTTCACATACGTGGAAAATATGTAAATCAAAGTTTAAATGACAGAACCCACATTCAAATCTGTTGATAGATAGGTTGAGAGATAATGTCAACAACTCTCAACCCTGGCTATGGGTTTAAATCACTTGGGAATTTTTTTTCTGTAATAATGAAAAATGGATTTTGGAGTTCAGTTTTATTGAGTTATAATTACATATCATAAAATGCATCCTTTTTTATATACACTTCCATGAGCTTTGGTAAACACATATAATCATGTAAGCTTCACCACAATCAAGATGCAGAAGAGCTCCATCACCCCCAAAATAATTTCTCCAGGCTGCCTCTTTGTAGTTAATCCCTCCTCCCACTCCTAGCCCCTGGCAACCACTGATTTGTTTTCAGTCCCTATGGGTTTGCCCTTTCCAGAACATTATGTAAATAGAATCATTCAGTATATAACCTTTTAAGTTTGCTTTCTTTTGCTTAGTAAGATGCATTTGAAATTCATTCATGTTGTTGTGTGTATCAGAAGGTTGTTCCATTTTCTTGCTGAGTAGTATCCCATTGTATAGCTCTACCACCATCTGTTTATCCTTTTACCAGCTGGAGGACAACTGGGTTGTTTCCAGTCTTTGGTTGATGTAAATAAACTCACTGCAAGTATTTACATGTAGGTTTTTATATAAACACAAGTTGTGGTTTCTCAAGTAAGTACTTAGGAGTGAAGTTGTTAGTTTGTATGGTAAGTGAATGCTCAACTTTATAATCAACAGCCAAGCTTTTTTCCAAAGTAGCTGTATTATATTTGACTTGCACAGGAATATGTGAACGTTCCAGTTCTTTGCCAGCACTCAGAATTGTTAGGTGTGGTTTTTCACGGTTGTTTTGTTTTTTTGTTTGTTTTGCCATTTTAAAAGGTATATCGCAATGTTTCAATGTGGTTTTAATTTGCATTACGCTAATTACTGATGACGTTGGACATCTTTCTATGGGTTTATTTGTCATCCATGTGTTCTCTTTGGTAAAGTGTCTATTTAAATTTTTTGCGCCCCCCCCGCTTTTTTTTTTTTTTTGAGATGGAGTCTTGCTGTGTCTCCCAGGCTGATGTGCAATGGCACGACCTCGGTTCACCACAACCTCCACCTCCTGGGTTCAACCGATTCTTCTGCCTCAGCCGCCCAAGTAGCTGGGACTACAGGTGCATGCCATCACACATGGCTAATTTTTGTATTTTTAGTTGAGACAGGGTTTTACCACATTGGCCAGGCTGGTCTCAAACTCCTGACCTCGTGATCTGCCTGCCTTGGCCTCCCAAAGTGCTGGACTTACAGGCACGAGCCCACACCCAGCCCTTTTGTGCATTTTGTAATTGGGTTCTTTATTTTCTTATTAATAACTTTTAAGCATTCCTTATATATTCTGGAGACAAGTCCTATATTAGGTATGTATTTTTGCAAATACTTTCTCCAGTTTGGGGCTTGTCTTTCAATTTCTGTTTATTTCTTTTTAAAAATACTGATGCCCAGGCACCACCTCCAGAGTTTCTAATTCAATTGGTCCAGGGATTGGAAATTTTTAAAGTTCCCCAGGGAATTCTAATTCTAATTACTTTTGCACCAACATAATGGAAACTATTTGGACAGCACAATCTTAAGAGAGTTTTTGGCCTTGTGGCACCATTCTCCATGCTATGCAAACCAGCTTATAAAATGAAACAAATTTGACTCATAGAGCAATCTATTTTCTTTACAATTTGTCAAGCTGGGAAGTTATAGCAACTTGCCAAGCTCCTCCCACTAGTCCCGCCCCAATGTTATAATTGCCCACTGCCCTGTCACAGGTGGAAGAAAACTTATCAGAGGAAGCAGCTTGTGCTTTGTCCAAAAGGTCTTATCTACTCTTCAATAGCTCAGTAGGCCACAACCAGACCCCATAGCCATGCCAAACCTAAAAACCCTTTTGTATATTGCAGATTGTATAAACTAGATAGAGGAAATGGGTTTTTTCTCATCGTGGTTCCCACCTACAGCCTTTTGGAGAGACTGAAGGGTGGAGGCAGGATGGTTTACAGAGGTTCTCTAATGTAGTTGGCTATGGATGAAACAAAGCAAAGCCATCGTGCCAGTGACATCCAGCCATTCAAAGCCCCAAGAGGCTCTTATTTGAGTAGTGAAAGAGAGGCAGATTTAACTTTTTTTCTAAATTTATATCCAGTCCTCTTTTAACATTATTAAAATTGTTCCTCAAACAGAATATAGGTCTGAATCACTCCTAAGCTCATACACTCTCTATAATAACCCTTCAAGCCCATTTCTCAAATGTTTTTGGTAAGGATTCAACAACAGTATGCATACACAGCGTCAGTCCTTTCCCTGGTACACAATACTTACAATTTTTGTCATCTACTCATAAGAAATGTTTGGCAAAAGTCTAATAAGATAAGATTCAGTAAAAATGTATTGGGCTCCTACCATGTATCAGTCCTGGGGCAGTACCAAAAATAGGCAAGAAATTGCCTCTTCTCTATTTCCAAAGGACCCATTGCTATTGGGTCCCATTGCTCATTGATGGAGATGAATGCCAAATCTGATAAGTGACTATGGCAACAATAGTCATAACAGTGTAATAGTTGTAGTGGCAACTACCACTTATTGAGTACCTACTTTGTACCAAAAGAGTTCTAAGTGCATAACCCATTATTTTACTTAATCTTCACAAAAACCATATATGACAAGTGGTGTTACACTTACTGCATATTACAGATGAGAAAACAGAGGATTCTGAAAGGTTTGGCTCCTTTGCTTAAGGCTCCTGCTTAACAGGTGACAGCGTAAGGAATGGAGTGAAAGCAGTCTGACTCCAGAGCTCACTTCTTAATCATTCTGCTATTCTGCTACTGTATTAACAGATTACATTACATTCAATTGCAGAAAACAAAACACAAAATAAGGGAGAATTTCATTTCTGTCCTGTGTACAAGAAACCTGGAGACAGGCTGCTGTTGTGGCCTCTCAGACATGGGGACACAGGCCCCTTTAATTTTCTGCTATGCCAGTCAGACATTTGGCTTCCATTGCAAGATGACTCAAGATCAAAGATGGCTGCTGAAGCTCCAGTCAGTATGTCTGAGTTCCAGAAGGCAGGAAGAAAAATGGATAGTTGAGGCAGGTGATTCCTTACCTTTCGGTCCCTTTTTTTGTGTTTGTTTGTTTGTTTCATTTTTGAGATAGAGCCTTTGCTCCGCTGCCCAGGCTGGAGTGCAGTGGCACGATCTCGGCTCACTGCAACCTACACCTCCCGAGTTCAAGCGATTCTCCTGCCTCAGCCTCATGAGTAGCTGGGATTACAGGCGTCCATCACCATGCCTGGCTAATTTTTGTATTTTTCGTAGAGACGAGGTTTCATCATGTTGGCCAGGCTGGTCTCAAACTCCTGACTTAGGTGATCTGCCCGCCTTGACCTCCCTAAGTGTTGGGATTACAGGCATCAGCCACCGCGCCTGGCCCCTTTCTGTCCTCTTTTTAAGAATCTTTCTTATAAATCCTTCCCCATTTCTCCCACTGACATTGGCCTAAACTTGGATATCTGGCCACAGCCATTGAGGCTGAGAAGTATAGTCTTCTAATTGGGTATATTGCCAACTCCAGAATTACAGAATTCTGTTGATAGGAAGGAAAGAAAAAGCTGGCTGCCACTGCCACATCTCTAATGCATGCAAAACCCTGAAGCCTTCCAGTTTGCTGAGGTCAATTTTTCCTGCAATATTTAAATAAAATTGGTTCTGATTCCCAATTTACAATGGGAAAATCTAAGGTCCCCCTCAGTAAATCTAGGGAGTTGTGAAGCTGACCTTCCTCTTCACTATTCTGGCTCTAAGTCTCTGCTTCTACAGAGTCTCTGTTTCCACTTTACATTTTACCTGCTACCTGCTGTCCCCTTTCTTTATCATCATTATCAAACTCATCTCAACAAAGCATCAGTAATGCAAGATTGTGTGTGCCATAGACTGTTATGGAAAGTTTGGACCAGAGATGGGAGATATAGTACAGTCAATCCCAGCAAACAGCAAGCTCACACTTGAATACAGGACACTCCAATTCTCTCTGCCTTTAGGGAACATCCACCAACCCTCTCTTCTTCTTGGCACCAGCTTTTAGCCCCATGGATGGGCAGCCTTTTTCCCATAACCTCACCTTCTGCTCTGCTCATTTTTAAGCCCTAAAACTCTGTCCATATCCTACCAAGCAGTTATTTCTTCATCACCCTCCAAGTTCATCCTGGTCATTCTCCAAAGAATATCCTTCCCCAACCAAAATAATTTATTGAGATAATTCACTAAACAAAGAAGTTTCTCAAAGGAGGGTTTTGGAGACCACGCCGGGAAGGTTAGGTATCATACTCTAGGCACTGAGAAGTCCAGTAACATTACCAGATATGTACTTTAGTAATACAGTGGAAAGAGAATGGAGGTGGGGAAGCTGTTATGCACATATAGCATAAAACATACAGGAGATATGAAGTCCTAGTCCCTGAAAGGCCAAAAGGAAGCTTAGAATGAAGAGAATTTGGGCATGAGTAGATGAGGGACAAGGAGGGAGGGCAAGAAAGGCTCTTTCTAGCCAAGAAAAGACATATAATAGAGAAACTATTGAAACAATGTCATTAAAATAATAGATTTTACAACACAGTTCTGGTGCCAGAAAGTGAAAGTAGAATCAGAAAACTCACCACAGAACACCACGAGGGGTCTAGAACTCATCTTTGCGTGTAGCACACCATGGAAGGTGCTTTCATGTAGCACCTCCTTCCCATCCTCATCAACCCTGTGGAGGGAGGGATGACTTTAGTTCTGCTCTACAGATGAGGAACCAGAGTCAGAGGTTAAAGGAGCTTCCTGAAAATCCCACAACTATTTAGTGCCATGCCAGAACTCAAATCTATAACTGTAGGATTCCAAAGCTCATGCTCTGCCATTTCAGCAAGCTATCTCTGTGATCTTTGTAGCCAGAAAATCTTTCTCATTAGATGTGAATTAATAAATTGTGATCAGTTTCCATTGATTGGGTCTAAAAGGCAATGAAGGGTCATCACTCTGAGCAGTATTTTTCTCAGCACTCTTAGTTTATGATTTGCCATTAGGGTTTATAATTTGTGTTTCCTGCCATCCTCATTTGATCTTTGGCACCTCGTGATCCATCATCAGGCAAGCTCATGGTAATGGAATCCCTGGGGAGGAGGTAAGAACGCAGAGCCCTGTTGAGCAGATGTCTCTCCACAGGTTCCCAACCTCCTCCTGGGCTGGTTCTTGCAAAACGCAAATGTAGGCTCCCCATTCTGGTATTCATCTTGGGTTTGAGTTTCATGATCAAAGAAAGATTTCTAAAGACTCAGTCTATATAGATAGTCTGACAGGTTCCCTTGTTTTATCTTTCAGAATAATAAATGATTTTCCCTCCTCAAATTGAAGACAGCCTTGAGAGATCAAACAGGAGGGTTGGTCCTTTGCAACTCCTCCGTGATCTAGGATTAGTCATTCATTCCACAACTTGCATTTGTTTGTTCCCTGAAACACCTCTGGAAACTGCTGTTAACAACACTGGGGAGTGGAAGAGGCAGAATATTGTGAGGACAGGAAGGAAATGCAAAGATGAACAAATGCATGCCAGTCCTCAACCGTCTGAAAGACTAGCTGTCTCAAATGTCCCAATACAGAGCCATATGTCAAAATCATAATAATGATGCAGCCACTCCTGATGCTTATAAAGTCTCTAAGATATAATTTAGCAAGCACATGATAAATGTTAGTTCATATTATTATTACTATCAGTTTTATTGTTATTAGGCAAATACTGTGCACCAGGCAGTGTGCATACATTATCTCATTTAATTCTCTCAGTCTTCCTATCACGTGGATATTAATGTCCCCATTTTATGATTCATCATAAAACTTAATTTGAGCAGTTTTGCTGTGCCTCACACTAGCTGAAAACCATTTGCATAATCCCAAAAAACCCTACAAAATAAATGCCATTATCATACTCATTTTGCAGATGACAAAACTGAGGCTCAAAGAGGTTAGGTGACTTGTCCAGAGCCACAGGGTGGTCAGTGGCAAAGGCTGGGTCTAAATATGATTCAGCCTGCTTCCAGAGACCATGACCCCCATGCTGCTTCATACAGACAGAAACTTCCAAATTTATTATTTATTTATTTATGTTTGAGATAGGATTTCACTCTGTCCTTCAAGCTGAAGCGCAGCAGCATGATCATGGCTCCCTGCAGCCTCAAACTCCTGGGCTTGAGCGATCCTCCCAATTCAGCCTCCTCAGTAGCTGAGACTATAGGTGTGCATCACCACACCCAACTAATTTTCTTTCCTCTTCTTTATTTATTTATTTTATTTTATTATTATTATTTTTGTAGAGACAGGTATCGCTATGTTACTCAGGCTGGTCTCAAACTCCTGGCCTCAAGCTATCCTCCTGCCTCAGCCTCCCAAAGTACTGGGATTACAGGTGTGAGCCACTGTGCCCGGCCCACCCCTAAATTTAAAAACTCACCAAAGAGAACTAAACGAATCAAGGAATGCTCACTTTTATTGGGGTTTCAAAAGACCCTGTACCTCACCCTATTGATTAGCAGAGCACTTTTCCAGATCAAAACTTCTCTAAATCAGGTCATGAAGATGACTTGTAAGCTCAGCATCTTTCTGTCACCTGTCAGCAGTGAGGAGAAAGGTGTTGTGAAGTTCATGTAGCTCTTCTATATAGGGATCAATTGACAGCCCTGTAGGAAGGATGTCAGTTACCAATTCAGAGAAGGTGAGCACATTTTAATAGAAATTTGCAAGTTTCTCAAATTGCTGATGGTGATAATGAGTTTCCTCCAGCAAAGCCAGGAAAACCTGGGCTTCTTTTACATCTTCTGCAGCACCTAGTAGTGTGGACAGTGCATGCCACGAGCACCTAGCATGGCTGTGGGAGGGACTGACCACCTTCTCTGGGCCCAGCATAGCAGGAGATGCTGCAGAACATGGGAAAGAACTCTGAGACAAAGGGCCTGATATCTATATGAAGAAACAAGACGTGCACACATGAAATAATTGTGAGTGCCACAAGAGACAATCAGGCCTGCATCAGAAGTCAGGACACCTGAGGTCTAATTCCAGCTTTCACCCTCAGCAGTCCAGAGCCCTCAGGCAAGTCATTCACATGTCCCGATCTCGGTTTCCTCCTCTGAAAAATGAAGAATTTGAATTAGATTGCCTGTCTCATTAGTTTGCATGAAAAACAACCCAGGGAGGGGAAAGATTTGTAAAGAAGGGCCTATTGTCTCAACTCCCCCCCAACCCCAACACACATCCTAACCCCAGCTAGCATCTGGGAGCCAGGTGCAATTAGTCCCTGTAGCTGAACTGCCTCAGTTCAAGCCCTGCTTTGCCATTTTCTCCTTGTATGACTTGGGAAATACATTTAATCCTAGAGCTTTCCAAACAGGTTGCTGAAAGTTAGAGGTGTGCCAAGATGTGGATCCTTCAGCTTTAGGACACCTAGAAAGTGATATAGGCCCCAGGCTAGTGAGCAGCCTCGCCCTTTTATACATTACATCCTTTCCATATCCATACTATGTATTTTTTTTTCTTTTTTGAGACAGATTCTCACTCTGTCACCCAGGATGGAGTGCAGTGGCATGATCTCAGCTCACTGCAACCTCTGCCTCCCAGGTTCCAGTGATTCTCCTGCCTCGGCCTCCTGGGTAGCTGGGATTAGAGGCACACACCACCATGCAGGGATAATTTTTGTATTTTTAGTAGAGATGGGGTTACACCGTGTTGGCCAGGCTGGTCTAGAACTCCTGACCTCAAGTGTTCCACCTGCCTCGGCCTCCCAAAGTGCTGGGATTACAGGCATGAGCCACCGTGCCTAGCCCAAATATTATTTTCGAGGTGGGTTATGTGATGTGGAAAAGGTTGAGAAGTCCTGATAGCCTGTTGAGATCTTGGATTCATCATCTGCAAATGGAAATTATAATAGTTTCTGCATCATAACCATCTTGTGAAGATTAAGTTTTTGTATGTAAAGTGCTTAATATGCCCATGCACATAGTAAATTCTCAGTAATGTTTGTATTATTATCACCACTACCAAGAGTATTGGCCAGTTTCCAGCCTAACAAGGCTAGGTTCTTAATGTAAATGAGTAGTCCTGGTTCCAATGCTGAAGCTCCTCAGTCCACCCCTAGCAAAAAAAACGGATAGACTTGCCTCCTACTCACTTTCCTCCAGAAGAACCCCGTGCAAAGAGCATGCTTTTGACTCTGAAAGTATATGCCCAAGAAGAATTCTCTTCTCTATAGGAACAGCCTCCTTTAACAAGGCTATGCCTTAAAACACATTATTAATAGGCTGTGCCTCAAAACAAGTAAATAAATATGTATAATAATTACAAACAGTGACAAGTGCTATAAAGGAAAATAAACAAGGTATCATGACAAAGTACTTTTTCTGAAGAAGTGATACTTAAGCAGCCTCAACTTTGTGCACTGAAATAGATGCTAAAGATGCAGAGATAAGTAAGGCATGGTACCTGCCAACAGCCATGGGATAAACACCTGAGACAGGAATGTTGATGAAAACTCATGAAGAGGATTTATGCCAAGCCCCAGCCCTTGCTCTCAGAGGTCTGCACAGCAGGCTTTCTGAGTGGAGTCTAACTCGCTGATCACAGCAGCTCAGGAGATTTGCATGTGCCAGGCCATCTACTTTGAACACTCTGGCCCACTCCTCATGTTGCTAGTTCACAGAGGCTGCAGACAAGGAGCCACGGCCACCCCAGGGAATCAAAGAGCTCCTGACACTTGCCCTGGCAAGGAGGTGAGATCACCAAAGCAAGGGGTGCAAGGAGAGAAAAGAACTGAAGGGAGAACTTTGTTAAATGAATACACACAGATGGAGATGGATAAATAAGAAGCGATGATGAAGAAAGAAAAGAAGTGGGCAGAAGAAAGGGAGTGAAACCAAAGGAAGAACAGATTCTTATACAAGGGAACAGAGAGGGAATGAGTGTTTGCATCACAAGCTGCAGGGACACTGATAAAAGGCCATTCTGTTGACAGCTTATGGGTTACAGATGGCAACTTCTGGGGTGTAATGAAGGCAAACACCACAGTGCAAAGGGTAGCATTAGCATGGAGAAGAGCAAACAGCAAGCAAGAGAATGAATCCTTTATTTAACAACCCAAGGAATGCATTTGTCCTGGACACAACCTGTGCCTGTGCCTTGTTAAAAGTCATGAGTATGTATGTGAAAAGCAATTATTTGCTAACATGCATCACAGACATTTTATATACTATTCTTCACCACTCATCACTCTCATAGATCTGGCCCTGAAAAGTCCCTTGCAAAGTAATTGAAAACATATATATAATGTATACCTTTACATATATGTGCATATACACATATTTGCACAAATATATCTGTAGATCTTATTAACTCTTTAGACATTTCCTACTTGGAATAAATTCAACAATAGCCCTTGGCTATATTAATTTCTCTTGAGAGTTTGTTTATAAATGTCCTAGCTTATCATTTCTTAGACTTTTAAAGAAAAATAACCAATATAATGAGTTTCTCTTATATGTGAAGCATAGATACAAACACCTGCTCCTTTGAAAACATTTCTAAGATTATTTTAATTAGGAGAGAGCTTATGTGGCAAAATACTATAAGCTCAGCCAAGGGCGCTTGCTATTTTCCTTGGTGGGAAAGCCTCTTTCAAGAAGCCCCCCAGTGTATCCAAGGGAGTCACTATTCCATTCACTGGAGTTCTCTTGTTCAAAATTTAACTCAAAACTCACCATTGCTGTTGCATTCAGTAGGAGCTACTTAGCAAGAAACAATCCATCAGGACCCTGTAGGTGAGATTCTTCGGAAGAACAGTAACCCCCATCTTTGTCAGCTGTGCACAGAAGACACTGTGGCCACAGTTTACCCAGTGCATCCATCCTCATGGACCAGCAGCAGGTGGCAACACTCAGGCCATAAAATGCAAATTGTACACGTGTGCCCTATAGAAGGCTGAATCCGCCTAGAGTTCTGAGGGGTGGGGGAGTAGAAAAGGGGAGAGGAGAAGGAAGGAGGTGAAAGTGGTAGAAGTTTGTATCACAGGATGGGGGAGAACCAGAAGTAGGCACTGTAACCGAATCCACCTCACCAAAAGATTCTCTCCCGTAAGCCTCCTAAATCCAGAGTCTCTGGCCCTGTTCTTCCCCTCCCTGCGTGTTGGCATCCCTGTCATGAATGGTCTCTCATGTCTTTGGGAAGGCCCCCCACAGAGAGCAGGTGCAGACCCATAAAAGATTCGCTGTGGCTCCCCCTCCCTGGTCATCTTCTGAGAATGTGTCCCCTCCCAGTGGAACCCCCATTTCACCTGCTCCTCATCTGGGCTGGGGAGGCCACACAAGGGCTCAGGTGGGTCCTCTCAGCAC
The DNA here is from genome assembly GCF_009828535.3 of Hylobates moloch. NCBI lineage: Eukaryota > Metazoa > Chordata > Mammalia > Primates > Hylobatidae > Hylobates > Hylobates moloch. Next base: position 81,130,665 of record NW_026652288.1, on the reverse strand, counting down.
TCACCTTGAACCCAGCCCATTATATTCTCAGGGCAGGGGGTATGGCTTGTCCCCCACAGAATCTTCTGAGATCTGTCATCTCTGTTGGTGCCACTTTCACCTGCTTTAGAAATGGGACACTGCCTACTTCCCGAGAGTGATGAGTTGAGAAATATTCGGATAGGAGAGAATTGCTGGTTGTCACTTCAGCTCCAACTCTCCTTTCCTTTTCTGCACAAAGCCTTTTTAGTCCAGTTATAAGAGTCCCCTGGATGAGAGGCAGTAGGTCTCACAAAGAGAGGTTGAGTGAGAAAATGGGAAACTTCTCTTCACCCTCACAATTTCTCATTGCAGTTGTGGAACAGAACAAGAAGTTTCTAGATTAAAGATTTCAAACCTAGGAAGAAACTTCTCCAGGTTCTGTTTTAGAAGTGCATCGAGCACACCTAGGGCTTGGTCTAGAATCTAGATGATTTCTAATCTTCCTACCAACTCTGAGACTCTAAAACTATCAGCCAACAATACTTGCTTCCAACCTGTTTTATCCCGCTCTGAGGCAAAGGCTCCTGTATAAATACTCCACAGGCTACTGCTAAGTAAAGCTCTCTGGGATTCCTCTTCCTTGTCAATGAATAATAGCCCTAAGCTCCCACTGAAGGAGTACCTAACATAGGAACTGTAACACCTGTCTTTTGATGACCCATAACAACCTGCATGGTAGATAACCACCATCACCATTTTCCAGGTAGGGAAACAGGGTCAATGAATTGGCTGACCTGCTTCAGACCACAGATAGCAATAATTTTATTTGTCCTTTTTTTTTTTTTTTTTTTTGAGACAGAGTTTCGCTCTTGTTGCCCAGGCTGGAGTGCAATGGCACGATCTCGGCTCACCGCAACCTCCACCTCCCAGGTTCAAGCGATTCTCCTGCCTCAGCCTCCCAAGTAGCTGGGATTACAGGCATGCACCACCACGCCTGGCTAATTTTGTATTTTTAGTAGAGACAGGGTTTTGCCACGTTGGTCAGGCTGGTCTCGAACTCCCAACCTCAGGTGATCCACCCACCTTGGCCTCCCAAAGTGCTGGGATTACACCTCAGGTGATCCACCCACCTTGGCCTCCCAAAGTGCTGGGATTACAAGCATGCACCACCACACCAGGCTGATTTTTGTATTTTTAGTAGAGACGGGGTTTTGCCATGTTGGTCAGGCTGGTCTCCAACTCCTGACCTCAGGTGATCTGCCTGCCTCGGCCTCCCAAAGTGCTGGGATTACAGGTGTGAGCCACCACGCCCGGCCGGTTGGTTACATTTAGTCAACAAATTATTAAACTTCCTTGACCTGTTTTGGGGGGTGACTTCTCTGACTCAAAGGACAACTTATTTCCTACCTATTTATATGTTGATATATTTGGGGCTGTGGTTTGGAGGACTTGGGAGTTCTCTATTCCCTACCCAACTTTAATTGGAGCCCTGTCAGGTTCAATAACTAATGGTGTCATACACCCCTGATTAATGATGCTGCCTGTCCCCTAAACACAGGTGGTTACTGTCCACCTGGCGCCTGCTTGGGCAGAGAAATCATAAGTCTCTTCTTAGACACAAAGAAACATAGGCATTGCCAGACAAATTGCTTTTCCTCCAGACACATTTGTAAAAATTGCCTGGGCTTCCCTGACAGGTGACGGAGTGACCGAGGTTGCTCAAGTAGGAGAGACAGTAGCAGTGAGGCTGAAGGGACAGAGCACCTGACCAATCACTCCCTGAGAAACCCCCAGTTTTCTTGGCTAACCAAGGACATCGGGAAGAGGACATCAGTGCAGGTTCACTGAGTCCAGCCGCACATGACAGGGCCTGGATAGATGTTTCTTAGGACCCAGCAACCTGCTTCTCAAGGCAGCAATAATGGGCACGCTGCATTACCCACCATATGGAACTCGGTGTCACAGAGAAAACAAACGTTTCTGAGAGAATTCACACTTCATTTCTCTCTGAGGTCCTGTGATTTCTCTTCATACGCCACTCCCCATCTACATTTAGGCAGGAGTAGCAACCACAGCTACACATACAGCATGTCTTAGCCCTGCTGTGGCTTTATAAAAGGAACAGAGATGTTTTAAGAAAATGAGAAGAAAATAAGTAACAACTCAGCAAAATGCTATATTTGGTGAGGACTTTCTTAAGGACATGTTTGGGCCTAAGTAGTGAATTAGCCCAATGGCTGATTCCATCCTGTGTCTGGGAGATGGCAGATAGTTGGCACTTGGGAAGAACTGACTTCATGGATGAGAAATCACTGACCTCATCCATTTGCTAACCTTCCTGCCTACCCAGTGTGAAGTATAAGACACAGTATGTGCAAAACACCTAATAGGGCCTGATATCAGAGACCTATGGCCCACTCAAGGCAGCCTGACCGAACCTCTGAGCAACGCTCCAGTTGTTGCTGATCCCAGAGGCCTGAATGAAACTGTAAAGTTGGCAAATTGTTTTCTTGGACACCTGCCTCCACTCCCTCTCATAATTCTTGATAGCCTCTTTCCCTTTGGACAGTCCTTCTGGCTGGTTGCTTTTCTGGTCTGTTTCCTCCATGATACTATAAGGCCCACAAAAAAGAGACTGTATTCTTCCTGTTCACCTTTGAATCTTTAAAAGCTGACATAGATACATAGAGATGATCCCTTACCAGTGCACGGGATAAATGAATGAGTGAATTAGAAAGCTCCTAAGGCTAGGTATCAGGAGACATCAGTTCTAGCCCAAACTCTGCCATTAATTGAATACACAGCTTCAGATCTGGAGCTCAGTTGCATCATCTATAAAATAAAAGAACAATTCTGATGAGCAACTGACACCTCTTCCCATTCCCATGCTCAGTACAGCCCTAGGGATCCACAGAGGAGGGTCAGGGGCTTTGAGGAGGTATGGGATGAAGGAGACCTTGAACAGACCAGCCTCGGTTCTCCCACCCCTTCAAACAGAGCCAACTGCTTTTACCTATTTACGTATTGGGCTGTCAAATAAGACTGTGTGTGGAAAATAGAGTTCTACAACTAAGAGGGAGCTTTAAACTATACAAGTAGGTGAACTGTACAGTCCTTTTCGGCTAGTCCACTCATCTGTTAAAAAGGTCCCATCCCCTCAATCACGTGATCTCAGTCCACCTCTGCAGGCTCATCCACAATCTCCAAAGCAGCCTGCATGTGTCAGCCCAGCTACACCTTTTCATCTGCCTGAAACCACCCTTTCCTCTATTTTTTTTTCTGACTGGCAAAGCCCAGCCCACCCTCCAAGAAGTAACTTAAAAGGCTCCCTCCCCCAGTCTCTGGGCTTCCACAGCAACCAAAGAACCGTGCTCCTAAGAACCACGCTCACCGCACTGAGCTCCAAGAACACCTCATAAATGCTGGATAGTATTAAATACTGGCCGCATGGAATCAGCTGTTTATTAAACTCTTTCCTGATTGAAATATAGATGCCTCAAGGTCAGGAAATCTGTCTTACCATTTGTGTCTCTGTCATTCATTACAGTTCCTCATTTCATAGCCACTTAACAATGTGTGTGGAATAAAGGAAGGAAATTAGAAAGTCAAAAGTTATTTGGGAAACTGTTAAATTAGCTGATAAGTAGGTTAGGGAATAGTCAAAGTAAGGTAACATATTAATGGGAAAATCTGTCTATCTAAGTAGAGTAATTGGCATTCAAGTGTGAATAACCCCTAGATTTAATCCTTGCAGATGAAAGTACACTTATTTAAAAGTACTTATTTATCTAATGGCTTTCTTTGGTGAAATGCAGAGGGAAATTTATGTCTTAAGTGGAGAAGCCTTTCTCCACTTATGATCAGGCAACATAATAATTGAATTCATCATATTATAGAAACTGTACCCCCAATAACTTCCCCCTTAAGTGGAAAAGCTTCCCCAATTAAAAATAGAATTTTCCTCCTTTTGCTTACTCCCAGCTGGGTCTTTCTCCTTTACCCTGTTAGGAAGGAGAAGTTTTGCCTCCTGGTTCTAAAAGGGCAATAGGGAATCCGGGTAGGCTGCAAGTGACTCAGCAGAATTAGAGAGGGAGAAGCATGTCATGATTATCTTTGCTATTGTGTTGTGCTCTGTTAAGCATAGTTTAGAAAGGTCAACATTGTATGTAGGCTGTCTGAAAGAACTAAACCTAAGGCTGGCTCTTTATTTACATATATGATAGAACCATAGACTCTAACTTGAAAAGAAATTCACATTGAAAAGAACCATATTTTTCTGAAACCCCAAATCACACATCATCTGGGATACATATAAGAGGATTAACAGAGAATACTGTAAATCGAGAATCTCCTGGTACCTTGTCCCAACCCACTTTTCAATGTGGAAGTTCACTCCAAGTTCTAACTGATTTTTAGGCTGGCAAATTATCAATTTAACCACAAATAGTTCTGGGTATAGAAATATAAAACACTAGAAATGGGACAAAATATAAATAGGAATATGTTTACAATAGATTTATATGGCGGGTAATTGAAAAGGTGTCAGACTTGCAGGCTTATTACCTCTAGTCCTGCTGAAATAAATCCTTTATATTTCTCAAGGACTTAGAATTCTCATCTCTGACCAACACTAATGGAAAATTTCCATCATGTGGTCTGCAGCATGTAGTCACTCACTGATGGCTGCCTGCACCTAAACATTGGATTTCATATTGATTCTCTCTAGCTATATCAATAAGTACTTTTGAAATCAATATGCCTCTCCCTCTAATCACTTGGTGGATAACCACAAAATGTAAAATCACTTTGATAATAGCATAAGGCAAATATGATTAGAAAGGTAACTCGGGGGCAAAATTTTTTAATGGATTCACCAAAGTAAGTAAATATTATTTATAAGTTAATCTTTTTTTTTGAAACAGAGTCTTGCTCTGTTATCCCCACTGGAGTGCAGTGGCACAATCTCAGTTCACCGCAACCTCCACCTCTCAGGTTGCAGCGATTCTCCTGCCTCAGCCTCCAGAGTAGCTGGGACTACAGGCGTCCGCCACCACACCTGGCTAATTTTTTTGTATTTTTAGTAGAGACGGTGTTTCATCATGTTGGCCAGGCTGGTCTCAAACTCTTGACCTCATCATTTTTTATGGCTGCATAGTATTCCATGGTGTATATGTGCCACATTTTCTTAATCCAGTCTATTGTTGTTGGACATTTGGGTTGCTTCCAAGTCTTTGCTATTGTGAATAGTGCTGCAATAAACATACGTGTGCATGTGTCTTGATAGCAGCATGATTTATACTCCTTTGGGTATATACCCAGTAATGGGATGGCTGGGTCAAATGGTATTTCTAGTTCTAGATCCCTGAGGAATCGCCACACTGACTTCCACAATGGTTGAACTAGTTTACAGTCCCACCAACAGTGTAAAAGTGTTCCTATTTCTCCACATCCTCTCCAGCACCTGTTGTTTCCTGATTTTTTAAATAATGGCCATTCTAACTGGTGTGAGATGGTATCTCACTGTGGTTTTGATTTGCATTTCTCTGATGGCCAGTGATGATGAGCATTTCTTCATGTGTTTTCTGGCTGCATAAATGTCTTCTTTTGAGAAGTGTTTGTTCATGTCCTTTGCCCACTTTTTGATGGGGTTGTTTGTTTTTTTCTTGTAAATTTGTTTGAGTTCATTGTAGATTCTGGATATTAGCCCTTTGTCAGATGAGTAGGTTGCAAAAATTTTCTCCCATTCTGTAGGTTGCCTGTTCACTCTGATGGTAGTTTCTTTTGCTGTGCAGAAGCTCTTTAGTTTAATGAGATCCCATTTGTCAATTTTGGCTTTTGTTGCCATTGCTTTTGGTGTTTTAGACATGAAGTCCTTGCCCACGCCTATGGCCTGAATGGTATTGCCTAGGTTTTCTTGTAGGATTTTAATGGTTTTAGGTCTAACATTTAAGTCTTTAATCCATCTTGAATTAATTTTTGTATAAGGTGTAAGGAAGGGATCCAGTTTCAGCTTTCTACATATGGCTAGCCAGTTTTCCCAGCACCATTTATTAAATAGGGAATCCTTTCCCCATTTCTTGTTTGTGTCAGGTTTGTCAAAGATCAAATAGTTGTAGATATGCGGCATCATTTCTGAGGGCTCTGTTCTGTTCCATTGATCTATATCTCTGTTGTGGTACCAGTACCATGCTGTTTTGGTTACTGTAGCCTTGTAGTATAGTTTGAAGTCAGGTAGTGTGATGCCTCCAGCTTTGTTCTTTTGGCTTAGGATTGACTTGGCAATGCGGGCTCTTTTTTGGTTCCATATGAACTTTAAAGTAGTTTTTTCCAATTCTGTGAAGAAAGTCATTGGTAGCTTGATGGGGATGGCATTGAATCTATAAATTACTTTGGGCAGTATGGCCATTTTCACGATATTGATTCTTCCAACCCATGAGCATGGAATGTTCTTCCATTTGTTTGTATCCTCTTTGATTTCATTGAGCAGTGGTTTGTAGTTCTCCTTGAAGAGGTCCTTCACATCCCTTGTAAGTTGGATTCCTAGGTATTTTATTCTCTTTGAAGCAATTGTGAATGGGAGTTCACTATGATTTGGCTCTCCGTTTGTCTGTGATTAGTGTACAAGAATGCTTGTGATTTTTGTACATTGATTTTGTATCCTGAGACTTTGCTGAAGTTGCTAAATCCTTTGTAGGGACATGGATGAAACTGGAAAACATCATTCTCAGTAAACTATCGCAAGGACAAAAAACCAAACACCGCATGTTCTCACTCATAGGTGGGAATTGAACAATGAGAACTCATGGACACAGGAAGGGGAACATCACATTCCGGGTACTGTTGTGGGGTGGGGGGTGGGGGGGGCGGGGACAGCATTAGGAGATATACCTAATGCTAAATGACGAGCTAATGGGTGCAGGAAATCAACATGGCACATGGATACATATGTAACAAACCTGCACATTGTGCACATGTACCCTAAAACCTAAAGTATAATAAAAAAAAAAAAAAAAAAAAAAAAACTCTTGACCTCAGGTGATCCACCTGCCTCGCCCTCCCAAAGTTCTGGGATTACAGGCATGAGCCACTGCGCCCGACTGTTGATCTCTCATTTAAAACAGTGATTCTCTATCCTAGTACACCCAAATCCGTTTTTGGTAATAAACACTTTGTAATGCCTCCTCTACTATTCTGGATGAAAACTAGAGATGGTTACCTTCCTACGCACTTAACTTTTTAAAAAATAATTATGTCCTGAGTGTGAAAGATAAATCAAAGGAAAGTAATTTTGAATAAAAACAATATTTATTTCAACATGTGAATGATGGGGCATGCGTACATTAGGAGACACAATGAAATTGTCAGATGTTTGTGGTCATTTGTAGAACCACTGTGAATACAACTTCCACAAATGCAGACTCATATAGGACTGTTATTTGATGCTCAAAGACCATGAATAACGTTGTTGTTGATGATGGTCTTCCAAAATGATAATCAAGTCGGTAAATTCCAAACCAAACAAATGACAACTGTCTCTCAATTTACCCAGCTGTTGCAGTCTTCAAAAATTCAATGTCTAAAAGGCCATGCAAATAAACAAATGCTTTGTGTGTACATGTAAAATGGGGATAAATTCAAGTTCAAAAATTATAAACAGGTTTGTACTTAAATGAATGTCCACCGGGGCCATCAGCAGTCATATATGATACAAGACAGAGCTTCATTCTGTGAGTCAGTCACATTGCAGAATGGCGAACAGCCCAGATCCCTGTCCACTTAATGCCACGAGTGCCCACAATCATCGTGAGAAACATAGACACTCTCACATATTTCCAAAATTCCCCTAGGAGTCAGTACCACCTTTACTGAGAATCATTGGTTCATACAGTATTTTCTACAGGGCTTCCCTCACTAACTAGATGATTAAGAGTTGACTTTAGCTGTAAAACCAAAGAACGAGGCACCAGAAGGGACCCTAAACCATATCTAATTGGCTGTCTCATTTCATCCATAGGAGGGTAACTTGCCCCTCAACACTCAGTAATCTAGAACCCTAGATAATCTAGGATCAAAACCACGGTTTCACCAGGCGCAGTGGCTCATGCTGTAATCCCAGTACTTTGGAAGGCTGAAGCAGGAGGATCACTTGAGGTCAAGAGTTCGAGACCAGCCTGGCCAACATGGAGAAACCCCATCTCTACTAAAAATACAACAATGAGTCAGGCATAGTGGTGCATGCCTATAGTCCTAGCTACTTGGGAAGCTGAGGCAGGAGAATGGCTTGAACCCAGGAGGTGGAGGTTGCAGTGAGCCAAGATCATACCACTGCACTCCAGCCTGGGTGACAGAGTGAAACTCCATCTCAAAAAAAAAAAAAAAATTCCGTTTCCATGCTTTTAATTTCTTATTGAAATTAGAAAGATACTCTTAAATGTGTTTCTCTTACATACCAGATATTTTTAAAAGGTTGAATGAGAACATTTTTCTCAGCATATTTGAGGCTGTAAACATTCAATTATCACCAGTGAGCTTCAATGCCAGGCTAGATGCTCTCTAGTACCCACTCTAAGTCTGAATTTCTCCATACAAACAAATCAGAAAGATTTTAAAATATTATAATATCTTTTACAGTGTGTCCAAAACAATGATTTCTTGGAGCAGAAATTGTCTTATATGGTTAGTGCCTGATCGATTTTCCCACGTTCTCCCCAAACTATAGTCATTAGGACCCCAGCAGGACCTCGGGAAATGACTAAGATTCCAAATGCTCCTTATACCATGCACAGCCAGGGCCTCTTTCTCTAATTCAGACAGCAACGGACTGGTCCATTCACAAGACCTAATGAAGACTTGGCTATTTGCTAATTACCCTTGGCAAGTGTATTCTGGTGGCAAAACGGGTATTTTTAAATTTAATTTGTCAGATCGAATGTTATGGAGAGAATGTTTGATTGCACAAATTCCATAATATTGGCTCTCCAAATTAAATTTGCAATCGAATCCATGCCTGCTTCAAAAGCATCATTTGGAAAAGATTTTACTTATAAATCTTGTACAATATCAGGTGGTAAAGTTGGGTGATGAGAATCAGCTCATAGAATATAGGAGTTATTGGATAATGCTGTTGATCCAATACCAAAGCAGGGAAGTGAGTTGCCTCTTCACTTCCTTCCTCACACAGCACTGAAAGAGCAACCTAATCCGTATGTGCAAACTCAACTCCCAAGAACCCTGAAAACACATGGCATCCAAGAAAATATCATCAGGTTCTTGTATTTAATGCGTGCACACTCTATACTTTCCCCATGGAAGAGTTCTTCAGGCCTTTCTTCAAAGACCATTTCCTCTTCATTTCAGACTCACTCTAACAATTTAAATATCAGGTGTTGGAAGCAGCAATTTAGAAAAGAGGTGGTCTGACTGCTCCAGGTAAGCACTGGGACAGCAACAAGAAGTAACAACTGACAGTCTGACATCAAGGAAGGAGATGGAAAGCTATATTTACAAAGCAAGGGGAGGAGGGCTGACATAGGAACTCAAAATAAATAACAGCCTGGGCCATTTAATGTAGAGACAAACAGTTTCACTATCCCTGACAGCATCTCCATAATACTGAACAATATTGTAACTGATATAAAAGAAAAGCTAAGCTGTGCTCAATAGATTTTGCAGCCAAAAAAATTACAAAGTTCAACATAACAGATGGAATCCTAGAGGGTCAGAGTTAGGAGATCCTTAAGAGAGTCTTTGGTGTAATACTTTTATTTTAGAAACAAGCACGCTGAACCTACAGGGGTGGAGTGGAAACAGGAGCCCAGCCTAACTGGTCCAGTGCTTCTTCCATGTAGACATCCTGACAACTGAAGCAGCTGAGGGGCAGGAAGAGATAGTACATCGCATTGAATCATTTATTGTGCCATTGCTTTTGACTTCTCTGTTTTTGCTTCTTTGCATTGATTTCACCCTCTTCCAAATGAGAAGAAACCTGCTCTCTTTATTCACAAAAGAGTGAACTATTATTCCCTGGTTTGTGATGAGAGAACCTCAGGGTTGGCCCTTAACAAAATTGGGACTGAAGCTAAAGTTGACTTTGAGTTCCCTCCTACATCCTCCTACATCCCACCCCTGGTATGTTTCCTCCAAGCTGTCCTATGTCTGTCCTCCAACTCGTTGCCCCACCCACTGGCCCACACCCAGAATTCCTAGCACAAAATAGGAAACTCTCCCAACTCCCAGAAGTTTGGTATGTTCTCAACCTCTTTCTAATTTATTCTCTAATTACATCAAAGAATGAGGCAATATTCCAGTGCATTTCAGATAAAAGTGAGCACATGCATTACCTGGGGAGCTGGTTAAAATGCAGCATCCTGATTCCTATCTCCTGCAATTAAGATTCAGTCGATGATTCTGGTGGAAGTGGGCCCTGAACTCACTTAGGAAAACACATGGCTCTGCTTATGTGGCCAGCCTCATCTCCTCCTAATACCTCAGTGCACACTCCCCTCCACCCAAATACTTTATACTCTCTCTCTCTGCCATGTCTTTGCCTCATGTTCCACCTTCTTCATCCAATTAACCCCTACATATGCCTCAAAACCCTCTAAGTATACGTCTCACATCTCGCCTCTCATTGTTATACATTTTTACATTGTCAAGCTTACACAGCCTACAGTGGGCACTGATGGCCTCTCTCCCCTTAAGGGCAGGGGCATATGCCATTTGTCTTTTTTATACCCAGTGCTTCATACCCTGCCATGCACATGGTAGGACTCTAAAAGTGTTTGTTAAATTACCTTTTGTGCATGTGCTAAATTTCCTTGTTAATAATTAGTAATTTATTTATATTTGCATCTTTTATTTACCCCCTAGATATAGTACAGCATTTTCACAGATTGCTCAAAGTATCACTCTCAAATGAGGAGCACCTTCTATAATATGTATAAACTGAAAGAGAAGAAGTTTGTGCATAATATAACCCTGGTGCCATCAAGGATGGGGGTTGTAATGAATTGGGCCCATGTTCACACAGGATATCTGACACCTAAGGAACATGACAGAGACACACACAAGTGGAATTTTTTCTAAATAAAGATCAGTTTCCAATAGTTCAGTAGAATTAGTTCTGACTGCCTTGCTAGTCATTCAAGTTTGCATTTTTCAGAAGTGAGGTTGGAAGAGGTAAGAGTTGGCTCTGAATCAATTCATATACATAAAACTTTGTGTATTTGTTCTGAAATCCTAGAGAGTCTCAGTATGTTCCACCCAAGATTGTTGGCCACAGGATGTCAGCTCATCTCCTGAAGTCCACCATCTGTGTATGTCTGTCCCTTGCAGGTGTCTGCTATGCAGAGTTTGGAGTTCGAGTCCCCAAGACCACAGGATCTGCTTACACCTACAGCTATGTCACTGTTGGGGAATTTGTGGCATTTTTCATTGGCTGGAACCTGATCCTGGAGTACCTGATTGGCACTGCGGCCGGAGCCAGTGCTCTGAGCAGCATGTTTGACTCACTAGCCAACCACACCATCAGCCGCTGGATGGCGGACAGCGTGGGAACCCTCAATGGCCTGGGTGAGACTGCCACATCCTCCTGCCCTCAGCATGCAAACTTACAGAGCCACATAAATAAGTTCTCCTCTCAGAAAGCAATTTGGCAAAATGTATCAAAAGCCTTAAATATATCTCTCTTTTTCTTTTGCAAAGTAATTCTTTCTCTATGAATCTATCCATCCTTAAAAAATAATTCTAATGTCCATGGAAGCATTATACAAAAAGATGCTCATCACAGCCTTATTTAAAATAACAAAAAGTTAGAGACAGCCTAAATATTCTACAGTGGGACAAATGACTAAGTAAATTGCAAACAAATACTATGTAGCTAGCCATTAAAAGGATGATTAGGGAAACTTGTAATAACATGGATTATGTTTTCATGTAATGTCATACGTCAAAGGATACAAACCATACATGCACATGTCAATAGCTATACAAAAATAAAACCAATGCAGAAAAAAAGAACTGTCAGCAATTTCTCCAGTGGTTTCATGAGATTTTTTTTCCAAATTTCAATGAAAAAAAATTTAATGAATAAAATGGATTCTAGCCTAGAAGAGGTCAGGGAGGAGTAATATAACAGTGAATGCTAAACCATCAGAAGCTTGTGTTAACAAATACCATGAGACCTCAGGCTCCATCCGTCATTTGCCATCCACTCTTTTTTTGTTTGTATTTTTTTTTTTTTTTGAGACAAAGTCTTGCTCTGTTGCCCAGGCTGAAGTGCAATGGCATGATCTCGGCTCACTGCAACCTCCACCTCCCTGGTTCAAGCAATTCTCCTGCCTCAGCCTCCTGAGTAGCTGGGATTACTACTCAGCTACCATGCTCAGCTAATTTTTGTATTTTTAGTAGAGACAGGGTTTCACCATGTTGGCCAGGCTGGTCTCGAACTCCTGACTTGTGATCCACCCACCTTGGCCTCCCAAAGTGCTGGAATTACAAGCATGAGCCACTGCGCCCAGCCACTCTCCATCTTGATGCCTGATAAACTCACATTCGAGGAAAGCTAAACAATAGTTGAGGAAGCTCTGGAATCTTGCCTCAGAACTTCCAAGGAATGATTCTGTGGCTGTCAAGTCATCTAACTTCGATATTCCTATCTCAAAAGAACTGACAAAAATGCTGAGCACCCAAGTACCATGACAAGATAAAAATATAAAGAACAAACCTGTTCTGTGTACTGATTGCATAGAATTTTAGGTCTAAAAGAGTCCTCCAAAATCAGGTCATTCATGTCCTTCACTTTACAAATGAGGTCCAGAGAGATGAGGCAACTTGCCCAAGGCCACACATCTGGCTATGGGCAAAAGTACAGCCGAAATTCAAGATCCCTGAGAGCTGAGGCAGTGCCTTTTCCACTCTATAGAGGGCAGGAGTCCACTGGCCACTGGGCAAAACCAAGCAGGCAGGGCATGTTCACTGGTTATTTTTTTCTCTGCAACCACATATACACAAAAGGACAGAAAACCCCTCTTACCATCATTTTCAAAGACACACATTCTTAAATTTGTTGATAAAGAAAAGGTTTGGGAATGGGATGGAAATTTTACAGACTGTAAAATTAAAAATAATGAAGATAAAAACAATTTTCAAACATGTGAGACCTAAATATACATCCCAAATATCCCAGGACGGTTCCCACTTCAAATGTTCTGTGCCATGGTTCCACAGGCACTGTTGTAATTGTCACACCACATAGCCCAATTTTTGCTCCAGGATACCACATCATCTTACCTATCTACCAAATCCTGCTCATTTGCAAATAGACACTTGTATCTGCTTGTGGACTACAGCATAGGCATGTGTAGGTGCACACACACACAGAGTTCCTTTTACAGACTTACTGCCCTTTTTTTTTTTTTTTTTTTTTGAGTTGGAGTCTCACTCTGTCCCCCAGGCTGGAGTGCAGTGGTGTGATCTCGGCTCACTGCAAGCTCCACCTTCCGGGTTCATGCCATTCTCCGCGAGTAGCTGGGACTACAGGCGCCCGCCACCACACCCAGCTAATTTTTTGGATTTTTAGTAGAGACGGGGTTTCACTGTGTTAGCCAGGATGGTCTCGATCTCCTGACCTCGTGATCTGCCTGCCTCGGCCTCTCAATTTACTGCCCTTCTGAAAGCTGAGTGCGGATGCACTGGGGTAGGACCAGGAGTTTGCACGGCCCTTCCTTCCCTCCAGACAATGTCAAATCATGTCTTTCCTCTCTAGGGAAAGGTGAAGAATCATACCCAGACCTTCTGGCTCTATTGATCGCGGTCATCGTGACCATCATTGTTGCTCTGGGGGTGAAGAATTCCGTAGGTTTCAACAATGTTCTTAATGTGCTGAACCTGGCAGTGTGGGTGTTCATCATGATCGCAGGCCTCTTCTTCATCAATGGGAAATACTGGGCGGAGGGCCAGTTCTTGCCCCACGGCTGGTCAGGGGTAAGTTTGTTCCAAACACCTGGTGTGCCTGTCACACACTCTGCCTTCTATCCTGTGACCAACCTAAGACATATTTTCAAGAAAATGCTGTTCTGTTCCATAATTACCACAGCACCCTCTTTATCACCTTTTGATCTGAATTTAGTTGGAATATCCTGAAGAAGTGTTTCTTTTGTGTTGTTGTTTTTTCCCCCACAGGCATTTGTTAAGATCCTATTTTATACAAATAACAATAATAGATTCAATGTTTTGGCAACCTGCAATTGCCTAAAATTGTGCTAAGTGGCTTTGCATGTACCATCTCATTTAATCATCCTGATAATCTTGTGAGGAAGGTATTTACATTCTGCTCTTAAAGATGAAAAAAACTCCCATTCAGAGAGTTCAAATGACTTACTGTTAAACACACAATGTAAGTGGCAGAACCCAGTCAGCCAGGACTGCCTGACTGCAAAGTCTGTGCAAGAACAGCTCAGTTCTATAGAATTATCTCTACTATCTACTAAGAGAGATCAAGAAGAACATAAATACACAAGGCAATAAAGGAGGCCAGGGAAAGGGGACAGTAGGGAAGGGATGAGTTTTGCCTGGGTATGAAACTCGGAAAATAACAGTTTTTAATTCCAATGTCAGCATTTGACTCTAGGAGGAGAGTCCCACTGAGGTCAGAGGACAGCTGAGCTGGCCTAATGCAGGGCTGTGCTATAAACTCCATTCTAAAGGCATAGTTCATGACAGGCGGGTTTACCTGGTGTGGTCTAGGGGTTAGCAAGAGCGTGGGCTGGACCAAAAGGATGTTTTCAGATCTCATTCCATGATCTGGCTAGTGTGGTTTACGCTAGAGAAAAATAGGAAGGTCAGAGTGGAAATTCTTTATACTGACAAGTGGCTGTAAGTTGCACCTGGTTTCTTTTTCTAGGATGACTAAAAATACTTATGTTGTGGATTTATTGGTGAAATTCACTAGCCCGCCTTTTTTTTCATGGTAGGACATAAATCAGAGAATTTTGAGCTGTCAGGGACCTTAGAGGTTACCTGGTCCTATCCGTTCACTTAACAGATGAACAACCTAAGGTCAAGAGAGGCAAGTCTGCCTAGAACTGATGACAGAAAGCAAGTCCAGGATTCCACCCACTTTGCTTTTGTAGCTTTTGCTTAGACTGGTTTTTCTCCAACATGTCCAGGGATCAGAAATGTTTCTTGGAGAACACTCAAAATCACTTCTGTTTATTCTGAACCATGCCATGCCGTTCAATGCAGAGAAATAAGCAAGGAAGCAATTTAAGCCAAGATTCCTAGTCTCCTCCTTATCTGTAAGAATTCCACAGAACTACAAAGTTCATCCCTCCTCTTTGAAATGAATAAATACTGAAACTGCTTAAACCCAAAAGAAGAGACAAAGAAACACTGTTGGCCCCATTCTGGATCCCCAGATCTATATTATCTTATGATACAAACTGTTCCTTTCCTATCATATAAGAGAAACAACAAATTACAAGAGTGAAAAGAAGGAATGTTTTCCTGGAACTGAGTAGCATTTTCTTTTTTCTTTTTTTTTTTTGGACAAAATAAAGCAATTGAATTGTTTTGTAGCTGGAGGCAAGGGGGGTCCCCAAGCAGTAAACTCCTCCCGCGGGTGGGCTGAGAGCTAGGGCTGAGCCTCAGGTGGGTCTCCTGTTCCCTGTGCTCCCCTGCACAGCAGCCTCCCTCCCGGGCTCTGGGAGAGCCACAGTAGAGGCAGGCTGGGATGGGCTGCCGCAGCTCTTCACCTAGGCAGGACGTCAGAGGACTCGGACACCAGCTCCCCATCGCGGGTCTCAATCTTCTGCACAACCATGGCCCTGGTGGAGCTGGTGCGGCTGAAGGAGCTGGAGCCTAGGCCATAGCAGAGGCCAGGGCTTGTGAGGGCCCCATGGGCCCAGCTCAGACCACCTGCAAAGCCGCAGGTGGTCTTCATATGGATACTCATGTTCTGCATCCCAGACTCCAGCAGGGCCCTCCTCATCCTCCCGCAGCTTCCTGTAGGTGGCGATCTCCATGTCCAGGGCCAGCTTGACGTTCATCAGGTCCTGGTACTCACGCAGCTGCCGCGCCATGTCCTGCTTGGCCCGCTGCAGGGTGGCCTGTAGCTCGGACAGCTTGGCGTTGGCATCCTTAACGGCCAGCTCCCCACGCTGCTCGGCATCTGCGATGGGGGCCTCCAGGGAAGCCCTCTGGCCTTTGAGGCCCTCAATCTCAGCCTGGAGCCGCTGATGTTCTGGTTCATCTCGGAGATCTCAGTCTTCGTGCGCTGCAGGTCATCCCGGTGCTTCCCAGCCAGCGTCTGCAGCTCCACATACTTGATCTGGTACATGCTCTCAGCCTCAGCCCAGCTGCGGTTAGCGATCTCCTCGCACTGCGCCTTGACCTCAGCGATGATGCTGTCCATGTCCAGGGAGCGGCTGTTGTCCATGGACAGCACCGCAGACGTGCCCAAGATCTGGGACTGCAGCTCCTGGATCTCCTCTTCATCCAGCTGCCTAAGGGAGTTGATCTCCTCAGTCAGCCCTTCCAGGCAAGACTCCAGCTCTACCTTGTTCATGTAAGCTTCATCCACGTCCTTCTTGATGAGGACAAATTCATTCTCCATTTCTGTACGCTTATTGATCTCATCCTCATACTTTTCTTGAAGTCCTCCACCAGCCCCTGCATATTGCCAAGCTCCGCCTCCAGCTCAGCTTCTCCTGGCCCAGAACCTCCAGCTGCCACCTAAGGTTGTTCATGTAGCTCTCAAACATGTTGATCCGAGCCATCTTCTGCTGCTGCAGGAGGCTCCACTTGGTCTCCAGCATCTTGTTCTGCTGCTGCAGGAACCATGCCTTGTCGATGATGGAGGCAAACTTGTTGTTGAGGGTCTTGATCTGCTCCTTCTCCTGGGTGTACATGGCCTGGATATTGGGATCCACCTCCAGGTTAACAGGGCTCAGCAGGCTCTGCTTGAACGTGACAGCGGTGATGCCTCCTATGCCGCTGGCCCCACCATAGCCTCCGCCCAGGCCACTCCGGAAGCTGCTGCTGCTCACTCGGGAGAGGCTTGAGGAGCTGATGTGGGCACCAGGCCCACTCGTGTAGAAGTGGCTGCTAAAGGCCTGGGGGCCAGAGGTGGACACCTTGTAGGACTTCTGGGTCACACTGATGGACATGGTGGAGGCAGGAGCACAGGCAGGCAGGCTGAACGAGGCGGAGATTCCAGAAGGAGCCGAGAAGCTGCTTCTTGGTCCTCAACTGCATTTTCATTGTAGCAGGAAAATGTCCTCATCATTTCCTTAATATAAGAAATTATTGGGTCATGGACTTACTGTAAGACTTTGGCCATCAATTAACTTCTGTGCTTTCAGTTTTTCTCATCTATTATGTGGCAAAACTAATTGCACCACATGTTTGCAAAAAAACAGCAAAATCTTGGATGTTTTTATGTGCAGCTTGTTATGGTTGTCAATAGTTAAAACTATACGAGGAAGGAACTAGTTTTTATTGACCACCTGTTAAGTTCCTGGCATCATATATTCCATGAATAGTATCTCACTCTTAAAACAAAACTTTTGAGCAGTGCTGTTATCCCTAGCTTAAAAGTGGAGAATCCTCATTGAGGCTGCGAAACTGACCTGACCTCACTTAGCTAGTCAGCTCCAGGGCTGGGGTTTCTGCCCAGATCTGTGTGACTCCAAAGCCCTTTCTACCAATGCAGTACCTTGTGTATCATGATAATTCTTTCTGAGTTTTCTTTAGTAAGCAGTAAGGTAATAAATCTGACATGTTATATTTCCTTTAAACTTTCATGAAGTCATAGAATCTTGGAGGAACATTAAGAGATAGAAAATAGTTCAACTGACCCAGGCTGCGTATGCATTGTTTATGAAGACATCCTGTCAATGCAGTTCTAAAACTCTTCTTAATTACTTGATTGATATTTAATTTTCAAAATCCTCCTATTAGCTCACCCAAACGGCACACACTCTAATTTAGGCCCCCCTTAAAGACTGGAAAGAGTTAATATCCTCTGTGTAAATGTTCTTTACCCATCCTGAAGAAGATGGAGGCACATTTTAGCATTGCCTTTAGCCTTGTGTTTTGTTCTGAGGCCTTTATTCTCTTTGGGGGTCTCCCTTTCCTTCTCAGGAGCTCCACATCCTTCCTCAGTCAGGAGCCTGCCTCATCAAGGAAGGAGCTAATCATGCCAGCCTTGGGGTTCCCCACTTACACATCCTGGGTTCTCACTAACTTTCCTAAGAGAAGATCAGAAGTCAAGCATAAGAAAGAAATGAAGGATGCTTTTCCTAACATTGAACATTTTCTTTGTGACGAACTCTTTCATGTACACTTTTAATTTAATTTTCATGGCAGCCCTGCGAAATAAGTACAGAGATCTCCACTTTTACATGCAAATAGCTCAAGCTTAGAAAAGTTAAAGACACAGATCTAGATGCTAAGTAATAGAACTGAAATTTGATCCCAGTCCTGGACGGGCCAAAGTACTTATTTACCCCACTGCCACCTGGGTTTGGGGCCATGGAACTGGTATCATTTTTTTTGCACTTCTGTTCACTGTCCTCATTCCAATCCAAGCCTACTGCCTTGAGTAGATTTGTCATTGGCCAAGAAAAAAGCTTGGCTGGGAAAGTGAATGTTTTGCTGCAATTCCATTATCCCTAAAGGAAACTTGGGGATGATATATGTCCTAGTGAATGTGCCTAAAAGTATCATCTGAGAACAAAGGACAGCCCAGTGTGAAGATGTTGCTGATTCATCCTCTCTGCACTCTGCCTGGCCTTGGATTTTTATGTAGTACATTTCCTTCCCAGTGAATGGGCCTGGACCTGTTGTTTCTCAACTTTGGTTTCAGGTCACTTTTCCAAAGTCCAGCAAAGTCATTTTGAATTTAGACCCTATTTTTCAAGGTCTGACACTGCCTCATGAGCATGTCATACACCAAGGTAATACACACATTCCTCGCTCTGTTACCTAACAATTGTCTACAAAAGTGTGTTGCCTCGTCAACAGATACATGAACTTCTTCACTCCTTAGCAAAACCCTTACCTCTACCCCTGACTAGGGGACTAGTACAGAGGTCCAACCCACTTTATTCTTCAATTGCTTTAGGTAGGATGGAATGGAGGAAACCATTGTATAGGAGATGATTTATAAGAATAGCGTGACATGACTTTCCACACAATTCTCAAGGACTTTGAAAGAGTTAATGAACAATCCATCCTCTAACCACGGACCCCTCATAAACCTACTCTTTCCCCTGCTCCAAACACTTCCTTCCAAAGAAAATAGCTTAAGGAATAGTTTACTCACTTACAGGTTCTGGGTCAAATGCTTCTTTGGTCTTGAACAGTTTAAGAACAACAAACATTTTTCCCTATATCAAGTAACTCTGGCCTTCAGCTGAACCCCTGCTTCCATCTGCAATTCCTCAGCCCTTGAACATTGTTGGATGTGTGCTCCCTTCATGTTATTTGTTCTTGATACTATCTTATGGTTTTTCTTTAAGCAAATAAGACACTCTACCAGCACAAATAGCTCCCAGGAAAACGGTCCATGGCAATCATTTGTGGGGAATCCTGACAGCCTCCAAACAAAGGAAAAGTTGTTTTTCATGTTCTCCACATCTGAATCCATTTGTGGGAACCTATTAGCGCATTCCACTGTCACTGGGGACAGGCTGCTAATAGAGCTGGGGCATGAGGGTGGTAGAAAATGCTGTGAAAAGTTGGAATTCTGTTGCCTAGAGAGTGAATAATATAAAGGCGCCTAATTATCTCCCAGGAATCCAGCAGACTGGTTGAGGCAGAATGAGTAAATGCTGCCTCATCTGAATGCCTCTCAAATATAAGCAAGACGCAAGAGGCCAGTTTTTAGGGACCTCACACACTGAGTAGCAGGCCACTAATGACATTGCTTTTGACAACTAACTAAGCAGAAGCCCTCCAGCAACTAAGGCACGTGCTGCTTTCCCACAATGCCATTCTAGAGGAATGAACTCTGTTCTGGATCAGCTGGCTGAGTTTTTACACCAGGTTGACTTTGAACAACAATCTCAGCTATATCATCAAACACAAAGGTCAGTACTTTTTTTTGAGGCAGAGTCTCACTCTGTCGCCCAGGCTGGAGTGCAGTGGTGCGATCACAGCTCACTGCAGTCTCAACCTCCAAGGCTCAAGTAATCTTCCCACCTCAGCCTCCCAAGTAACTGGAACTACAGGTGCACACAACCACACCTAGCTAATTTTTTTCAATACTATTTTTTAATTTTGCAAAACTTTAAAGCAAAGAGTTAGGATAACATACCAATAAACCCAGAAATACACATACACTTGCACACGAACACACATACACACATTTCACCCACCAATTTTATTCACAGATGCTCACCCCTAGGTACCGCACATGTGCTTTTATGCATGGAAGTCTATCCTAACTATAAACACCAGTGGTCAGATCTGAGATCTGGATAGAGTGACGTGGAAAACAGTTTCAGTGGTTCTTTGGGTAGAGACACCCATATACAGTTTCATTTCATGGGTCTTTGTATTTACCAATCAGGGACCATTTGCTTGCAAGGAAGAAAAGCTCATTCAAACTAACTCAAGTAAAAAGATGACCCTTTTTGCTAATTTTATTATCTTCTCTTTAATAATCTGTTTATCTCATCTATGTCTTGTTAGGCCAAGTTCAGTTTGACCCTGGTAGGTGTGCTGGTCTTTCTTCTCCATTTGCCTCCGCTCCCCAGACCTGTTCTCCACCCTTCATGCCCTGTTCTTTGCTCCAGGTTGCTTCCTGTTGAATTTAGCCAATGGGAAATACTATCAGGTCAGAAGGCGAGAAGAAAGCAAGGCCAGAGTATTTCTTCCTCGCTGCCTCCCAACCTTGGCACCACACTGGCTGTGCCTCCACAAGGCAGCTCCTTCTAGGAATCTCTGCCCCATACCTCCAGCTCCCACCAGACTCCAGGACACCATTCCACCCCCTACACTTAGGCCTCAGGATGAGAGCTTCTCAGTGTTGCTAAGTCTCTGATGCCTCAACATCCCTAGACAGCTCCCTTAACCCCGCCTAAATACTCCCCAGACCTGCCTGTAGTCCCTCATTGAAATTTTGTTTGAATCGTCTGTGTTATTAATAAATGATCTTGACTGCCTAATGTGGTAGAACCTCCACATGTCCTGCCTTTGATCTGTCCAGTCTTTCTCCAACTATACTTGCTTTGTAGTCCTACATATGCAAATGCAGGCTAAGAGATATCCTCTTTGCAAGTTTACTTCCTCTTTTCCCTACTTGATCATAGTTAACTTTCTGATAGCTAATCATTATCAGTAATTGCCATCCCTTCTCTCTTTCATTTAGAGGAAAGTAGCATTTGTTTTATGAATAATATAGATGCTTATTAATCTTGTTGAGTTTGTTACCATAATCGAGATTGCATTTGGGATCTTACAGTATCCTCTAGACTCAATCTCTGTAAAATCAAGCTGGGCACTTTTTGCTCATAACTATATCCCCATCACTAAGCACAGTACCTGGCACATGGTAGCACTTAGCATACACAAGTCAAGTTCTATAAAGGAGGAAGGTAGGGGAGTAGAAGGAGGAGGAGTTTGTGCCCTTGGGTGTCAACTGCTCTAGAAAAACAGAATTATAATAATAACACTGGTGGTAAGAGCTAATATTTATTGAGCACCTACCGTATTATAGGACTGCAGTTTGCTGTATTATCTCATTTTATCCTTGTAACAACACTATGAGCTAAGTGCTATTATTATCTCCATTTAAGTAAGAATAAAACTTAGGCTCCAAGAGGTTAAGAACTTGTTCTAGGTCACCAAGCTAATATGTGGCAGAATCAGCCTGACAGTCTACAAAGTCTATGCTCCTAACCAAAGTCAATCACGCCCATGTGCACGGCCCTAGGATTTCCTCTGAAGCCTACAGTGGACATCACATTGACTCCAACTGCCGATACTGCACATATTTAAAGGTGTCCTCTTCATCTTCCACTGAGTCTTCTGCTCTTCAAGTTAAACATCCCCAGGTCCCCAGTTCTTCCTTACATGGCATGGTTCACAAACCTCTCACCTTTTTCTAAGATTGCTTTGCCCAAATTTATATGGTGGTTGTGCCAAGTCACTAAATGATTTACAAGAGGAGGGTATGTATGCATGTATATGTATGTATATGTGTTTGCATGTGTATGTATGTGTGTTTATCTGTGTTTATATGTATTTGTGTGTGTGCATGT
The DNA here is from genome assembly GCF_009828535.3 of Hylobates moloch. Lineage (NCBI taxonomy): Eukaryota > Metazoa > Chordata > Mammalia > Primates > Hylobatidae > Hylobates > Hylobates moloch. Next base: position 81,108,439 of record NW_026652288.1, on the reverse strand, counting down.
TTATGTGTGTACATATATGTGTCTGTGCGTGTACAAGAGAAGAATAAATGTTAAAGGAAGAGAAAGCAGGACCTGTTTTTCTGGGTTTGTTTTGTGGATACTTAGTAGATGTATATATTTATGGGGTACATGAGATGTTTTGATACAGGCATGCAATGTGAAATAAGCACATCGTGGAGAATGGGGTGTCCATCTCCTCAAGCATTTATCCTTTGAGTTACAACCAATCCAATTATACTCTTTAAGTTATTTTAAAATGTACAATTATTATTGACTATAGTCACCCTGTTGTGTTATCTAATAGTAGGTCTTACTCATTCTTTCTACTTTTTTGTACCCATTAACCATCCCCACCTCCCCCCCTCCAGCCCCCAACTACCCTTCCCAGCCTCTGGTAACCATCCTTCTATTCTCTATGTCCATGAGTTCAATTGTTTTTATTTTTAGATCCCACAAATAAGTGAGAATGTGCAATGTTTGTCTTTCCATGCCTGGCTTATTTTGCTTAACATAATGATCTTCAGTTCCATCCATGCTGTTGGAAATGACCAGATCTCATTCTTTTTTATGGCTGCATAGTACTCAATTGTGTGTATGTCCCACATTTTCTTTATCCATTCATCTGTTGATGGACACTTAAGTTGCTTCCAAATCTTAGCTATTGTAAACAGTGTTGCAACAAACATAGGAATGCAGATACCTCTTCAATATGCTGATTTCCTTTCTTTTGGGTATATACCCAGCAGTGGGATTGCTGGATCACATGGTAGCCCAATTTTTAGTTTTTTGAGAAAACTCTAAACTTTTCTCCATAGTGCCTGTACTAATTTACATTCCCAAAAACAGTGTACAAGTGTTCCCTTTTCTCCACATCCTTGCCAGCATTTATTATTGCCTGTCTTTTGGATATAAACCATTTTAAGTGAGGTGAGATAATATCTGATTATAGTTGTGATTTTCATTTACCTGATTATCAATGCCTGTTTGCCATCTGTATGTCTTCTTTTGAGAAATGTCTATTCAAATCTTTTGCCCATTTTTTTATCAGATTATTAGATTTTTTCCTATAGAGTTGTTTGAGCTCCTTATATATTCTGGTTATTAATCCCTTGTCAGATGGGTAGTTTACAGATATTTTCTCCTATTCTGTGGGTTGTCTCTTCACTTTGTTGATTGTATCCTTGGCTGTGCAGAAGCTTTTTAACTTGATGTGATTCCATTTGTCCATTTTTGCTTTGGTTGCCTGTGCTTGTAGGGTATTGCTCAAGAAACGTTTGCCCAGACCAATGTCCTGGAGATTTTCCAAACATCTTTCCAAACATCCCCTAGGGGTAGTCTTATGGCCTATGATTGCGGTTGAAAACGTTGGATGAAAACAAAGTACAAAAAGGTGAATGAGTTCCCTAAGACATAGAGATAGCCAACATATTGATTTATTTATAACCCCGCTTATTTCCACAAAGGACTTGAACGTGTAGAATAACTCTGTTTTTATTGGGTTGCCTGTGCTTGTGGGGTATTGCTCAAGAAACTTTTGCCCAGACCAATGTCCTGAAGATTTTCCCCCAATGTCTTCTTGTGGTAGTTTCATAGTTTGAGATCTTAGATTTAAGTCTTCAATCTATTTTGATTTGATTTCTGTAGATGATGAGAGATAAAGGTCTAGTTTCATTCTTCTGCATATGGATATCCAGTTTTCTCAGCACTATCTACTGAAGAGACTGTCTTTTCCCCAGTGAATGTTCTTGGCACCTTTGTCAAAAATGAAGGAACTATCTTAAAGTGAGACTTTTCTTGATCAGGACTACTTAGTGAGCCTGCAGTCTAGCATCCGTTCATCCTTGAAGACCAGTAATATTTTCTAGATAAGTGAAAACAAGCACATTTCCAAGCCTGTGAACCTCCATGTATGATGAGGTGAGATCTATTTTCTCTCCTTGTCTGGAGGCCAAAGACATTTTCCACACCCTTGTATGAAAAACTTTGCTGTAGGGAAAGCAGGAGCTCTCTTCTCTTCTGGAAAGTAGCCATCTAGAGATGGAACTGCTTGTGTTTGAGAAGTTCTTTCTACCTGACTTATTAGAATAGACCACGAGTTTTTAAATTTTCTTGTGTCATGGACCACCTGGATGTCTGATGAAGCCTGTGGATTCCTTATGAGAATTGTGATTTTAAATGAATAGCCTAATTACATAGGAATTCAAAGGAAATCAATTATATTGAAATGTAGTATTAAGTATTTTTAATTTTATTTTATTTTTATATTGTAATCTAGTAACAATGTGCTTCTCTATTAGGGATTTATATGTTAACCTCTATGTCTAATAACTATCATAATTTGAAAGTAGTAATAAGCATAAGTGATATTTCAAGATCTCTGCAACAACTCTCATATGAAATGAAAATATCTGATTGCCATTGGTGACACAGGCACAGGTATTGTTAGTTGGTCACCTACATTCATAACTGAAAGAAATGCTAATTCAACTAGAAGGCAGTGAAAAAACATATGTAATTCTTTCCCAGCAAAATTTCTAGATGCCCTGAATTCCATGGCCTCCAGGATAAGAACCCCGGACATTAGAATCCTAGCTGAGAGAAACTGTAGGAAACACCAGCTCATTTTACAGATGAGCAAAGTTTGCTTCTGAAGGTTTGAGAAGATCTTTGATTTTGTGATGTACCTTACAGGTTCTAGTATTTCATATTTTGTCTTATTGAGAAGTCAGTGAGGAAAGTAAGAGTGAAAATTTTGGACAAGTGTCAGCTTGGCACACATTTTGATTTCCATCATTTATAAACTGAATGTGGAGAAAAGAAAAATAAAATGGTCCAGTCTGCAATGGGTCTCACCTCCTGGACCACTGGCTAGGGCTTGCTTTTTTTTCCTCATCCCGTACACACAAGTCCAAAAATATCTCTCACCTTCTAAAAAGGACATACCTAAACATTCAAAGAGGCACTTTTTTACTTAAAGCTAACAATGAAAATACCAAGGTGGGGGACCCTCATTTAAACTTCAATAGGTTCTTTCAAAGAAAGTAGTTACTCTTCAATGGAAGGTTTTCACTGACATTTTGACATATATAATACATTCCCAAACACTCCTGGAGCCATGTGGACTCCAGATGGCTTATATACCTTAAAATGGCTTATATACCTTACTGGAACCCGTAAGGTACATCACAAAATCCTGACACACTGCCAGCATATGTAACTGGATACCATCCCCCAGCTTTACTCTGACCTCCTGCCTCGTGCCCAACTAGGTCATTCAAGCCCCAAAGGAGCAACAAACAAACTGTCTTTACCCTGTTTTCCCAATGAAGACAATAGAATATCTGAAGATCTGAAAATCTTTTATATCATTTCAGATCTGGAAGTTACCATAGAGCTGATCTGCAGGGGGTACTAAGAGTAATTTAGGTAGGATCATTCTTCCTTACTCAGAAGTATCTGAATCCCCTACACTAAGAACCAGAAGCACTTTTTTTTTGAGATGGAGTCTCCCTCTGTCGCTGAGGCTGGAGTGCAATGGCGTGATCTCGGCTCACTGCAACCTCTGCCTCCCGGGTTCAAGCAATTCTCCTGCCTCAGCCTCCTGAATAGCTGAGATTATGGGCACGTGTCACCATGCCTGGCTAATTTTTGTATTTTTAGTAGAGACGGGATTTCACCATGTTGGCCAGGCTGGTCTTGAACTCTCGACCTCGTGATCCACCCGCCTCGGCTTCTCATAGTGCTGGTATTACAGGCATGAGCCATCACACCTGGCCAATTCTTCTTATCTCTATTTACACATCATAAGAGAATTGCCCACAGCCACACAGCTAGAAAGTAGAGGAGATCAGAACTTGCGTGTTTAGCACGAGTTCCACCATGTTACTCCCTCAGCCACTCAGTCATGTCTGCAGGGCATAGGGCAATTGCAGGTTCCACATTTAAGGCCCTGGTGCTGCCCTGACCTTCTGAGTCTGACAAATGCCATCGTCCACACAGGTGCTGCAAGGAGCAGCAACATGCTTCTACGCTTTCATTGGGTTTGACATCATTGCCACCACTGGAGAGGAAGCCAAGAATCCCAACACGTCCATCCCTTATGCTATCACTGCCTCCCTGGTCATCTGCCTGACAGCATATGTGTCTGTAAGTACCAGATGCTTGCGGGACCCTCCTCACGATGTGGCCCTGGCACTGAGCTCCCTTCTCTGTCAGGAAGGAGTCCTTTCCTATGTCTTCTTGGCGTCTATGGGCCTGTCTTTTGTCCCCTGTAGCCCCATTCCCCACTCCCCATGACAAGAAAAAAATTCGGACTCCAAACTGAAGAAGAGGAGAAGCCCAGGCCTTCACTTCAGCCTTGGCCTTCATTCCCACCCCTCCATCCTCACAAGCTCTCGGTGTCTGCTGCTGCCCCAGGGGCTGGTGTGCAGGGAATGGGCTGCCGTCCAAGGAGCTCAGGTCATAGGCTGGCAGTAACGGGTGGGTGTGCGAGCAAAGGCATTGTGGGCCTCTGTGCACTTTCCTCAATGCTCTTCTGTCTTCTGGGAGCTTCCCGGCAGCAAAGAGGCGAGGCTCCCTGCACAGCAGGGAGAGAGAATACATTGTCCTCTACAAACTCTCTTCCCCTTAAATCTGGGGAGGAAAGTGCCATTTCTTTTGGCTGTTGCTCCCTCTTGTTACACCAGCTTAAGTTCACCTTCAGGTTTCCCTACCTAGGGGAGCCCCAGAATAAAGACTTCAGCCTTGTCTTCCTCAGGATCATGCCCCTGAGATACTCCTCACGCTTTGATGCTTGCTCTTGCAGCTCCCATCCCAGAATTTCTATCACAGAAATAGCCCAGCTGCATCCAACATCCCCTTCTGCCCCCGGCAATGGAGAAAATCGGCTCACAGGCCAGGAAGTGTGTGGTTCCACAAACATTCTCAGGTCCTGAGGGGCGCACTCACTTGGATCACCACAATTAGGAAAAGAGCTGGCAGCAGGGGGTGCTGCCGCTGATCAGCCCTGCTGTTTCTCTTTCCCAAAAAAGACATCTTTAGCAACTAGCTAAGGAAGCCAGACCAATTGATCATTAAGGCAAGCTGCAAAACAGGATTGTTCTAGAAGCCAGAGAAAAACACAGAGCAAACTTGGGGGTCGTTTACAGACATTCAGCTGCCTACCCAGAGGTTTCATGAGTGCCTCAATTATCGCCTCCCGCTACGCATACACATGCAAGGGGCTTCATCCTGTCCATACCCTGATTATCCCTGTGGGCAGAATGTTGAGGGAGGGGTTGCAGGGCAGAAGGAGCAGCAAGGACACTCTGCGTTTCCCCTTCTACTCCTCCTTCATTCCTGCCCTTCCTCCAGGAGTGGGCCCTTACAACACATACAATAAAGTCAATCATCTCAGTGCCTTCCTTAGAATAGCACTTTATAGACCAGAGTACTTCTATGCATCCACCAACTTTTTACCCATCCTGATCTAACTCAGGAGACTCCCTGAGGCTGGAGGAGGCTCAATCCCACTCTCCTTCAGCCCACCCTGCCCCATCCCCAAAGGGGATATTACAAGTGGTTATGTTACTGGGAAACATTCTCTTTCATACTGCACAGGCCTTAAACATGCCCTAGGAGCTTTTTGGTCTTGTACTGGTCAGCAGGCAGCCCCTCCACCACCATGAGAAGAACGAGGTTGCTGGCTGTGCTAGGACATCCTGTCCTCCCTGGTGGTCCTTGGCTCCGCTGGAGGATCGTGGCTCCAGAGGAATAGGCAAAGAAATGGTCTACATGCGACCACCCTCTTTCCTTCAGGCTTTGAATTCCTTCTTGATGTCAATTTGGCCTTCATAGGCCTGGGGGGCCCCCCATATCTGGCCATATGACTGGTGGCTCCATTGCCTATGGCCAATTCTGAAGGCAGGGGTGTTAGGCAGATCAATAATATGTGAGGGGAGTAGGTCCTGGGAGCCCCCAGTTAACTGCTTATCGCCTCCCCGATGCACACGCATGCCAGTGGCTTTGTCCTGTCCATACCCTGATTTCTCCCCATTGGCAGAGTGTTCAGGGAGGGGTGGTAGGGTAGAGAGAATAGCAAAGACATTCTACTCTCTATTTCCTCTTCTGCTCCTCCCTCATATCTCCCTCTTCCCTGGGGGTGGACCCTTAAAGCACACACAGTAAATGATTCCTGATTAAGCAAAGCCATAGTTGTCTGACAGCCATATAGTCGGTACGACTTGATTCTGTCCTGATGCCATCATTTGTTTGTTGGCCTGCCTGGATCCTAGGACTAAGCTAGAGAAAGGAAATAGAAATATGAGTCCTTATCTGGGTCCCAACAGTTAATAGGCTATAGACCTCTTAAGCACCTATCTTTGGAGATTTTATCTCTGGTGTTTCACAGTGAAAAGGAGTACAGATAAAACCCTGTAGGACCAGAAAGCAGAAGAGAAATGAGAGTCTTGTCCACGTGGGCAGGGTGCTCATGGTCCCTGCCAGGCCCTGGTTGCAGGGCATTGGCTGCAGCTCCTTCCTTCTGGAAATATCTGTTCTCCACTGAACTGTTAGCATAGCTCTGCTCATGGGGCTGAAATACCTGCAGACTTACTCCTCAGATATCAGAGGACCAGAGAGATAGAGAGTTTCTGGCCCAGTCCACTAAATTCACATGTCGGGAAATAGTATTGAGTAAGGCCTAGAGGCCAGATGACTGGTCTACAGTAAAGGCACATGCCAGCAAGTGCTGGATCCAAACTGCCATGCAAGCCTCTGCCTCCAGGGGCAGGGCTCTTTCCTCTCCCGTGGGGCCTCTATCCATGCTATTCTTCCCCTGTACCTCCAGCCCTGTCTTCTCTTGTTTTAACAGGTGAGCGTGATCTTAACTCTGATGGTGCCATATTACGCCATTGACACGGAATCCCCACTCATGGAGATGTTTGTGGCTCATGGGTTCTATGCTGCAAAATTCGTAGTGGCCATTGGGTCGGTTGCAGGACTGACAGTCAGCTTGCTGGGGTCCCTCTTCCCAATGCCAAGGGTCATTTATGCCATGGCTGGTGACGGGCTCCTTTTCAGGTAAGGGCTACGCTCCGTGAAATTTATCCTGCTCGGCCACGTCTGTCCAGGGAGAATGTCTACCCACTGTCAGCCTGACTGTGATTTTGACGTCAGTGGCTTTCACATGGACTGTGGACCTTGTTATGTGTCCTGAAGAAAAGTCTGAGTGAACAGAGCTCAGGCCCTGAAGCAGCCCCTCAGTTTAACTCTGCGGTCCCTTAATCCAGCACAAGCTGATGTGTGCCCCTGCACTGTCCTCCTCCCTCCAGTTGACATTGTGTGCTCCTTTGTGAAGATGATGGGTGTCAAATTATTTTACTGGGTGGCCTCCAGAAGGAAGAACCATCCTAGGGACATCTTAGGCCTTTCCTCACATTGAGGCCTGGTAAATGCCCCTCTCTCCACAGCCCCTCTGAAATTGAAAAAAAAAAAATCAACAAAGAGTAGATAAGACCCTCTGAATAGATTTTAACAATACCAGCAACACCAGCTGCCATTTATTGAACATTTGTGTATCCTGGTTGCTGTATATACAGTATCCCATTTGGTCCTCACAATAACTCTATTTTGCATATGAAGTCTACTAGGACTCAGAGAGGTGAAACAAAATTGCCACAAATCCCTCAGCTACTGAGTGGCAGGTCAGGATTTGATCCCAGAACATCTGACTCCAAAAACCAGGCTTTTAACCACACCAATATATTGGCAGTTCTTGCCCTCTACATTGGCCATGAAGTGGCCCATCTGCCCATGGTACGAAGGGGATGTGGCCTCAGCCCTTTGTTTCCAGCATGAGGGGCCTGCTGAGAAGGCACTCTTCAAGTGCACAAAGCAAGGAGTAAACCGTGGAGGCCAAGGAGCTCTCAGGTGTGCAGAGGGGGCCGGTTCAGGGACTTTGTCTCTGCAGTCATCATCTTCTGACTCATTTCCCCTGCATACTCTCTGAAGCCATCACCAGATCAGAACTGCTGTGATTAGGTTGCAAAACAATCAAGAGGGGCCTAGGGTGATGGAGGTGTGGCGACTTCATACATCCAAAAGATTTTTCTGCTGTCAAAGAAACTAAGAGGAAAGATACTGCGGCTTCAAGCACATTTACAGTCTTGTGTGAACCATAAAAATAAGGGACCAGGAGGAGAGAGGAAGGGAGAGGGAGCCTACTGCACGTGCCATTCAGTCACTCTTCTTGGTCTCTTCTTCAGTCAGTAACTAGCTGGACATAAACCTGTATCTATGAGCACAGTTTCTCAATTACTGTGCTATTTTGCCAACTAAATCCATGAACTTTTGTTATAGGTGGTGTCTCAAGCTTTGGCATAAATCAGAATCCTCTAGAGGTCTTTTAAAGCAGTTTGCTAGGCCTCACCCTACTATGATTCTGGTATAGTAGGTATTGGGTGAAATCTGAGAACATACATTTCTAACAAGCTCCAAGGGAATGCTAAGATGCTAGTTCACAGGTCAGGAGGACCCCCAAGCAGGTCCATGACTTCCTCCAACCATCACTTATTCACACAGAGCCTGGGCTTCAATCAAGGTTTCTGAAAGACAGATCTCCTAGGTTCAATCAACCCTTCCCAGTACATAATGATTAGGAACTTTACTAAAGAAGTTTGCCTTAAAATCAAAGAACTAGTCCAGGCACAGTGGCTCACACCTATAATCCCAACACTTTGGGAGGCTGAGGTGGGTGAATCATTAGGTCAGGAGTTCAAGACCAGCCTGGTCAACATGGTGAAACTCTGTCTCTACTGAAAATACAAAAATTAGCCAGGCATAGTGGTGCACGCCTGTAATCCCAGCTACTGGGGAGGCTGAGGCAGGGGAATCACTTGAACCCAGGAGGCAGAGGTTGCAGTGAGTTGAGATCACGCCACTGCACTCCAGCCTGGGGGACAGAGTGAGCAGAGTGAGACTCCGTCTCACCAAAAAAAAAATCAAAGATTTAAAGTGAATCCTCTTTTAATTATATACCAAATCCTGGGGTAGGAATAGCAGCTGGATTTAAAGTAGTGAATGCAGAAGTAAATTGGTGGAGCAGGACAAGGAGGAGTTAATCACACCAGCCTATTGATAGATCTAGCTCCCTACGTTGGCTGCATTGGAATCGGTCACTGTAGCTCACCATTAACCCTTTGCTTGCCTGGCCCCTCCAGGTTCCTGGCTCACGTCAGCTCCTACACAGAGACGCCAGTGGTGGCCTGCATCGTGTCGGGGTTCCTGGCAGCGCTCCTCGCGCTGTTGGTCAGCTTGAGAGACCTGATAGAGATGATGTCTATTGGCACGCTCCTGGCCTACACCTTGGTCTCTGTCTGTGTCTTGCTCCTTCGATACCAACCTGAGAGTGACATTGATGGTTTTGTCAAGTTCTTGTCTGAGGAGCACACCAAGAAGAAGGAGGGCATTCTGGCTGACTGTGAGAAGGAAGCTTGTTCTCCTGTGAGTGAAGGGGATGAATTTTCTGGCCCAGCCACCAACACATGTGGGGCCAAGAATTTACCATCCTTGGGAGACAATGAGATGCTCATAGGGAAATCAGACAAGTCAGCCTACAACGTCAACCACCCCAATTACGGCACCGTGGACATGACCACAGGCATAGAAGCTGATGAATCCGAAAATATTTATCTCATCAAGTTAAAGAAGCTGATTGGGCCTCATTATTACACCATGAGAATCCGGCTGGGCCTTCCAGGCAAAATGGACCGGCCCACAGCAGCGACAGGGCACACGGTGACCATCTGCGTGCTCCTGCTCTTCATCCTCATGTTCATCTTCTGCTCCTTCATCATCTTTGGTTCTGACTACATCTCAGAGCAGAGCTGGTGGGCCATCCTTCTGGTTGTTCTGATGGTGCTGCTGATCAGCACCCTGGTGTTTGTGATCCTGCAGCAGCCAGAGAACCCCAAGAAGCTGCCCTACATGGCCCCTTGCCTCCCCTTTGTGCCTGCCTTTGCCATGCTGGTGAACATCTATCTCATGCTAAAGCTCTCCACCATCACATGGATCCGGTTTGCGGTCTGGTGCTTTGTGGGTAAGCAACTTCCTTTGGAGCCTTAAGAGTTCCCTTTTAAGGTCTTAAGCACCCTTATCCCAAAATTACCTCCTAGCTGGACTAGGGAACTCCGTTCCTAGAGAAATCTGGCTGGTTCTATGGACCCTTGTGTTCCACCTGAGAGTCAATAAACCAGTTGTCCCCTTTCTGCCTGTAATGTTCTTAGTCATTGGTTCTGGAAAAATGATGTTGATTAATCCATCGCTTTACCGAATTACTGAAAGTTCTTTCTATATCAGGATAATTAATACCAGAAAAAGTCCACTTAAAGTGAATCCACATTTTTAAGGGGACAAAAATAGCATAGTATAATTGGGGTCAGGGCATTTGGTTGGAATTTTATCACAGAAACTAAGAATTGTAAAATGATAAATTATTTATCTTAGATTTTACAAAATTAAATTAAAATAGCAATTATTCTCTCATTTTTAAATGAACAAAGTGTGAATTAAGTGTGGATTTTTTGGCATAATTTTTCTGACAAAATTAAATCATGGCATCATTTAACATCTCTTACTTCATACTGACTTTTGTAAAATATTCAAAAGTTTTTCATATTTCCCAAGGTCGTTTCTTCATTCACTGACATTCCAATCATTCACTTGGGAAGTACCCATCATGCCACCATCCTTACTGATTTTCTCTCTCCTGCTGGTAATAACTAATATGACGCTGTTAGGTCCTCAATTGTCTACAATTTTGGGTGTGAATTCAAATTGTTCTCTAAACTCACTTTCATGGACTTCAAGAAGTCCTGTACCTTTTCTAAGATTTCTAATTTTACTTTGTGATCCATTTCTATTGTATTTGCAGTACTTGCTTATCATCTAGGACAATCTCTGATGTTCATGAGGTGGCTGGGGATTGATGCTAGTAAGAACTTGAGAAGTGTAATGGGAGACTCATTTTAAAGTTCCTTAGTCACTATTTGTATGTCCCCTGAACAACTTGGTAACCCTGGGGGTCTCTGATAACAAATTCTTAGCTAAAGAGGATCTTTAGAAGCTCTGGGGAATAGAAGAGTAAACCCTGCCTAAAGGAGAGGCAAGACAAACACACGAGTCACTTAGCCCGAGAGAGGCCAAAGAGACTCTTTTTGTTGTTGTTGTTTGTTTGTTTGTTTTGGTTTTGTTGTTGTTGTTGAGATGGAGTCTTGCTGTGTCACCCAGGCTGGAGTGCAGTGGCTTGATCATGGCCCACTGCAACCTCCGCCTCCCGGGTTCAAGCAATTCTCCTGCCTCAGCCTCCCGAGTAGCTAGTATTACAGGCGAGCACCACCATGCCCTGCTAATTTTTGTATTTTTAGTAGAGATGGGGTTTCACCATGTTGGCCAGGCTGGTCTCAAACTCTCAACCTCGTGATCTGCCCGCCTCAGCCTCCCAAAGTGCTGGGATTACAGGCATGAGCCACTGCGCCCAGCCCACAGAGACTCTTAGTGATGAGTGGCAGTGCATCTGCTCCTAGAGGTCAGGAATACAGTTGTTCAACGTGTGTCCTCCGTGCCTGGAGCAGGGTGCCCACAGTATGTGCTGAAAAATACCTCTTAAATTATTATAAAGTACTCTTCAAAGGGGAAAAAGGAAAACTTCGAGTCAGAATTGCCAGAAAAAACTAGGAGGGGGTAGAATGCAAAGTGGCCCTATAAGTTAAGATATAGATAGAAAGAAGCGGGGAAAAACATAGCAATCAATGGAAAGGGCATGTGTCTTCCCCAGAGGCCTGACTCCTTGCTTCTGAAGGCTGATCTATGGCTTCCTGTAAGCATTTTGTCCCAATTTTTCACTATTCTAAGTCCCCTTGGTTAGACTTCAGGAGGATTTCGTGAGAGGACCCCACTGACTCATCAAGATTTTAACCATTTTTTACAACACATTTACAATCTCTTCGCTGGGCGTGGTGGCTCACGCCCGTAATCCCAGTGCTTTGGGAGGCCGAGGAGGGCAGATCACCTGAGTTTAGGAGTTCGAGACTAGCCTGGCCTTCATGGCGAAACCCCATCTCTACAAAAAATGCAAAAATTAGCCAGGTGTTGTGGCAAGCGCCTGTAATCCCAGCTACTCGGGAGGATAAGACAGGAAAATCGCTTGAACCCAGGAAATGGAGGTTGCAGTGAGCTGAGATCACACCACTGCACGCCAGCCTGGGAGACAGAGCGAGACACCATTTCAAAAAATTTTTTTAAAAATAAACATTTTAAAACTTTTTTAAAAATACAGTCTCTTATCTCTAAACATTTTTCCACTCTAAACATGTAGCCAGCCAATGCAGATTCTACTCTGGATAGAAGTGATGGAAGTGGGTAGAAATATTTCAGTCATGTGTTTGTCAAATTATTCAAGACACAGACACAAATACGCACAGACTTATTTATTCATAGACTACTGAAGCTGAAAAGGGCCTTCAGTGTCTAGTACAATGCTACCCACAGTGCGGTGCCCATTCCATTGGTAATCTTTTCTTTTTTTTTTTTTTTTTACGGAGTCTCGCTCTGTCGCCCAGGCTGGAGTGCAGTGGCGCAATCTCGGCTCACTGCAAGCTCTGCCTCCCGGGTTCACGCCATTCTCCTGCCTCAGCCTCTCCAAGTAGCTGGGACTACAGGCGCCTGCCACTACGCCCGGCTAATTTTTGTTTTGTATTTTTAGTAGAGACGGGGTTTCACCGTGGTCTCGATCTCCTGACCTCGTGATCCGCCCGCCTCGGCCTCCCAAAGTGCTGGGATTACAAGCGTGAGCCACCGCACCCGGCCACTGGTAATATTTTCAACTGGTATTAGAGAGCATATGAATGAACTTTTAAAAATATTGTACAGTTATTATACATTTTCACCTGGGTTAGAAAAACCACACATACACATGAATCTGGTGATTTCACAAATACTATTACTTGGAAAGAGACTATAGATGACTTTTTAAAATTTCAAGTGTGAGTCATATTAAAGAAAAAACATTAGTACTACTAGTACAGGTACCGTATGATTCATAGGAATAGTAATAATGAGCACTTGTATCACGCTTATCACATATCGGCCATTACTCTGAAGGCTTTACTTATTTTATTTATGTAATCCTCACAGCAATCTCTATTTTACAGATGAGGAAACTGAGGCACTTGCCTGAGGTCACATAGCTAGAATATAGCAGAGCCAAGATTAGAACTCAGGGGGTGTGGGGCCAGAGGCCATGGTTATAGCCTGAATGGTTATATACTAAAAATGTGGTATATAAATAACTGGAGTTGGAGAAATACGGATGTAGTCCACCACCTTCCCACTTCTCCCTCTCTCCATTTTATGGATGACTAAACTGAATCTCCAAGAAGTTAAATAACGTGCTCAGAGTCAACAGGAAGTTATTCAAAGAGCTATTACTAAAACTCAGTATACCCATGCTCAAATCCAGGGCTCCTACTACCCCACCAGGGTGACTCTGAGCAGATTCATTTCATTAGAACCTTCGATAGAGCCTAACACATAGCAACAGGGCTGGCCTCATGGACACACAGCTGTGCACAGGGTCCCACGCTTGGTTTAATGCTCTGCTGCTGCCATCTTGAATTCTTAATAATTTCTGAGCAAGAGGACCCATGTTTTCATTTTGCATTGAAAACTCTATAGCCAGTTCTGCAGAATATTTATGGCTCCTGAAGCACCAGAGGCATTTCGCCAAAACAGTCAGGTGGCAGGGGCCCTTACCTTTGGAGTCAAACAGCACCAACTTCAAATCACAGCTCCGCCCCTCCTTTGTCTTGTGACTTTGGGAAATTTACTTAACTTCTTTGGGCCTCAGTTTACTTATCTGTAAAAATGCAGATAATTTTATCAGCCTTGACCTGGTTATTCTTTGGGGCTTAAATGAGAAAATGTTGAGAAAAGCAATAAGAAACATGTATTTCTGGCCTTTCTTTTAAAAATCTAAAATGATTCGTTGTCCACAAGTATGGACAGACTGGCTATCATATGCCAAAGCACGATGTGAACCTGCAGCGACTCAGGCTGCCCTTCCAGCTATCAGGCAGAGGAAAACTCCCTGAGCGCCTTTTGTAATCTTGCTGATAGCACAAACTCCAAACTCCCTCCAGAAACTGCTACTCACTGACTCAGAAGAATGCCACCCTGCAGAGTGGGGCTGGCCAGCCAGAGGGCACAGAAGTCTGCAGTTCAACAAGCACCCGGTGATTCCGATGCACAGCCCGCAAACCACATTTGGGAAGGACTGCTAGTATTTCTGGGCACCTGCTGCTAACTGCTTTAGTATCATGATTTTTGAAGGCTGCTATATAACTAAGTTGCACCCAGAACAAAGATTCTCAACCCTAGCTACACATCAGTATCACCGTGGGTTGCTTCTGAAACATTCTAAGCCCAGGCTCCCACAACAGAGATTTTCTGATTCAATTGGTCTGGTGGCCAATTGTTGAGGAATTTTTTTTAAGTTCCCCAGGTAATTTTAATAGGCAGCCAAGTTGACAATGATCTAGATCAATGGTCCTCAAAGTGTGACCCCAGACCACCAGCATCAGTATCATCGGGGAACTAGTTAGAAATGTGATTTTGAGGCTGGGTGCAGTGGCTCATGCCTGTAATCCCAGCATTTTGGGAGGCCAAGGCAGGCAGATCACCTGAGGTCAGGAGTTCGAGACCAGCCTGGCCAACATGGTGAAACTCCGTCTCTACTAAAAATACAAAAATTAGCCAGGCGTGGTGGCAGGCACCTGTAATCCCAGCTACTCGGGAGACTGAGGCGGGACAATCTCTTGAACCCTGGAGGCGGAGGTTACAGTGAGCCAAGATCATGCCACTGCACTCCAGCCTGGGCAACAGAGCAAGACTCTGTCTCAAAAAAAAAAAAAGAAATGTGATTTTGAACTCCACCCCAGGTCTACTGAATCAGAATCTCTGAGAGCAATTTAGGGTTTAACAAGCCCTCTAGCTGACTCGAATGCGTGGCACTGCTCTAAGGGGGGAATAGTTTTATCAAGTAGGGCAGATAATTTAATTACAAAGACTTGTTTTTCAAAAACTATTTTTTGCATATATAAAATATATCCAACCCACAATCCCAAATTGGCTATAAAATCCTTAATGGTCTTATAAGATAAATATGTCACCTCTGAACTTCTGAGCCTCCAAGATATCAGATTTTTCTTAATCTTTCTATACATAGTGTAACTTTCTGGGGGAAAACAGTAGAGATATTTTTAAATGAAGCCGTTTATGAAACTGAAGATTTACATGATTAGGCTGAGTCATAACTTGATAGTCTTCTTAAGACACATTTTTTTATCCAAGCTTTTCTAAATGAATCTTAATTACGGCATTTTTGTAACAATGTTTTGCTAAGCTTTTGACCTTCAGAAGAACACAACTCAGAGAGAAAAATGAGGCACAAGCCCCAGCAAGATTATTCAGCACATGTTTCTTTTCCTTCAGACAAGAAAAGGAATACAAACAGCAAATGTGTATTAATCCCATCAAAGTGAGCACAAAGCGCCTTCATTTTCCTTTTAGCTGATGCAGTTTTGTGAAAGAACCTCTCAAAGGGTTGGGCAGAGTCTCAGGGAACATGGAACTAGGAGGGGCTCAGTGAGAATGCTACACCACGGTATCTTCCAGGGCATCCTTCGGGCCTGCTGTTCCCTGCGGGGTTTTATTATAAAGTAATCGCCTGTTAGAATAGTTTGCCCTTACCGTGGGAGCTGCCATGTGGAATTTTTTCAGTCTTTCTGAGGAAATCAAATTCTTGTCTGTAGATTGAGGACGGGACTTGTGATACGGGCAATGGACCTCATGAATCCTATCTCAAAATAGAAATATCCCAAAGAGAAGACACACCTCATGGTCTATACCTGAGCTATTATCTGAAATCCAACTGGAAATTGACCCAAAGCAGCCAGGTGAGAAAAAGAAGAGGAGGGAAGGAAAGAGCGATGAATTGGGACCTGATAACTAAATTCTTGATGACATGCCCCATAAATAAGCTTGAAATTCTCCTTGGAGGCAGAGGAAAAAACAATGGGCTCTTCCAATGTCAAAATTGTGCTCAGATGAGCAAGAATAATCCTGAAGGCCAGGACGAGGTTGGCAACAAGGCTGGTGGGATTCCAAGGAGGGAGGGTGAAGGTAGAGTGTGGAGGTGGATCATGCAATCGTGAGGCTGTCTGCTGGCAGAGGTGCACTGCCGGACGCAGAGCGGACGGAGCACTCACAGGGCTCTGCAATCGGTGGCAGCTGAAACACTGGCTCTCCTGTGAGCCCAAAGAATGAAGAGGTGGAGGGCACAGAGCTGGCATGCACAGCTTACGTGGAACAGAATTCAAGCCACAACAGAGGGGATGTTTGCCTTCTTTCCCTCAACATTATGTTTGTGAGATTCACGCCCATTGTTGCTTGTAGTTTCAGTTTGTTCGTTCTTGTGGCTGTCTAGTCTCCCACTGTGTTAATATACCACAATATATTATTCATTCTAGTGTCCAGGGACATTTGGGTTGTTTCTAGTTTAGGGCTGTTACAAACAGAGCTGCTGTGAACATTCTTGTACATGTTTTTGGTGGACACGTGGACACTTTTCTCTTGGGTTTCTATTGAGTTAGAATTGCTGGCTCAGACTACTAGGTTTTTTTCATATTCTTTAACAAGATTGCATTACTTCTCATGGCCATTATATACCTCAAATAAAATAAGCATCCCTAACCCCATTTTGCAGATGAGAAACTGAGACATAAAGTAGCATGACTTCCCATTAGATCAGCTGCAGGGTCATGGAGAGAATCTCCACCCAACTTCATCCTAAGCCTGCTCTTCCTGGCCACACCATATTAAACAAGCCTTGTTGTTATTATAGTCAACAGACTCGTGGTGGTATTTTAAAAAATAATCAGCAATAGTGGGAGTTGGTGGGGATTGAGGTGGGTGGGAAGCATACCTTCTCATTACCACCCAGTCTCCCTTTCTGCTTTGGCAAATGTCTGTTTTGGAAAGTTGATCCCAGAGTAGTCAAAATAAAAGCCCTCTGGGCATAACAAAGTGCCTCAGCTATCTGCAGTGGGCAGAGCTTCCTGCTGGAAAGTGCACCCCAGGAAGAGGCAGCTCCACCCAGCCTGAGGTCAGGTGGCCCACCTCTCTCGGTTCTGAGTATGGAGCTTCATGGAGAGGACAGGGAGTTCCCAGGAACTCTGGAGATAGGGGACCTGGTCTGCAACCTAAGTGTGTGCCCTCAGAGTTGGAAATATGCTGTTATTGTCTGCATTACCCACTCTCTTCAGAGTTGAGTTTTTGTTCTAGGATTTCTCCTATATGATCAAGATCCCCCTTTCCCACCTCTCTTACTTGTAGGTTTGGGGTCATTTGCTTAATTTGCACAGGATGGATAAACACAGGTGGGTGAGCAGGTATGTCACCTGCTGATGCCAAGGTACCCTAGTATATGAAGGCAAGCTTAGCTTTTGTAAACCTTCCTTGGAGGCACCTGGGTGGGACAGGAACAGCCCTCAGGCTAGAGTTAAGAGATATGAGTCCCAGTGCTATTTCAATTACTGATTTATCACACAGTTCTTAACTTCCCTGGGATGATGGATGAGAAAGTGCTTTTTTTTTTTTTTATAAAGTGCATTACAACCACAAAGTGTTTAATATCATAAAGAAAGCCCATTCAATTGCTAAAGGCATGATTCTTGATCTTGTCTAGCCTGAATTTCTCATAGACACATTTTCCACTGGGGAACTTCTGTCTAGAAACGAAGCCAAAGCCTCCCTTTGAATATTTCCCGTCACTGCAAACAGACTTTCTTTTTTTTTTTGAGATGGAGTCTTCACTCTGTCGCCCAGGCTGGAGTGCAGCGGCACAATCTTGGCTCACCGCAAGCTCTGCCTCCCAGGTTCATGCCATTCTCCTGCCTCAGCCTCCCGAGTAGCTGGGACTACAGGCGCCCGCCACCACGCCTGGCTAATTTTTTTGTATTTTTTAGTAGAGACAGTGTTTCACCGTGTTAGCGAGGATGGTCTCGATCTCCTGACCTCGTGATCCGCCCACTCAGCCTCCCAAAGTGCTGGGATTACAGGCGTGATCCACTGCGCCCGGCCTGCAAACAGACTTTCATAAGACTAACCACCATTACCTTTGACCAGGGCAGGCATGCAGCCCACGTGCCCCAGTTCAACCATGTCTGTGTTAAAATATTGAAACTTTTTTTTTTTTTTGAGATGGAGTCTCACTCTGTCGCCCAGGCTGGAGTGCAGTGGCATGATCCAGCTCACTGCAGCCTCCACCTCCTGGGTTCAAGCAATTCTCTTGCCTCAGCCTTCCGTGTGGCTGGGATTACAGGTGCCCGCCACCATGCCCAGCTAATTATTGTTTTTGTTTTTCTTTTTTTTTAGTCAAGACGGGGTTTCACCAGGTTGGCCAGGCTGGACTCGAACTCCTGACCTCAGGTGATCCACCTGTCTTGGCCTTCCAAAGTGCTGGGATTACAGGCGTGAGCCACCGTGCCCAGCCAGAATATTGAAACACTTCTGTGTTTACTGCTAACTAGTCACTTTCCTGCACACACCAGGCACCCCCACCATGACCCATCAACTCAAAAAAAATAATTCCAGCCCCACAGAGGAGCCTCCAGGACACTGCTGCAGCACAAAGGCTGACACCCTCTGATTTTTAACATCACACCTGCCTTTAGTTTCTTACTGACATATGTTATGTAACTACAAAGCAATGGATCTAAGTTATCTGCTTTTAAGGTACACAGAATTAAATATCCAAATAGAATAAATAGTATTATTTGTGAATTAGCCATCTTAGTCTTGAGGCTTGGTTTCAAATGACTTCTGGCTTATAGCAAAATCAAATCCACCCTCAAAAGATATGAGATTGCCCTCTGTAAGAGTTTACAAAAAAATATGATGCCATTCCCAGTGACCATCTTGATTAGCAGTGCCCAAAAAGTACTTCAAGCAATGATGGCACCATGGGAACATGTGTGTAGCCTCATAAAGTGAAGAGTTTTCCACATACATGTAATAATTTAGATAAATTTTAATACTGCTGGATATCAGATAATATTAAGAAATTATTATTAATTTTTAGTTGTGATGATACTTTTTTTTTAGAGATGCATAGTCAAATATTTACAAATTAAACCTATGATCGAAGGGATTTGTTTCAAAACAATCTGTAGAGAAGGGGTCAGGGGAGGGAGCGTGAGGGGAGCTGGTGATTCATGATCCTATTCGCTCCACTTTTGTATATGTTCTTCCAAACAAAACATTAAGCCAAATTGTTTTCCATCCCTGGTAGACGGGAGATGTAAGAGAGATAGAAGCGCCCTGGATTAGGGCATGGGGAGACCTGGAAGGATTCACTGTCCACCTGCTCACTATGTGGCTGTGGACCTTCCCTTATGTTTTCTGTGCCCACTGTCCTGTTGTCCTGTCTGTGAAGTGTGCAATGCACATAATCACACACACACACACACACACACCTTCCCAGACAGGTTAAATGGAGTCTAAACAAAACAAGATACTGTTTGTGTAACATTTTGAGCTTCTTGGGACAAAGGTGCAACATCAACGATCCATCATTATCCTAACCCAGCACACAGAGGTGCTTTGTGTAGTTTAGATGATTCAGGATTCCCAGAACCCCCACAGATTTTTCAGAAACTACCTCATGCTTCTTCCTCTAAGCCAACTAAAAAAGGGAGCAGAAACAAAACACCCTGCTTCCACACAGGCGGCGTGGAGCAGCTCTGTTTACTCCTCCGACACAAAGCCCTTGTTTATGTGGGACAGATGGTAATACGTTTCTCTTCTCTTCTCTCTCTCTCTCCCTCCCTCCCTTCACGTGTTCCTCTCTGTTTCTTTGTCCCCCTCCATTTTTCTTTTCTCCAATCCTTCTCAGCTTCACACCCCTTTTCCTGAGTTGACTCAAGGGCCAGCAAGAAAGGGAGACACACAGAATGCCACGCCCTAGGGGAGTGGCTTTGCATCTACTATTTCCTCTAGCAGGCTGCATGCACATGGCCACTTCTTGTTTCACAGAACTCACATTTGAAATGCATTTTTGAAGACAGAGTGACACACCTTTGAAACTCCAGGGGGTTCAGAGCAAACATGAAAAGACCCATAAATATTTATGTGGCAAGCTTCCATGGATCGTCTTCACAAAGTAAAAAGTAACCACAGTCCATATGTGAGAGCATGCGGACACATACACACACACACACACACACACACGCACACACACACGTTCCTTCCAGGCCTGGCCACTCCCAAAGAACACATGTAAACCTAACCTCTTACCACATATTTACTGCAGTGGGCATAGTCTGTAAACCAGCCTGGGGGAGGGAAGAGGAGGTGTGAAGGACTAGACACGCAAGAGACTTCTCTCCCCCCGTATATAAAGCTGGTTCCTCTCCTTCTCAGATCCAGGCAAGTCACTTATTCTTTCCCAGCCTCTCTTTCTTCTTCTGTAAAATGAAGGTTTTAGAATGCGTAGATGATCTATAGCATCTTTTCCAGCTCTAAATATCTACGATTCAAGGTTTTTAGAAAATTCCCATAATATGAATCTACCTGACACCCAAAATACCTTGTGGCGGCAGGGACAGGTCTGTTGGAATTGACAAACCAGTGATGAGTGAAGTCAAACTAGCGACTGAGCAATGACCTTTGTGGTGGCAGAGGAGAGACGTTTGGGGCAAAGGGAAAAGAAAAAGATGGTATTAAGTTCAGTAGGGAAATGACTCATCTATAAGCAAAGTCAGAGAAGGGCATCAGAAAGGAAAGAATTGGCATAATAGGTACCAAGCAGGAGTAGGGGGTAATATTTGGCATCTGCCTGGATGTCTAGAAGAAAAGATGGCAAAAAAGCAAAGCTGTGCAAAAGGAGGTGTGCACAGGTCCTGCCTGGTCGCCTGAAATCCATTCTCAGATCCCAAACATGCTTCAGACAGAGGCATTCTCCAAGAACTAGCACACTGGCACTCTTAGAAGAGGCCTTAATGTGATGCCCTTTTCTACACAAGGATAATAACTATCCCCCATGGCCACCCCCCACCTACAGACAAGAAAGAGTAAATACCCTGCTTTTAAAAGATGAAATCACCATTTGAGCACTAATAGCTACATCTGCAAATAATTAACTCTAGGATTTATTACCAATTAGGACTATAAATCTCTGCTTACTGTGGCTTCTGGAAAGTTGATTTCACTGGGGAGTGTGGGAGGGAGGGGGGACAAAGTCATTTGAGACAAGGAGGGAGAAATCCAAGCTTAAAAAGGCACACTTCAAATTCAAAAGGCAGCAAGATTTCTCAAGCACCACAGCAGCAAAGCAGGCTTGACTTGCAGTTCTAAGCAAACCAGCCCAGCAGATGCCTGCAGGGTTAGCAAAGTCAAAGAGACTGGTGCTACTCAGAGGAGGATGTTAGGGCCCGGGAAGGAGGTTGCATACTGTGTGGACCCCAGTGCCTAGGCCATACTGTGGGCTGAGTGGGCAGTGGAACACTGTGCCCATCAGGCACAGTTCATTATCTCAGGGACACTCTGACCATTGGAATCACCTGTGGAGTTTTAAAAACATACCTATGCTTGGTTTATACTGCAGTCTAATTAAATCAGAATCTCCAGGATGGGGCTAGGGTATCAGAGTGGTTCAAGAAACGCCCCGAGGTGACTTTCAAGTGCAGCCAGCCAGGGTTGAGAACCACCAGTTACCTCATTTCATCCTCAAGCACTCCTATGTTAAGAGGGTTGCTATAGCTCTCATGGTGTTACAGAGAATGCTGAGGAACAGAGAGGCTAAGTAATGGGACCAGGGTTACACAGCTAACAGTGATGAAGGCAGGATTTGAACACAGAGCCCACACTCTTACTTATCATGTTCTATGGACTCCAAGGTTATGGTTCTCAGACTTCCAGGCCCTGAACCTTCACAGCCTATTCAAGATAGAAAATGGGGACTCAGGCCAGGCGTGATGGCTCATGCCTGTAATCCCAACACATCGGGAAGTGGAAGCAGGCAGATCACTTGAGTCCAGGAGTTTGAGACCAGCCTGGGCAACATGGTGAAACCCCATCTCTACAAAAATACAAAAATTAGCTGGGCATGGTGGCACACGCCTGTGGTCCCAACTACTCGAGAGGCCAAGGCAGGAGAATTGCTTGAGCCCAGGAGGCAGAGGTTGCAGTGAGCCGACATCATGCCACTGCACTCCAGCCTGGACAAGAGAGTCAGACCCTGTCTCAAAAAAAAAAAAAAAGAAAAGAAAAAGAAAATGGGGACTCATAAACGACTTTTATGTGTGTTTTTTAAATCATAGAAATGAAACATTAGCATATATGAATGCTACATATTAACGAGGGGGGCAAGTTTCTTTGATTGGGATGACATCAACACAGAGGTTGCACTGGACCTTTCATGCTTATCAGGAGTTCTCACTCATTCATTCAACAAACATTAAGTGCCAATTTTCTGCAGAGTCTATAAAATAGAAACGACCCTGTGCACATAATCACACAACAGATGTTCTAAGGGACATAATAGTAGCACACACTAGACACTGAGAGCACACAGAAGAAAGCAGGCAGCTTGGAGTGGCCACGATATATTATGCCTTTAGTGAGTGTAAAATGTCAAGGTAAATCACAGGATAATATATGAATGCTGCTAAGAGGTGAAACAAGAGATGGAGTCCCTGAGTGGAGGCAGAGAATAACCAAATCTTATAAGAAGGTTGGGAATAAACTGTTGCTGATCCATAAATATTTCACCCCAGGGTAGAAAATGCAAATTCCTGGCTGGCAGCTATATGAGTGTAATGAGCTGATGTCAGCATGGGAGGTGGGGACTGAGGTAACCTAGAGACCCCGTATCCTGTGTAAAGAGGCAGCCAGTTCTCAACACCAGCCAAAAATCACCATGTAGAAACGTGGATGCAGCGTTGTCAGACCTTTTGACTTTTTTAGGAAAATTTGTAAATATGGGTTACTTAACGCAAGATCTCGCCATTTTTAAAAGGCATCTAATTCAAGTATTTTCAAAACACCACATAAACCAAAGAAAATACATTCCCGCCCTTCCCCCCGCCAGCTTTGATTTCATCATTGAAGGTGATCTCTCTGCTAGTCCCAGGATCCCAAAGCAATTGCTTATTCACCTGTACCTTTCCCCTCGCCCCACAGGTCTGCTCATTTATTTTGGATATGGCATCTGGAACAGCACCCTGGAAATCAGCGCTCGAGAAGAGGCCCTGCACCAAAGCACTTACCAACGCTACGACGTGGACGACCCCTTCTCAGTGGAGGAGGGTTTCTCCTACGCCACAGAGGGCGAGAGCCAGGAGGACTGGGGCGGGCCCACCGAAGACAAAGGCTTCTATTACCAACAGATGTCAGATGCGAAGGCAAACGGCCGGACAAGTAGCAAAGCGAAGAGCAAAAGCAAACACAAACAGAACTCAGAGGCCCTGATTGCAAATGATGAGTTAGATTACTCTCCAGAGTAGGAGAAACACACAAGTGGGTAGAAATGGTGATGATTGATTTTCAGTAACTTAACCTGTGGGCTAGAAGGTGAAAACTTTTTTGGCTCTCATTTCACAAATCCAGCCTTCCCCAAATTCAATCCCTAGTCATAGCCTGTCATTTGCTACTTTTGCTCTTCAGGATAGTTCTGTTGAAGGGCTTAACCTGGGTGCCCTAACTGGTCGCCTTGTTAAATAAAATAAATAAATAAACGAGAGGCTACATGAAATTCCATCTTAGGTGCAACCACCCGAGCTGATGGTAGCAAATGTTTCCTAGGCCTTTGCTTTGCTGGTTGAAGCCCAAGCAGGGGCTCTGGGCAGAAGGCAGAATTTCAGTCACCTGAGACATGGGGACAAAGCTCTGTTCTTGGCATGTCAGGCTGAGTGCTGCTCCCTGAGGTCAGGGTGGGTAGGTGGGCATTGGCACTTCCTGAGCAAGCATCATTTTATCCTGCAATCTCACCCAAAACTAATTCATGGAAAAGATACATGCTTCTTTTTATTCACCAACATTCTCACAGCTTCCAAACTATAATTTTAGGATCCAGCAAAGGTCAGGGACTCTGGACCATTTTCCCAATGGTTTCAGATTCACCATAAAGCAGTCATGCAGACCCAGTGATATGGTAAGAAGCACCATCAAAGCTCTATGTAAATGCCCAGAAGAAAATTAAATAACCATATCTTGCAGTGAAGGCCAGAAGGGCATTGGCAGAAATTAACTCTCTGTCATGGCCTCTCTTATACCAGACTGCAGCTCCTGGTGATATGATGAAAGAGGGCAAAGGTGGAGCATGATTTCATGGCACTGATATGCCTTGAAGAAGTAGGTTGTTTGTTTTATAATCAGATAAAAATCTTTACAAGGAGAAGTGAGCCAGCCACTGAGATCACATTGCAAATTCTCTTTCATATTTCTAAAATTATAAATTCTGTAGTTTTTGAGATATGCAACCACTTGATTGGTGTGTGCTACTCTGAAAACAAAATAGGTTGAAGTACAGCGACTTAGGTAGTTGCATTCTATGAGACCATGAGATCACGTTTCACTTCTGAACCTTATTCCTCGGGGGTAGCTCACTTTCAGAGGTGTATTTTTTTTCCTGTTATTTCCCAGATTAGTTTCACTGAAGCCCACAGAAATATCTACCTGGTAAGATGTAAATTTGGGCCATAGAAGGGGCTATTAAAAGAATTTTCTCAGAAATAGAATAGATGAGAGAATTTGCAAAGGAAAAAAACACACATGGGCTATAATATAAATTCTACTCTTGGGTTACAAGAATTCCTGTGGCTGCACTGAGATGTGTACAAATGTATGTGAAGGCACAATTTGAATCAAGCTATCATAAAAATAACCAAGCTATTAAAATTAATTAAGCTGTTAATAAAATCTCTGTGAGGATTTCCTGAAAGAGGGACAAAAGAAGAAATTCCTTGTCCTTTCTCTCCTAGATGTGTCAGTATGCCAAACTTTTTCCAGGACGTATTCGCTAACACTCAAGTCTGTTCTTTCTGAAAGGCTGAGGCTCATGCCATCTTGGCATGCTTTAGGATTATGGCAGGGAGGTGAAAGTCCATTTTTTCATTCAACTAACACTGGTTGAGAATAGACCAAATGCTAAGTGACAGGAATGAATAGAAGCATGGCATCTGCCCTTGGGGGCTACAGTCCGTGGATGAGCAGCACTGGAGCCTAGTAAATGCAGATAAAACAACAAACTTGACAAGTCTCCAGGCTGATGCACTGGGTTTTAACATACATATAAAGATCAATTGAAACTAGTTTTTAAAAAATATGCTTTAAATAAATTACATATCGTAATCATAGCCAATGTATACCATTAAACTAAAATAACTGCAATTTTCTAGATATTTTTTATTCTTCTGTAGTCATTGTTTAGAACTCTGGTTTCCTGAGGTCATTTTGTCATTTTAATGTCATGCTTGACAATGCTATGTTTTCTCTTCCCTAGAGTTAACCATAAAGATATAGTGCCTACTCTGTGAAATACATCATTGGGAATTAATTATAAACTAATTATCAGTCATCTTTTGAAAACAAAGTTTTGAATTGGCTATAGGACTCAACAAATCTGCCTGGTTTAAATACAATCTGTTAAGCTTGATACACATCTAGATAGATGAGGTGGGATTGTACTCATTAAACATGAGAATAGAGAAATAGGAGTGCAAAATAGCAAAATCTTAACGTGGGTCAGAGAGCTTCCTTTTACTAGTGAGGTTTAAGTATTAAAGTAACAATAGCCTGGTGGCAGATGAATGCAATTTCTATAGGATGGGTGGGAATGGAAAATGTATGCTTTGGTTAACACCATTGCTATTGATTTTGTGCAGATTCTATGAACCACTCTCATTTCAGGAGCCATTTTTCCCAAATAGTATATTTGTATATTTTAAGCTTAGCTCCCTTTATTTTTCTAAAGTTGACAAATCACCTCCCTAGCAACCTTAGTTTAAAAAAAAAAAAAAAATCACTAAGATAGAAAAAGTTTTTTCAGGTACATAGACATGTTTGTCCTCAGGTTTACCAGCTTCTGTGAAACAGTCCCAGATTTTACAATGCAGTTTTCAAATACTATCAATCACTAGAATGACAATATTACTATTTTCTTAACAGGTTTCTAAACGATGTATTTGTGGGACCACATTAAAAGTAAGATCACCTTATAATTAGCTTAGAAACTTTGCCCCTTGAAGGGAGTCCAAGGAAGACCTACATTTTATTGAATTCTGAATAGCAAAAGCTCTCCGAGTGAGATTTCATTGTGTGGATTTGTGGTTTGGAGCCAATTACTTGATTTTTTCCAGAGTTTATTCTACTTATTTATTGGTACTCTGCTTCATTTCAAAAGGATTTGAGGTAGCTACTAAAATATATATAATACAAAACAAAAATTAAGTGAGGAACTCAGGGCAAATAAAAATAGAAACAGAAAGGATAAGACAAAACTAGATGTATATTTAGTGCATAAATGCAGAACCCTGATATGCTTTACTAAATTTGCCAATGAGTAGCACCATGAAAAATAATAGAATTAGTGGTAATGACAAGAAGAAGTACTTCTGCATGATAAGAACAAATTTTTCCCCATGCAGGTAGAGGTTTGAAACAGCATAGATCATTAAAATCCACAGATAAGCTTCAAACCTAGATTTTGCTAGCTACATGTGCCTGGCATATAGTGTGTATTCAAGAAATACCTGATGATTGACAGAATGAATGAACTGGAGGAAAATGAAATATTTATTCAACAATTATTTGTGGAGTGCCTATTATGTACTATGGCAGATATTGATACCGTGAGTCAGATAAAAATCCAGCTCTTAAGAAATAGAGGAAATAGAGCTTGGTGTGGTGGTATGTGCCTATGATCCCAGATAGTTGGGAGACTGAGGCAGGAGGATCACTTGAACCCAGGAGTTCAAGGCTGCAGTGAGCTATGATCACACCAGTGTACTCCAGCCTGGGTAACAGAAGAATACCCTGTCTCTTAAAAAGAAAAATGAAATAGGGGAAATGGGATATATAAATAAAGAACAATAGTGAATGTGTCAGGTGAGATGAGGGATTTGTAATGTGCTCTGGGGGTTCAAATACGAAGAAGGCCTTCTTCCTCTCAAAAGGTCATAAAAAATGCCACACTTGTGTTGGAACTTGTGAAGTGGGTAGAATTTTATCAAGTAGAAATGAAAGAAAGGCATGCCAAGCAAAGGATCAGCATGAATAAGGTCTACTAGTCTGTGGTCCTCTGACTAAGAATTTGTGCTGTGCCTCCATTAAGAGAAAGCAAGGAGCTAGTTTGCCTGGAGCACATGATTTATGCATGACTTATACATGCAACAATAAGAAATAATGCTAGGAAGGCAGGTGAGGGCTCACTCACAGAGAGACTTGAATGTCACCCTGAGCTGGCTGGCTTTCCTCGGGTGAGAGAGTGGGAAATAATTGGGGAACTGACAAAAGTGTGAATCCGGGAAGGCTGAACTTTAAGAAAGCTGAGACGGTGGCTTCCTTGCCTATGCAAGGAACTAACGAGCCACATATACACTCCAAGTTGATTTAACAAATCAAAGGGAAAAATAGCTGTACTTTGAGTCCTGTGTCTGCGTTCATCACGAACCTAAGAAAATACAGCCATTTAATACGTGGACAGGCAACACAATTTAACAGCCACTTTAAAGTGTTCAACAATAGGTTTTAACAACCAACCTAACAACTTTTTATATCTATCTAATCTAAACAGTAAAACCTCAGCTCTAGGTTTTACTGAGCTTGAGTGCTACTTTTTTTTTTGAGACAGAGTCTCACTCTGTCACCCAGGCTGGAGTGCAGTGGCACGATCTTGGCTCACTGCAACCTTCACCTCCCGGGTTCAAGCTATTCTCCTTCCTCAGCCTCCCGAGTAGCTGGGATTATAGGCGTGTGCCAGTTCTACTTCTTAGTAACAAACTAGTAGCTAATCAAATGCCTACATAATGGTCATGATAAATCTGTTTAAATAAATGGCGGGCAGAAGAGAGTTGTTGAATTTAACAATCCATCCTTCTTCAGAAAGTATGGGTCAGCCAGAATATAAATCTAGTAATTATTGGAAAACAAAACACAAACTCCTTCAGAGAAATCTCTCTCCTCTATTCTGCTGAAAAGGGTTGGTAAACCTGACATCCTTTCTTTTGTTGGAAGACAAATCCAACATTTGTTAGACATCCAACATTTGTTGGAAGTCTACCTTACAAGGTACCACCTCTTATCTGCAACATAAACAGAAGCTACATCAGTTTGAAAATCCACATAGAAGACTGGAGAAAATTGCCGTCCCCTTTCGCGCTAGGTTTTACCAGGGGCCCAAGATGTCAGAGGAAAGTCCACGGAGGGCCAGCCACACGTTGACCTAATTATGAATCTCAGATTAGAATGTCTTATTGTGTGGAAAAGCCAGAACTCAGGAAATGTGTCTAAAGCCAGAGCTGGGGTCTGCTTACGGAGTCTACGCAGCAGGTAGGAGTCCACTCTTGGGGTTTAAGCCTCAGGTCAGTGAGCAGTGCAGAGGTGCCCCTAACTTCCTATGGGGGGAAAGAGAGGAGAGCAAAGGAAACACACTCCAGAAGTCGCCACGAGGGCTGTGTGCCAGCGCTCCGTTTTCATGCTGTTTGGAACAAGACGTGTCAAGGAAGATGTTTCTATCCAAAGTTTTCATGGAGCCTCTGCTTCCCCTGTACCTGTGTAGCTCCCTGAAACTGAGGACCCATGTGTCTGCAAAGACCTCTGGAGATTCTAAGAGAGAGAGAGGCACCAGCAGGTAACCAGTGGTGGCCTGGCCACGAACCAGTATTTGAAATTAAACAGTGAGCAAGTTCAGAAACAGCATCCCAAACCGCAGGCCCCACCACAAGCAGGAACCAGAAAGCTGAAGTTTCACCAAGGAGTTTACTTGGTATTTCTCACTGGGAATGGGGATGGGTAGCAAAAAGCCCCTTTCGTGTACATAATTGTTGGTCCTATGTCCTACTTTTATTTTCTCTAAGACTTTTAGAAGAAAGGCTGTTTTAATTTTTTTTTCTCCTTAAGAGCAACTTCCTTTTTAAAATGCTTTCCTCTTCTTGGTCTTGAGTAGTGCATGCATCATTCTGAAATACCTCAGCAGTCGCCTTTTGCCAAAATTACTTCTCTAAGAAAATAGAGTGTTCTTTTTTTTAGGACTTAGAGCCCACAAGGGGTGAGTGGAAGTTTTGTAGCCCATCAAAGGTGAATAAGTGTTCTGCAGTATCAACTAAAACAGTGTACAAAATCATTAAACTGGGCCGGGCGCGGTGGCTCATGCCTGTAATCCCAGCACCTTGGGAGGCCGAGGCGGGTGGATCACCTGAGGCCGGGAGTTCGAGACCAGACTGACCAACATGGAGAAACCCCATCTCTACTAAAAATACAAAATTAGCCAGGTGTGGTGCTGCATGCCTGTAATCCCAGCTATTAGGGAGGCTGAGGCAGGAGAATCGCTTGAACCCGGGAGGCAGAGGTTGCAGTGAGTCGAGATCACACCATTGCACTCCAGCCTGGGCAATAAGAGCAAAACTCTGTCTCAAAAATAATAATAATAATAATTTAACTGTGTTCTGCGCACACAGAATTACAAAATCCCTATAGGACTTTCACAGATAGCTTTGGGCTTAAGGTCTTCGGACAACAGGTAGTTCTAATTTCTCCCTCTTTGGGACATTTAGTACACGTTGGTACACATAAGGAAAGAAAATGGCTTATATGAGAGCTAGGAAACAGGGGCAGTCTGGATTTTTATGGTGGGAACTCACTCTGTGCTTTTTTTTTTTTTTTTCTGTTAAGTTTTCTTGACACTGACATCGGTAACATTGGCTAAAGGGAATTGTGAGTCGTGTGAATTTCGCCTGCAGTGCAGACTTTAAAGGACTGTGTTCATTCTGATTTGGGGATGAAGAGAATGTTCCATGCACATCTATTGATTGGTCTTGGCAGTTGCTGATACACTTGTCTCATTCACACTCCCAAAGGCGAGGATTTACCCTGGAAATCATAAACCCCCACTTTCCAAAGCAAAGATGCTGTTAATGTTATGATGGTGCATAAATACCTCAACTGTCTGGGCTGAGAGAGGGGGCTGCAGGTTTTTAAGAGAGCAGCTATAGTCCTCATTCCATGTAGTCACATCATCTGATGACAGGACTCCACATTCTAGCTTTTCTCACTGTGGAAAAGAAACGTTACTGTTTAATTCATATCCAAAGTTATAAATACAGCTTGTAAATTTTACTAACTTGTTTCTTTTTCATTTGGTCCTTGAGAAGTACAACTTGCATTTACAGATGGTAATTCCTAGTGTTGTTCTCTGCTATCTTTTTTTGGTATGAAATTGCTGTATTTGTTAAAGTTTGTTCGTTTCGTGGTTTTTAATTCCCATTGGTGCACTGTGAAATGTAGTGTATCACGAAGAAAGAAATAATATGCAGATGTATTATGACATGTGTTTTATTTTCAAATGTGTGGTGTTGACAATATATTGATTTATCAAGATACTAAGGGAAAATTCTAAATTTAACAAAATGTGTATATTTTAATAAATGCATAAAGCTTTATTGTGTGCCTTTAAATTTAAAAATGGGTTTATAAAGAAAGTCAGAAACAAAAGTGTCTTACTATAAAATATCCATAGTAATGTAAAGCTTTTACACGAGACTACCAAAAAAAAAAGAAAGAAAAGAAAAAGGAGCCTTCCCATATTTTGTTAACCTTAACCAATACCTGAAGTCTGTTACTTTTTTTCCATTCTTAAATGGAGATGAATAAGTGAATTTCGCCTTAAGTGTTTCAATTGTCCTTTGTAGAAAAGCCAGATAAATGAGCTCATTTTGAATTGCATTATTGTGGAAAATTCATTTTCAGAATAAAACATTTTAAAAAGTACAGCTAATCGACTAATAAAATTTAAATTTGAAGAAAGTCAGTGCCATCCTACCTCTTTAAATTTACTTTACGTCCCTGAGGAGAACATGAAAGTTCCACTTTAGTGGGCTCTCAGGAGAACCTGACCTGGCGCTGTCTCCCTCTCATGTTCTTCTAACAAGGGTACAGGGCTCTGTCAGGGACCCTACTCACTACACTGCCTCATTAATTACCCCCACTTCCGGTACGGTCCTACTCAAGCCACAGCCCCCCACACCCTCTGCACCATCTTACGTCTAATATAGAACATTCAGTTCATTGCCCCCATTTATTTTAAAGAACAATTAGAAGAACAGTACCCGCCTACAGTCCCAAACCAAATTACCATGGCATTGATGGTGGCTTAATTGATCTTACTTGTTGATGGCGCAGGTGGTGATACCTGGAGAAAAAGGTAGAGGGTGTAGCAGGGCCACGTATTTTCCATATCACATGGGATGCAAAGAAACTGCCATATCTTTATTTCCTGCAACTCCCTGATCTCTCTTGCAATGGTCCACCTGCCTGGACAGCAGGGGAAGAAAAACAATCCATTAATATATTAATGTTTTATACATAAATGTATTGTGCAATCATGTCTTAAATGTATTAAGGTATGATGGAATCCCAGTTGGTTTCCATTTAGTGTTTTTAGATGATTGACTCCCTTTGGGATAAATGCTCAGTCTTTTGGATTTCCTCCCCTCCCCCTTGCTTCTCTCCAAATTACTTCTGGAAACAGAGCTTCTGTGATCTCGTAAGGAGAGGGGTGCAAATGAGAACTAGGGTGATCTGGACCCTTAGCCAATGCTCCTGCAGAATAGCTACCTGGACTGCCCCTGGACAGGTGACCACTGAGGAGAACCTGACCCATCCAGCCATGTGGGCTTCATGATGACATTCACTTTCAAAGTCTGCAGGTCTGGCACTGAACCCAGTCATGAAGTTCCTGCACGCTGATGCCTCTTTATTCAGATCCAGGCCTGGGCTGGCCCACCGAGCCCTCAGCACTTTAGAATCCACTGCATGGCACCCTGAGTCTTGGGGAACCCGAATCACTACCTTAGGCTCGAGTATCCAGCCACTTCCTTCACTAATGATACACATTCATTCCTGAGCTCTGCTCATTGAGACTTGGAGCCAATGACGTGCTGCAGCTTGCTCATGAAAATGATTGGTAACTTACGACTTTTGTGAGTCAGTTGCTAAATACAACATTATTAAAACTTAAGTTCTATAAACTTACAAATAAATTAATTACATTGAAAACAAAGGCAATAAATGCTCAAAACTATTTTACTATGTTTTACTGTTATCTATGCTCTCGAGGTTACTTACAATTATTATATCTGTATGGCGGAAATACTACATAATGATGAGCTATTGCATATCTCTTCCTCAACTCTATGTTCAGTGAATTCACATTGGTAGCTTGAAATCAGCCGTAGTGGAAGGATTTACACCATGGCAATTGGAAAATGCTACAAAATCAGAACTGTTTTTCTCTCTCAGAGAGCTGGCTATACACATTTACCAGCAAATCACTGCTTATATCCTTTCCAAGTACGTATACAATTACCCCCAATACACAATGGTTTCAGTCTTTCTCACTCCTACCATACCTCCACCCACAGAGGAGGGAAAGCCTGGACAAGCATTTTTCCCCCTCGATTCTACCTCTATTTCTCTTCCCCTGTCCACCATCCATCAGGACCAGCAGGGGCTGGGTTTCCACTCTTCATTCCTTCTGACAAGGACTCCCTCTACATATTATCTTACATATGTCCTCCTGGGGACAATAGCCTCATAAGGCTATTGCCCTTTTCTTTTTTTAACCATGGAAGAGACTACAAATAGTATCCAAGAGGAGTCACAGGACAATCTAGAAGTAGGGATTACCAGGATCAAAAATAATTGGATTAATATTCCAAAATACAACCTTATTACATGGGTCTTAAAATTAAAAGGTTATTCAATAACAAGTATTGGGGAGGATGTGAAAAAATTAGAACCCTTGTGTACTGATGGGAACATAAAACGGTATAAACTCTATGAAAAACAGAATGGCAGTTTCATGGCCGGGCACGGTGGCTCACGCCAGTATTCCCAGCACTTTGGGAGGCTGGGGCGGGCGTATCACTTGAGGTCAGGAGTTTGAGACCAGCCTTCCCAACATGGTGAAACCCCATCTCTACTAAAAATACAAAAATTAGCCTGACGTGGTGGCGCACACTTGTAATCCCAGCTACTTGGAAGGCTGAGGTGGGAGGATTGCTTGAACTCAAGAGTTTGAGGCTGCAGGGAGCTGAGATTGTGCCACTGCCCTCCAGCCTGAGCAACAGAGTGAGACTCTGTCTCAAAACAAAACAAAAACAAACAAAAAAGAAACTGTGGCAGTTCCTCAAAAAATTCAATGTATAATTACCACATAATCCAGCAATTCCATTTCTGTGTATATATCTAAAAGAATTGAAAGCAGCATTTCCAAGGATATTTGTACACCCATGTTCATAACAACATTATTCACAATAGCTAAAACATGAAAACAACCCAACTGTCCACCAATGAGTGAATGGATAAGCAAAATATTACCTATACATACAATGGAATATTCAGCTTAAAAAGGAATGACATTCTGCCATATGCTATAACATGGATGAACTTTGAAAACATGCTGAGTGAAATAAGCCAATCAGCCAAGCTCGGTGACTCACACCTATAATCCCAGCACTTTGGAAGGCTGAGACAGGGAGATTGCTTGAACCCAGGAGTTTGAGATCAGCCTGGGAAACATGAGGAAACCTAGTATCTACAAAAAAAATACAAAAATTAGCTGGGCATGGTGGTGCATGCCTGTAATCCCAGCTACTCAGGAGGCTGAGGTGGGTGGATCCCTTGACCAGCCCAGGCAACATGACAACCCCATCTGTACAAAAAAATATGAAAATTAGCCAGGTGTGGTGGCAGATGCCTGTAGTCCCCAGCTATTCAGGAGGCTGAGGTGGGAGGATCATTTGAGCCTTCGTGCTCAAGGCTGCAGTAAGCCATGATCTTGCCACTGCACTCCAGCCTGGGCAACAGAGCAAGACACTGTCTCAAAAAAAAATAAATAAATAAATACTCTCACAAACTATGCATCCAGCAAAGGCCTGACATCCAGAACCTATAGGGAACTTAAACAAACCAACAAGCAGAAAACAAATGACCCCATTAAGAAATGGGCAAAGGATATAAACAGACACTCCTCAAAAGAAGACATACAAG
The DNA here is from genome assembly GCF_009828535.3 of Hylobates moloch. Classification (NCBI taxonomy): domain Eukaryota; kingdom Metazoa; phylum Chordata; class Mammalia; order Primates; family Hylobatidae; genus Hylobates; species Hylobates moloch. The sequence continues at coordinate 81,074,080 of NW_026652288.1, read as the reverse complement.
TAGCCAACAAACATATGAAAAAATGCTCAGCATCACTAATCATCAGAGAAATGCAAAGCAAAACCACAGTGAGATACCATCTCACACCAGTCAGAGTGCCTTTTTAAAAAGGCAAAAAACAACAGATAGTGGAAACTTTGCAGAGAAAAAGGAACACTTACACACTGTTGGTGGGAATATAAATTAGTCCAGCCACTGTAGAAAGCAGTCTGGAGATTTCTCAAAGAACTTAAAACAGGCCGGGCACAGTGGCTCACTCCTGTAATCCCAGCTCTTTGGGAGGCTGAGGCAGGTGGATCACATGAGGTCAGGAGTTCGAGAACAGCCTGGCCAACATGGTGAAATCCTATCTTTAAAAATACAAAAATTAGCCAGATGTGGTGGCGCACATCTGTAATCCCAGCAACTTGGGAGGCTGAGGCAGGAGAGTCACTTGAGCCTAGGAAGTGGAGGTGGCAGCGAGCCGAGATCACACAACTACACCCCAGCCTGAGCAACAGAGCGAGACTCCATCTCAAAGGCGCGGTGGCTCACGCTTGTAATCCCAGCACTTTGGGAGGCCGAGGCGGGCGGATCACGAGGTCAGGAGATCGAGACCACGGTGAAACCCCGTCTCTACTAAAAAATACAAAAAAATTAGCCGGGCGTGGTGGCGGGCGCCTGTAGTCCCAGCTACTCGGAGAGGCTGAGGCAGGAGAATGGCGTGAACCCGGGAGGCGGAGCTTGCAGTGAGCCGAGATTGTGCCACTGCACCCCAGCCTGGGCGACAGAGCGAGACTCCGTCTCAAAAAAAAAAAAAAAAAAAAACAAAAACAGAGCTACCATTCAACCCAGCAATCCCATTACTGGGTATATACCCAAAAGAAAATAATCATTCTACCTTCTGCCAAAAAGACACATGAACTTGTACATTCATCACTGTGCCATTCACAATTGCACAGATATAGAATCAACCCAGGTGCCCATCAATGGTAGATTGTATAAAGAAAATGTGGTACAAATATACCATGGAATACTATGCAGCCATAAAAAAGAATGAAATCATGTCCTTTGCAGCAACATGGATGCAGCTGGAGGCCATAATCTTAAACAAATTAACATAGGAACAGAAAATCAAATACCACATTTTCTCACTTAGAAGTGGGAGCTAAACACTGAGCACTCATGGATATAAATGTGGGAACAACAGACACTGTGGACTACTTGGGGAAAGAACTATCTATTGGGAGCTATGCTCACTACCTGGGTGATGGAACCCATACTCCAAACCACAGCATCACGCAATATCCCCATGTAACAAAGCTGCACATGGACCCCTGTATCTAAAATAAAAGTTGAAATTTTAAAAAATAATAAATACTCGATCAGAAATTTAGGAGATCTTCATAAGCCAAACAGTTCTTCCACATTTTATTTCCAGCTATCAACAATTCGCTAACTGGCAAAGAGAGCCCTTTCTGTGCCAAATTCTCTTCCTCTTCTTTCCCCACCTGAGGATAGGTCCTTCCATGCTCTCATCAGCCTCAATCAAATCCAGGGCAGAAAAAACACCCAGCTCTGAGGCTCAGAGAAAAAACCACGTGCTCCCATTTCTACAACCTAAAAATTCAAACTTTTTGAGCTTTTATTATATGTATGTTGTTAGCCTGATGCTTACCCATCGGAGCCATGCAGAGTGTTTTTAAGAAGGAATGAGCCCTTTGTAGGTCAATTAACTCGATGAGATAAGCATTGCAGCAGGCTTTCCTTCAGAGAGGGGAAATACGAATGATTTGTGACTCTAATTAGCTTCAAACAGAGCAACAGGAATGCAATTTGGAACATAATCCAAAGAGGAAATAGTCCATCCCAGTTCAATTCTGGTGGCTGGAAGACTGATTTAATTTCCTTCCTAGTGGAGACACTCCTCACAGGATGGGGTGGGGAGGAGCGAGGGGTGTCCTGGCCACGGGATTTCCCTGTTTCATGAAGCTGTATTTCCAAAGCAGCCCCTTCCATGTACTGAGATTAAGTTTAAGATGTGGATGCAATGTCCTTGGCTTCCTCACTCGCCATGTCAATCTTATAAGAAAAGGTGGAGATTGGATTAACCAACGTTGATGGAAAGGGCAGGGAAGGAGATGTCCTCCAAGGATGCTTCCATGGCAAGCTGTGAGCCTTGAGGAGCAGCAGAAGAAAGCACCTCTGCCCTATCTGCTCTCTGATGCCAGAAACTCCTCCATTGGGAACAAAGTCCGGCGTTCCTCAATAAGGAGATTGTTAAGTGCCTTCACAGTTAACTCCCCCTGGAAGAAGGAACACAGCGTCTTAATTCACCACGTTGAGATATGAACGATTGACATCATCAGTTCTTTCTGAGAAGGCAGGTTTTCACAAGCCATGAGAAAAAATATTCTGAGGTCCCTGGGTGCCTGAGAGGGAATTAAGGGGACTCAGGTACAGAAGGGAGAGGCCAGGGTCCCAAAGACACACTTCACAACTTTTCCCAAGATAGCGCTAAATACAAGGGCTGGAAGACACCATAAACCTGCCCTGAAGTGAAGGCCCCAAGGACCACTCTGAGGGGAGAGATGGCGGTGGGGGAGGGGGAGCAAAGAGACTTGGACTTACAGAGACCAGGATCGCCATTGCTGTCTGTGTAAATGCAGGCAAGCCAGAATGGCAGTGAACGTGCTCTCCTGGTTCCTGCTGCACGCTGGCACCTAGTGCGGAGGCTGGGACACAAGAGGCACTCAATAAATATTTCCTGAAGGAGTGAATACATAGAAGTTAAGTTTTCCGGCCGGGTGCAGTGGCTCACACCTGTAATCCCAGCACTTTGGGAGGCCGAGGCGGGCGGATAACTTGAGTGAGTTCCAGACCAGCCTGGCCAACATGGTGAAACCTCGTCTCTACTAAAAATACAAAAACTAGCCAGGCATGGTGGCGGGCGCCTATAATCCCAGCTACTGGGGAGGCTGAGCCAGGAGAATCGCTTGAACCAGGGAGGCGGAGATTGCAGTCAGCTGGGATAGCGCCATTGCACTCCAGCCTGGGGTAACAAGAGCGAAACTGTGTCTCCAAAAAAAAAAGGAGTTAAGTTTTCCCTCATCATCCAGATACCCTCGCTATGCTCCCGCCAAAAGCAGAGAACAATTTCAATCATTCTGTTTAAATACTCAACAGTTGTATCTGAAAGAATTCAGACCCTCTAATCACTTTTAGAAAATGATCCTAAGAAAATAAATCACCAGATTTATCTATCTATAACTACAGGGGAAAAAAATACCAAAAAAAAAAATTGAAATCGACTTAATGCCCCAAACTAGAAATTGTTTAAATTAGTTATGGTGTATCTATAAAACTCAATACTGTATAGCCATCTAAAAACAAGTTTTCAAAGAATGTTTAATGACATAAGGAATGGCAATTATGTTAAATTTTAAAAGTAGGATGCAAAATGTATATTTAGTATGTATTTAGTTTTGAATAAGTGTGTATTTTATATAGCAAAGAAAAATATTTGGAAGAAGATTATATAAAGTGTTAATGATTATCACCTCTAAAAATTCTGATTTGGGATGGTTTTGCATTTTCTTTTTTATACTTTTTTGTTTTCTCTAGCTGTTCTTCAAAGCATATTTTACTTTTCTAATCAGAAATAAAAATAATCTTTATTTCTTAGGACAGAAGGGCCTTTTCAAATATTTGTCATGTTCTCACTGACAAACCAAGAAGGCATCCTGGCACCTCTCTCCAAACACTGGCACAAATAATAGAAGCTATCCTCTCAAGGCCACATCATACACACGCCACTCTCTCTACATGGCATATATAGGTTTAGGATGCTTATATTCCGTCAGCAGAAGGAATTCACACTCAGAGTGCATTAGCTTGGATGTCTGGCCTACATACATATTGGTTTTGTTTTGTTTCTTTCAGGATGTAAGTATGATTTAATCATTTCATACATGTAAATTCTCAGTTAGGAAGAAAAGTGTATTGGGGGTTCTGGAAATATGGTCACCTTCATGATAGCATAGGATACCATATCTATAGGTCAGCCTTGAACTTAGATGGCATTGATCTCCGAAGAATGTCATAACACTGCCTTATTCATAACATAGTGCTACGACATAAACCCCAAACATATATATTGTTAAGGACTAAATACTAGTGTGAATTTGTTCCAGATATCAAAGATTTCCAGAAAATTACAATTTTAAAGGACAAATGCATACATCTGTGTATTTCATTGTAAATATTCAGCTTAATTGTTCCACCAAATTTGGGGATACCACTTGCCATAATGGCCAATAATTATTTGTCAAATTAGATCAAACAGAATTTTATCCACATCTGCCAAAAATGTAATTATGCATAAAATGTGTATATGGTTCATGATTTGCAGATGAAATACATCCTTCACTAAGGTCATTTTTCCACTTAAAATCTTCAGTGGCTCCCTACTGCCAACAGAGCAAAGCCCCTCACAGCCCGCCTCACACCCAGCTCTCCAGGTTCATGGCTGCCCCTCCCCCAGGCATCTTATATCCTGACCTCAACCAGCTCCTCAGTGTTTTCTGAGCACACTCTCTTTTCTTGTGTCTTCTTGAATGTCCTTGGCCCACTTGCTGGTTCAGCATACTCTCATTTATCCCTCAACTTCGTCTCAAAAGTATCTCCTCTCTTTGACTTTCTGGAATTTGCCCTCTGTCTTCCTTCCTCCCCCACAAGTTCCCATAGCATTCTTTTTTTCACGTACATAGCATTTTACATGTTGAATACAGTTATTGGTTTATATGTCTCTCTCTCTCTTCCCCTGTGGATCAGAAGCCTCCAAAAAGATACGAAAAGGAAAATATTATTTAATTTTCTAAAATGTTTTTAATCTCAGGATTAAGAAAAATTAAGCCTCATATTTAATATGTAAGGCCTAATTTGTATTGTATTGTATTGTATCATGGAGTTTGCTATGGATTTAGATGGAGTCAAGTATTCATCAGAGCATCCTTCTGTGGTCTGATGACCACGCAGGTCATCAGGAGCTCCCGAGGATAAAGGATCCTCATCAGTGAAGAGGGGTGGGCAGTGCCACCGTCACTCTTCATTTGAGATATGATAGTTGGTAGATTATAAATGCCCATTTAAGTAGATGTTTACATTGCATTATCTGTTTCTTCTAAACTAACCCCATAAAAAACAACTAGTCATTTTAAAAGATTCCTGTAAAGATACCATAAGATAGCCATTGCAGCGAAAACAGTGAAGCCAAAAATACAAAAGTTTGCCATGTAACAAGAATTTAAAAACAAAATAAGGCCGGGCACAGTGGCTCACACCTGTAATCCCATCACATTGGGAAGACGAGGCAGGTGGATCACCTGAGGTCAAGTGTTTGAGACCAGCCTGGCCAACATGGTGAAACCCCGTCCTTACTAAACATACAAAATTAGCCAGGTGTGGTGTAGGGCGCCTGTAATCTCAGCTACTTAGGAGGCTGAGGCAGGAGAATCGCTTGAACCCTGGAGGCAGAGATTGCAGTGAGCTGAGATCGTGCCACTGCACTTCAGCCTGGGTGACAGAGTGAAACTCTGTCTCCACAAAAATAAATAAATAAATAAAATAAAAATAAGCACGTTAATCTGTGATTTTATGAGAAATAATCTGTGAACTCATGAGAAAGCAATTGCTTTTTTTTTTTAATTTTTTATTATTATACTTTAGGTTTTAGGGTACATGTGCACAATGTGCAGGTTTGTTACGTATGTATCCACGTGCCATGTTGTTTTGCTGCACCCATTAACTCGTCATTTAGCATTAGGTATATCTCCTAATGCTGTCCCTCCCCCCTCCCCCCACCCCACAACAGTCCCCCGAGTGTGATGTTCCCCTTCCTGTGTCCATGAGTTCTCATTGTTCAATTCCCACCTATGAGTGAGAACATGTGGTGTTTGGTTTTTTGTCCTTGCGATAGTTTACTGAGAGTGATGTTTTCCAGTTTCATCCATGTCCCTACAAAGGACATGAACTCATCATTTTTTATGGCTGCATAGTATTCCATGGTGTATATGTGCCACATTTTGTTAATCCAGTCTATCGTTGTTGGACATTTGGGTTGGTTCCAACTCTTTGCTATTAATTCAAGATGGATTAAAGACTTAAATGTTAGACCTAAAACCATTAAAATCCTACAAGAAAACCTAGGCAATACCATTCAGGACATAGGCGTGGGCAAGGACTTCATGTCTAAAACACCAAAAGCAATGGCAACAAAAGCCAAAATTGACAAATGGGATCTCATTAAACTAAAGAGCTTCTGCACAGCAAAAGAAACTACCATCAGAGTGAACAGGCAACCTACAGAATGGGAGAAAATTTTTGCAACCTACTCATCTGACAAAGGGCTAATATCCAGAATCTACAATGAACTCAAACAAATTTACAAGAAAAAAACAAACAACCCCATCAAAAAGTGGGCAGAGGACATGAACAGACACTTCTCAAAAGAAGACATTTATGCAGCCAAAAAACACATGAAGAAATGCTCATCATCACAGGCCATCAGAGAAATGCAAATCAAAACCACAGTGAGATACCATCTCACACCAGTTAGAATGGCCATCATTAAAAAGTCAGCAAACAACAGGTGCTGGAGAGGATGTGGAGAAATAGGAACACTTTTACACTGTTGGTGGGACTGTAAACTAGTTCAACCATTGTGGAAGTCAGTGTGGTGATTCCTCAGGGATCTAGAACTAGAAATACCATTTGACCCAGCCATCCCATTACTGGGTATATACCCAAAGGACTATAAATCATGTCTTTATAGAAGACACATGCACACATATGTTTATAGCAATTGCTTTTAATTGCTTTTCAAATGAAATGAGTTCTATGGAGAGACCATTTTGAACAAAGATATTCGGACAGGCATATTATCTTATTAATGAAAATATTATGTGTCATATAGAAATAGCCCTGTCATATATACAGAAAACTTGGAATTTTTAAACCTGGTTAAGTAATCTTACAAATCAAGAGTCTCCATGGGCTTTCAAGCCATTTTTTAGAAATACAAAAATGCAGCCGGGCACAGTGGCTCACACCTGTAATCCTAGCACTTTGGGAGGCCAAGGCAGGGAGATCATCTGAGGTCTGGAATTTGAGACCAGCCTGGCCAACATGGTGAAACCCCGTCTCTACTGAAAAAAAGTAGCTGGGCATGGTTGTGTATCCCTGTAATCCCAGCTACCTGGTAGGCTAAGGCAGGAGAATTGCTGTAACCTGGGAGGTGGAGGCTGCAGTGAACCAAGGTCGCACCATTGCACTCCAGCCTGGGTGACAGAGTGAGACTCCATCTCAAAAAAAAAAAAAAAAGAAAAGAAAAAGAAATACAAAAACGCAACATATTCTGATTAGCTTGCAAGAACAACTGAAAGGCATCAAAGAAAATGGAGAAACTGCTGCCAAATTTTAATGTAAATCTTTGCAGAATGTTTAATATAAATCTTTGCATTATACCCTTTGACACAGGGTATAACGATATGATTATGTATTTCTGCTGTATGGTTCTACGTATCCATATGAGATTTTTTTTTTTCAGCTAAAGCAGCCACTGAAACCAAGTAATAAAATTAACTGAACTAAGAATCAGACTTTTGAATGTTTTTATCCCAAATAGTAAATAATGAAGTAGGTTCAAATACTGATCTCACAAAAATATTATTACTAACAGAAAAGAAAAAAGCTTGCATCATTAATAAATAACATGAAATAAAATTAAAATGTTATTTCATTTTTTCCTATTATTTAACTTTTTGTGTACATTTTATGCTGTACATGATACATTATTACAGTTGCACATCTATATACAATTAAATAAACATAAGTATGTACATTTATTGCCAGAGGAGATAGTTAATAAAAGTTTGCAGAATGAGAATCTTCTTATAAGATCTAATAGTATAGATATAAAAAATGGCATGAGTCCTATACATAAAATGTGAAGAAAGATATAAAAAGGGGGGGACGGGAAGAGAAAAACTGTTGGGAGGCCATGGTCTGTTTTTTTATAATAATCAAATGGAGAGAAATCCTCTCTAAAAATTTTGGTGGCCTAATATTTAAGCTACACCACTGGTTAAAAGACAAAAATGTGGAATTATCTATCCATATAAGAAAGTATATTAGAGAAGAATTATATCTTGAAGTTTAGTGGTATTTTCTAGCAAACTCTCAAGATCTGATCATTAAAAAATAAATTCATTTGACAGAACAAACGCACATTCTAGTATCTTTCCTAAGAACACACTAATTTGAATTCATAATGTGATGAATTCCAAGTTTCTAAAAAATGCCCAGCTGGTTATTGAAAAAAAAATAGCTGGAAATTAGAGGCATTTTTATCACTTACCATTATATAGCAATTTAGTGCTTTGAAAATGAGATTGAAACATGTTTTGTTTTCTTCTCACACATCCCATGGAACTTTTGTTTCCACTTAACACGTTAGAAGAGGGATGCACGTGAAGCTAATCCACTTATTGCTGTACCCATATCTTCAGTTGCCCACAAAATATTTTACCTCAATTCTTCAGCAAAACTTGAATCATAAAAACTGCTCTTTTCAGGTGCTGGAATTCATTTAATGACCTAATGAGATGAGGAGAGCAAATTTGATGGCAACCAAATGAACTATGGATGGGGCAAAGGGACAGGAGACAATTTGAGAACAAATAAAAGGAAAAACAACTTTCACTGTGGGGGGTAAACATATGGAACTTGTTAACTTCAAGTGACATTGCTAGCTGAAACATTCTGGGGTTCAAGGAGGGTTCAGAGGCATTCATGGGAAAAACTCTCTAACAGGCTACGAAATGAAAGTTGGATTTGTTCCGGAGACGCCTGGCTTTGGAGGTGGCCCTCCAGGGGACACTTGCCCAATCCTTCTCCCCATCAGGAGCACAGCAGCTACCCCGGCCTGACACAGTGCGAGATTCTTTTGCCCTTATCATGACATCAGAAATAAATTCCAAATCTTAATACACAGAAGGAGTCTTTGATGGCCTCCTAGTCACAGCTTGGCTCAGCACCCTCCCTTGGAGGGAAAGTACAGGACTGAGAAATCAGAATCCTGGCTCTCTTTCTTTTCCATCCTGAAGCCAATTTTTTTTTTAACAATACCAAGGCTCTGTCTTCTCTCTAGGGGTCTTCCAGGATCAAAAGTGGCTTAAAAAGACCTCTTGATCTAGTGTGTGCTCTTGTTTTATTTTCAAGTTTTAAGCCAAAACTGGTTAACTTCAAAAGGGCTATGTGCAAAATTCCTAATATTGTTTTCCTAAAGAGGTCTTGTTGAATGATTGATATTTTGGGGGTTTTCCAGCCCAATGATTTCTTTGCTGAAAACAGAGCATACCCACTCGTTTTGGCATTTTGTTTGCCAACCAAATCTACAGCCTGAACACTGTCCATTCCCTCGCCTTAACAACACTGGGACTTGCTAACAAGTGCTGCCCCCAGTGAACCACACCTACCAAAAGTATTTGTGTGTGCCTTTACTTTCTGCATACATCCCTGTCATTAATTAGGACCGCAAGGCCTACGAGAGAGTTTATTTCCTTCCATAGCGAATTCCCCTTATTTCCTGAAAATCTGTTTGTGACGTGGTAGAGAATGAGTCTATATTTCCTCTTTCCAGACATACAAATGTCCAAGAGCCCTTATACCACAGAGAAGCTTGAGTTCCCTTTATTTTCCAACTGACTACAGACAAAGGATTATTTTCTAAGAAAATATGTTTTGAAAAACCAACAGGTCCAGAATTTAACCCTACCCCTAAACTAACATTTTTAACTGGGAAAGTATTTGTGTTAAAAAATCCTTTTTTTTGAGATGGAGTCTCACTCTGTTATCCAGGCTGGAGTGCAGTGGCACAGTCTTGGATCACTGTAACTTCTACCTCCCAGTTCAAGCGATCCTCCTGCCTCTGCCCCCCAAGTAGCTGGGATCACAGGCATGTACCTCCACACCCAGCTACTTTTTGTATTTTTAGTAGAGACGGGGTTTTGCCACATTGGCCAGGCTGATCTCCACTCCTGACCTCAGGTGATCCACCCACCTTGCCCTCCCAAAGTGCTGGGATTACAGGTTTGAGCCACCGCGCCCGGCACTTTTTTTTCTTTCTTTCTTTTCTTTCTTTTTTTGTGACAGTCTGGCTCTGTCGCCCAGGCTGGAGTGCAGTGGCACGATCTTGGCTCACTGCAACCTCCGTCTCCCAAGTTCAAGTGATTCTCCTGCCTCAGCCTCCCAAGTAGCTGGGATTACAGGCACCCACCACCATGCCCGGCTAATTTTTTGTATTTTTAGTAGAAACTGGATTTCACCATGTTGGTCAAGTTGGTCTCGAACTCCTGACCTCAAGTGATCCACCTGCCTCAGCCTCCCAAAGTGCTGGGATTACAGATGTGAGCCACTGCGCCTGGCCTAAAAAATCTTATACTAAATCTGAAACTGTCCTTTTATTAAAACAGCTTTCCATTCTCTCTTTTTTTTTTTTTTTAACAGTCTCATTCTGTCACCCTGGGTGGAGTGCAGTGGTGCCATCAAGGCTCACGGCTGCAGCCTTGACCTCCCAGGCTCAAGCAATCCTCCCATCTCAGACTCCTGGGTAGCTGAGACTATAGGTGTGTGCCAACACACCAGGCTAATCTTTCTATTTTTTGTAGAGACAGGGTTTCTCCACGTTGCCCAGGCTAGTCTTGAATTCCTGGGCTCAAGAAATCCTCCTACCTCAGCCTCCCAAAGTGCTGGGATTATAGGCATGAGCCACTGCATCTGGCCTTCATTCCACTTTCTTAGGGAGTAAGTTCCACTTGAAGGCTAGAGTAGCGGTTAATACCTCAGGCTTTACATCCAGACTGCAAAGTTTATAATCCTGGCTGTGGAACCTTAGGCAATTTACTTAACCTCTCCATGCCTCTGTTTTCTCATCTATAAAATGGGTATGTTAACAGCCTCTAACTCATGGGGCTGTTGCAAGAATTAAGTGAATTAATACATGTGTGTTGTACTGTTATTGTTTTAAATAAAAGTGTGTTTCTTTAACATCCTATGAGAAAGATATGTGTTTTTTATATTCTCATCTCACTGTATTTTATTAAACATAATTCAGTTTCATTTCATAAACTCTAAGCATACCACAGCAGTAAGAGAACTGGCCTTAACTTTAGAAGACATAGATTCAAATATTGATCTTGATACTTGCTAGCTCTGTAATCTTGGCTCGTTACCTCATCTCCCTGAAGCCCAGTCTCTTAACATGGAAAAAGGAGATGATACCTTCCTTATAGAATTGTTAGAAAGCGTGACTTAGGCTACAAGTTTCCCCCAAAATCTATTGTCTTATTCTTACAGACTTAATCAAAATTTTATCTAGGCTCCCAGCCTGATAGAATAAAGGCCAGGACCGGCTTCATGGACATGCAACCTGTGCAATCTTACAGGCCCTGCAAGCAGAAGGACCCAGTACTTGGTTTAATGCTCAGATGTCAACATCTTGAAATTCTTAATAATTTGGTCATTGAACTGGTGTTTTGTTTTTTTGGTGGGAGGCACAAAGTCCTTCTCTGTCGCCCAGGCTGGAGTGCAGCGGCAAGAACTCAGCTCACTGCAACCTCCGCCTCATGGGTTCAAGTGATTCTCCTGCCTCAGCCTCCCGAGTAGCTGGGATTACAGGCACGCACCACTATGCCAGGCTAATTTTTGTATTTTTAGTGGAGATGGGGTTTCACCATGTTGGCCCAGGCTGGCCTCGAACTCCTGACCTCAGGTGATTCACCCACCTTGGCCTCCCAAAGTGCTGGGATTACAGGAGTGAGCCACCGTGCCTGGCCTGAACTGGTATTTTTTAAGTGAAGTCTGATGGGACAATGGAGCATGCAAGGAAGCAGAGAAAATATGTGTAACATATGCATGAGGATCATTGCTTCGATTCTCCACTCTGCTCTGCTAAACTGTACCTGGCCATGCATTTTATGTACATGCCAGTGCCAACTGAGTCAGCTACGTTTTTGCTGCACTTGACACAGTAGAAGCTGAGCTCTGACACCTGGAGAGTTTTTTAATTATTCTGACAAGCAAAAGAGTGATGCCTTCAACTAAGTTCCAGCTCTGAGAAGAAACAGCATGCTCCTCCGCAGGTCTCAGCAGGACATCCCACAGAAGCCTGAAGACGGCACTTCTCTGCCAGTATCTCACTGTTTTTGCTCATAATTAAGTCAATAAACTTTAGGAAGTTTAGGAATTGGCTGACTTTCCACGCCCACAAAAAAGGTACAACCTTGGGGGAAGACGTAGTTGAAGTCAATATGCATTTATACATCAAATTTTTTTTTTTTTTTTTGAGACAGAGTCTCACTCTGTTGCCGGGCTGGAATGCTGTGACACCATCTCACCTCACTGCAACTTCTGACTCCCTGGTTCAAGAGATTCTCCTGCCTCAGCCTCCCGAGTAGCTGGAATTACAGGCACGCGCCACCAAGCCCAGCTAATGTTTGTATTTTTAGGAGACAGGGTTTCACCATGTTGGCCAGGATGGTCTCAATCTCCTGACCTCATGATCCGCCCGCCTCGGGCTTCCAAAGTGCTGGGATTACAGGCACGTGCCACCACGTCCGGCCACATCAAATATTCTTTAACCTCTTATATTTAATCTGTGCAATGATGTGTGTCTGTTGGTATTTTATTTTCCCCTCTCAGCCAGGGCCGGGCATGGTGGCTCATGCCTGTAATCCCAGCACTTGGGAAGGGGGAGATGGGTGGATCACTTGAGGCCAGGAGTTTGAGACGAGCCTGGCCAACATTGCAAAACCTCATCTCTACTAAAACCACAAAAATTAGCCTGGTGTGGTGGCTCATGCCTGCAATCCCAGCTACTCAGTAGGTTGAGGCATGAAAATCGCTTGAGCCCAGGAGGCGGAGGTTTCCATGAGCCAAGATCACGCCACTGCATTGCAGCCTGAGCAACAGAGTGAGACCCTGTCTAAAAAAAAAAATTAAATCATTTCAGGTGTAACTTTTCAAAGTACATTAAAGATGACAATGATGATAAACTAATATCATTATTATTCATGACATGCCTGACTTTGCCACCAGACTCTGAGTTATTTGAGCCTGGTACTGTCTCTGTGCTTCCTTTTTATATCTGGTGGCTAATGCATGGCTGGCACATAACAAGTGCTCATTAAATGTTTGCTTGATTAGTTAACTAATTAACAAATGAATGAATGAATAAATAATATGATTTTAGCAGACACTCATAAAACTCATTTTAAGATAATCAAAGTTTTAAGAGTTTGTGAATTTTTAAATCATACAAAAATGTTTAAGTCTTAATAAAATATCAATAAGCTCTAAGGCAGCCCAGATGTGAAAACACAGCACAGCCATGAATTATGTATCTAGCCTCATACTCTGAAGGCCTGCTTATTCAGAATTCTGTTCCGTTCTGAACAGAAGGCAGAATGAGGAGAGATTTTTCATTAATAAAAGCTTTTTAGATTTACTGAAAATATAAATAGTTTTAGGGAAAGAGTTTAAAATTTACGATAATTAATTCTCCAGGATATTGTTCTTATAGAGTCTCTTTTTTAGTGATGATTGATTCTCTCCTAAAGACCATCTTGATGAGATTATGGGGCAAGGGGCAGGGAGAAGACAATAAGAATGATTGAATCATACTTTGGGATATTGGTGAATGTAATAGACGTGTTACCTTGGATCCTTTCACGTCCCCTAAGCACCTTAATTTCTTTAGGGAAACCCTCCTTTTTTTCACCCCCACCAACCCCCAGGGAAAAAAAATATATATGGAGCATAGGACCTAGGCCTGGCCCAATTTCCCTAGCTACATACAGTGATTGGCTCAGGGGCAGGCACATGACTTTTCTAAGCCAATCAGATGCTACCTTCTGGTATTTTAATCTTAAACCAAGTGACAAAAAGACTGAACACAGCTGGAGTTCCTTCATCCTAGCAACAGAACCCTTGCAAAACTGTCTGCTTTTTGCTTGCCCTTCCCTGAGTTTGGTTTTTCTGAAAAACTAAATTTTCTTTCCCCAAAACCCTATTTCCCAAACTCCCCCTTCCCCCCCAAAAAATCCCTCTTTTGTTTCATCTATCCAGAGTCTGTTTCTCTTGCTCATAATCAAAGATGCTTATGTGAATATTTTTAATAAAGGCCAGGAAGGTTTCTGAAGGGCCTTGCATGCCAAGCTAAGGCAGTTGCATTTTATGCAGTGGGCAAAGGGGGAACTCAAAGGATGACAAGCCAGGGAAGCACCTGTTGAGATCTTGATATTGACAAAGGGGAAGCTAGACTAGAAGGAGGAAAGGCAGGAGGCATCCGGGAAGGAGATGGTGCGGTCTTGAGGAGATACAGAGACAGCAAGAATGGAGACGGGAGAAGCTCCAGAGTGCACAATCACGGTAGCATCAATGGGAAAGGAGGTAGTTCAGAATCAGGATCTGGCTTGGGTTCCAGGGAGCAAGCAGAGGAAGAGAAGCAAAGTCATCCCTGAACCTGAGCAGTAGTATTGTAGGACCTTCTATGTGCTACCAAAGCATGACCAGATCCAACAGGGAAGGTAGATTTGGGAATCGGTTTTGAATCGATGTCCTAAGCAAGCCCAGAACTCATTTGTGAAGTATTTACTGGCAGGCACTGAGAGAGTAGCCCTCACCCTGCCCCATGAGGTCTGAGCAGCTTCCAGATTTTGAGGCTCCCTAATCCTTGATCTGTTCCTGCCATATTCAGTCTTAACTATGCATGTGCTCTGAGAGCCACTGTCTGGCCTACCCTCTGTCTACATTTTCCAGGCTCCCTGGACTTCTGACTGGGTAGGTCAACCAAAGGGAGGCACTGGCAGATGACTGGAGGGCAGGAGAAGGGGAGAAACCGCGGCATTTTTCCCTCTTTTGCTCTGCTTCGGGTGATGTATTTAGCAGGGGCTGAGTCACCTCCCTGGTCCCGGATCCTACAAGGCCCCTTCCGTCTGTGGTCTTAGCCCTCAAGAGGCAGTCCCACCATGGTCCCAGCTCCCCATAGGTGGCCCTAACCTCTGGGTTCTAGTCACAGCCTCCTCCTATTGCCTCTTCATCCCCTGTTAGTGGCTTCCAGCTATGAGTTACCTCATCATCCTGCTTGACTTCTCTGCTGTTCCATTATCTACAACCAATTCCCTGTATTAAATTCCCTCTGAAATCCTAAGGTGGTTGCTTTTTTCCTGAACTCTGATTTAGCCAGCTAGTATAGGGAATAGAGGTGTGGGGGGAGTAGAGGTGTGGTGGAGGTGGGTGAGGAAGGTGTCTACGGGTTTAAATTAGGATAAACGTTAGTGATGAAACCTCACCCTTTTTCCTTGCATGAATTTACAAGCAGCAGCCCACATATGAGACCTCCTCAGGCTTAAGGTCTAAGCCAATTGGTTCAGGAAGCCCTCTATCCGCATGGACTTTTTTGATTGAAAGTGACAGTGACTCACTTCATATTTGCTTTGACCAAAAACCACGTTGCTGGCTCCTCCAGTGTCACCTAGAATGAGACACCTCCACGTTGTTGGGCTCCCTGCTCTCCACCTTTCATTTCTGCTTCCTCTCCCTTCCTACAGATAAGCTTCTTCACAAGACTTACGGACACCATGGATACTGGAAGCTCTTCTAAATGGAGAAAAATGGTGTCCTCTCACAACTGCAGTTTGAAAAGTTCCAGGAGAGAACTTGATTGGCCTGACTTGGGTCACACATCCGTCTTCTGGACCTAACATTCTGGCAAAGGAAGAAGGCCATGGTCCCATTCAGAACACATGGCTGGTGAAAGAAACGGTGAAATCCTCCAGAGGACGAGGGGAAAACGGACTTGGACTTTGTAGGAATGTGTCTATAACTAGAGTCTCTGCCGAGTCAGAATTCTTTTGGTTGCAATTGACAAAACCCAAATAGGAAAAGTAAAGGAATTGGTGGGGATGTTGGTTTATGTAACCAAAGGGCTTTTATGAAGCTGGCCTCAGAAACTATGGAATCAAGCCCCCCATACATCATTAAATTCTCTGTTCTTTGGCCTCCACTTCTCTCTGCATTTTGGCCTCATTTTCCCAGACTCACCCTTTCCACACAGCTGGAATGACGGCTGCTAAGAGCTTCTAGACTCACATCTTTCTGGTTTTGCTATCAGAGAAATGTGCTCTATCCCACGGCTCCAATAAAGAATGGGCTCTGGCTGGTCCAATTTAGATGAAAAGCTGCCCTCCTGGGCTGATTCCAGTTATCTCAGGGCAGTGAGGTACTGTGATTGGCCCAGCCTGAATTAGGCTTTCACCCCAAGACCAGAAGGATGGGCCAAATAAGATAAAGGCAGCTCTCATTCTGATGGAATGGCTAGTTCAAAAAAGGAGCAGCTCCCCCAAACTACAACCCCTTCATTTTAGAGCCCTAGGTAATAGGAAATGACACCCTGACAATACACCCTTGGGGAAATCCCTTTACCTTTCTGGCTCCCAGTTCCTTCATATGACTCATCTTTCTGCAACGGTCTGTTCCGATGCCCATATTCATTGAAACTTTTTCAATCGTTCTCAAACTTTAGAGAGCACCTCAGTCACCTGGAGAGTCATGTAAAATGCAGATTCCCAGGATCCATCCCTACTCCGTTTGTCTGGAGTAGGACCCATGTATCTCCATTTTACTGAATGAGTCATATGCTGATGATCCCCATACCATACTTTAGAAATAATAAATGAAATGACTCAAGATCTTGCTTAGATACTCCATGACTGAGGCAAATCTGAGCTCTGTTCTGGTTTGAGAAAGGCCATGGTGAGGGAAGAGGGGTCTCTCATAACCCCGAATTGAAGGGAAGAGCTGCACCCCCAGGTCCACCCTGTGGACTAGGATGAATGAGTGGTGTTTCCTAACTGTGTGAGGGGAAGGCTCTGCTTGCTCATGGAGGCTACTTCAAAACCAGGAGAACAGCCCAAGGCCCTCGGCTGCCCTGCGGTGCAGAGGCTCTCATCCCCAACAGTCCTGGGCCCCTCACAGCTCTTAGTTCTCCTTGATGTGCATTTTCCCCGACCTTTTTTTGAAACAGTAATAAGCAAAATCAGACAGCAAATGAAGCCAGGTAAATTTTCTTTCCATCATAAGCACAAGATTAATGTCTAGAAGGCTTGGGAAAAGAGAAAGTGATTCATTTTTACCTTGCCTTGTTTTGGTCTCAGTAGATTATGTTTGGGATATTATGCTGGGAACAAATAAAAATAATGGTTCAGGCTTCAATTCTCCCGGAGCTTCCCACCCTAACCAGGGGTGATTGGAACCAGAGTGTCCCACACACAAAGTCTCCTGAAGACAAACGCTCCATTCCCTGTGGACATTGGTCAGCTAAAACAGGACTATAATATAGGGCAGAACTTCAGTCCTCCAGCATCATTTGCACACATTTTCTTCCATCAATACTTTTGAAATGTTTGAATTAGCCATTTATTAAAAGTATTTGCTTATATAACTCCACATCAACAAAACTGAAAAAAAATAAATATTTCAAATAACTTTAAAAGAACAGCATATTAAATTGATATACTGCATTCTATTATTAGTGCTGGAGAAACTAGGCACCCTTCCACCAAAAAGAAAAAAGGAAACCTGTTTTTAAAACACTACTTGGAATATAGGATCCAGCAACTCCTTTCTAGGAATTTATCTTTAAAAAGATCATCATGGATATGTGCAAAAATTTGCCTATAAGGATGTTCATGGCAAAATTACTTAGAAGAAATTGAAAAGAAACCAAAACAACTAAGATATTCTTCAGAATTCATTGAGTAGATTATGGTACATCCAAACAATGGAATATTATGCAGATATTAAAGATATTTCATAGAAAAACCACTTAATGACATAAGAAAATGTATTGTTTTAAAGCAGGAACAAATTTATATGTAGAGCATGTTAGAGTTTTTGTTTTAAAATAAAATGATGTCTAAACATATATACAAAAGAAATTAATGATGAAATGATGGGTGATTTTTAATTTAATTTTGTATTTTTCCACAGTGTTCAAATTTTCTATAACAAATATACATTACTCAATAGTTGTGTGATTTAAGCCAGTTTGAAAACACCTCTTTATCTTAATTTCCTTATCTGTAAAATGAAAATATCAATAGCCCCTAATTCATAAGGGTTGTTGTGAGATTAAATGTGTCAGCATATATAAAATACTAGGACTGTGTCTGGCAAAGAATAAGGTTTCAATAAACATGAGTCATTATATTATTATTACTATTACAATCAGAAAAAAATGTGACCTTTCAAAACTAAATCTGCCAGAAAACTTCTAGAAGCCAGATTAGTGACGCCCCAAATATATGAATTCAAAAGAGGACAGGATGGCCCTATGCACCAACCTGGTAGCCATGGTATTTGATATATCAGCCGGTTTTACCGACCACTCTCCAAGCCTAGGAACCAGACTAAAAGGTGAAGAAGCAGCCCTTTCTCTGCCAGGCCACCAAGACCCTCAGACTCAGAACAAGGAGACCAGTGCACACACAGCTCCAAGAGACTGCCGCTGGCACATCTCTTTCCCCTCAGTCACCCCATGTGCTCCCAGCTCTACCCACCTTCCCTCATCGAAACTTCTTCTCAGGGAGGGGAGGAATAGAGCCTTTCCCAATTACAGTGACAAGGACTGATATAGCTTAATGTATGCTTCTCCAAGAGCTGAGCAGTGGTGGCCTGGTAAATGTTTAGCAACCGGCCGGAAGGTGGAGCTGGGGGAGAGATGCCTGATTTGCAGTGTTTGGTGATTTCTGTGGAATGACTCTCCCACCATGGCTGCTATCAAGCTCCCAACGTGACATCAACTGGCTTGCAAACTTCCTGAAAATGTGACAATCAGCTTTCATGAGCCAGTACTTAGCTCAAGAGTACCACTGGGTGTTTATATTTAAATAGGGAACAAAACCTTGAAGTCAAAGAATGATTCTACACCAGAATTATTGGCCAGCGAGGCTCCAGAATTATTTTGAAGGGCAAAGAACCACTCCCAGTGTCTTCCACAAAAACAGGCGCCACTCACCATGTCTATGCACAAAGCCGGTCTGTGCTTCCACAGGAGGCAGACTCCAGAGTCTGTGTACTCAGGGTGTGAGTCTGGGACCATCGGCGTCAGCATCCCCCGAGAGCTGGTCAGAAACGCCAAACCTCAGGCCCTATCACACACTTGCTGAATCAGAATCTGCATTTTGACAAGATCCCCAAGTGATCCTTATCAACACTACAGTTTGAAAAGCATAGCTATAGAATTCAACATAAGAGAAATAGAGATATAACCATTTTTATTCAAGAAAGCCCCCAACTGTGACGATCAGGTGATCTTTTGTATTTGTATTTTTGTATTTGGAAGCAATTCTTACCTTCCACAATCCTCTAGAAAGGGCTTAACATTTCCACATTTTCCATTTCAACAATGGGGCATGGAGCAGTGACAAGTTCCTCCATCTCCACTCCCTCCCCCAGCCATGGGGTCACAAAGCCAGAGCTCTAAGATTCTGCATGAGGTGGAGAAATATAGATTCCTCAAGAGCTGCTATTCAAGCCATAAGCAGCATGTGCCAATGTTCCACCCACAATCCTGGTTCAGTCTCCATTAAGCTGCACATCTGGCTGTCACACACTCTTTTGTGGGGACATCTCAATGGTAGCACTGATGCTGCCTCTCTTCAAGGCCAGCCCCACAGTGGCCTCCCTGTCTTCTCAGCATGTGATGTCATGAGCATGAATGTCCTGCCAAACATTTAAGATGTTGCAGTTCACATTGTGTACATTGTATAGAGAAACACTGACACGCAGATTTCTTTTTAATTAAAAAAAAAAAAAAAGGGCAAGATACAACCAAACCTTGTTCTATTGTTAACCCAAACCACCAATTCAGCACAAATATGTAACTTGTATTCTTTAAGCACACAATCTTCTCTTTTTTATTACTGTCATTGTAACTAACATCCCTAGATTCAGAGATTGCCTTGAAACATTCTTTTCTTTCTAATTTGGTTTCTATCAAATTCTTGGAAAGCAGGAGCCAGACTGTTTCATTTTCAAACCAAAAATCCCCTGCATGTGGTCTCTTCAGAACAGGCTAAAGAGAGAGAGTAAAGCATGGTGATTCTCAAAATCATCTCATCTCCAATGACCGTCAAACAGGAGACCAGGGAGGACATGAGCCGCACTTACAGAAAGGCGTGAGAAAGAAGTCCTTTTGTTTGCTGTTTCTCAAAGTGTAGTATGGGGACTACCTTGTAAGAATCACTGAGGGTACACAACAACAACGCAGATTCTTGGCTCCCCACCCTACTGAAGAGAGTGAATCTCCAGTTGACTTTATTACCTAGCCATGATTCTTTTTTTTTTTCTTTTTTTTTTTTGAAGAGACGGAGTCTCACTCTGTTGCCCAGGCTGGAGTACGCTGGCGTGATCTCGGCTCACTGCAACCTCCGCCTCCCAGGTTCAAGCAATCCTTCTGCCTCTGCCTCCCGAGTAGCTGGGACTACAGATGCAAGCTGCCACGCCTAGCTAATTTCTTTTGTACGTTAGTATAGACGGGGTTTCACCATGTTGCCCAGGCTGGTCTCGAACTCCTGAGCTCAGGCAACCTGCCCCCCCTTGGCCTCCCAAAGTGCTAGGATTACAGGTGTGGGCCACCGCGCCCAGCCCTAGCCTTGATTCTTAAATTGGACAACTCTGGCTTTAGAGTTACATAGTCTTAAATCCCATTTTGTTTATATAGTGACTATATGATCTTGACAACCTAAACTCTCCACATACTATTTTTCTCATCTATAAAACGGGGACCATGGGGAGGATTAAATGTATGAAATTCCTAACACATACAGGTCTCAACAGAGTGAATTCCCTTTGCCATGTTACTTAGGCAGAGTACTTTAAGCCTGCCATTTTACACATGATTGGGGGTCATTGTCTTCCCCTAGGTGAAGATTTATTATAATTCTTCAATAAATTGTAATTGCCAAGTTCTCAGGGGACTCTAATGAGAGCAGATAAGATAATCAAGACTGATCTTCTCGACGGTTACTGAGACAGAACCTGTTGCTCCACAGTTGTGCTGTCCAATCCAAAAGCCTCCAGCCACATGTGGCTACTGAACACTTGAAATGTGGCTGTTGTAAACGGAGATGTACTCCAAGTGTAAAATACACATTGGAATCCAAAGACAATACAAAAACAAGGGCGTGAAATATCTCATCAATTGATTACATATTGAAATGATAATATTTTGGATGTACTGGATCAAATAAAATAAATTAATTTCACTTGTTTATTTTTAGCTTTTGAAATGTGGCTACTAGAAAATTTTAAACGGCTCACTTCGTATTCCCAGCGGACAGTACTGTTCTAGAGGTACATCAACCTCCCCTCCATCAAACTGATACTAAACCTAACACTAGAGTTATGACCTCCAAATTGGGATTCCCTCATTAGTCAGGGAATGGTCAGCTAGGAGCGATTTGGGAGTCTCTCTTCTTACACTGAAGGGAAAAGTGGAGCTCATGCAGCAGCCCCCTTATGAGAGAAAGCAAGCAGCAGCTCAGGGAAGGAGCAAGCGAGTCAATACATACATAAGAGAGGAGACCCACTTAATGACACTTCTGACACAAGCTGGTGGTTGTGAGGGAAGGGATCATGGGGTCTGAAGCCTCCTTGTCCACTCCCTCAAATGCTTTTTGCTCCCTTCTGGTTCGTAATCGTTATACCCTGACAAGTTTTAATGAGGTAGGGAGGGTCCTCCAATGTAGTCACATGACTTTTATCCTTACAAAAGCTATATTATAATAGCTAAGCAAATATTTTAGTTCACATAAAAATTGTCTTCTATGGCCAGGCACGGTGGCTCACGCCTGTAATTCCAGCACTTTGGGAGGCTGATGCAGGAGGATCACTTGAGGCCAGGAGTTCCAGACCAGCCCGGCCAACATAGCAAAACCCTGTCTCCACTAAAAATACAAAAATTAGCCAGGTGTGGTGGCACATACCTGTAGTCCCAGCTACTTGGGAGGCTGAGGCACAAGAATCGCTTGAACCCAAGGGGCGGAGGTTGCAGCGAGCCGAGATCACACCACTGCTCTCCAGCCTGGGCAACAGAGCGAGACTTCTTCTCAAAAAAGCAAACAAAAAAAATTATCTTTTATGTATAAGTAATTTAGAAATACTTTCCAATGGGTTATAATCAAAACTACACAAATTTCTGCAAAATGGCTAGCCTAAATTGGTATTTCCAAAGAGGAAATGTTTGCCAATTACTATACTATCAGCTAATGAAATTAGTATTTTATTTGGAAGAAGTCTGCCAAAATAGATTGCAATGTGTTTTCTTAGACCAGGCCCGTAACTTGACAGTTTCTGGAACAGAAAACAAATGAAAATCAACTCAATGTGTCTTTGTCATAAATGTCCAAACAGCTACATATGTATGTTTGAACAAAATGTATTTAGATATTATTACTTAAAGATCCACTGGGTGCAGCAAACCAACATGGCACATGGATACATATGTAACAAACCTGCACATTGTGCACATGTACCCTAAAAACTAAAGTATAATAATAAAAAATAAATAAATAAATAAATAAATAAAATAAAGATCCAATAAAATAGGTTTCTTTAATTCTCTTTTTATACCTAGCCAATCAACTCCTTTACTAAGTGTTCGAAGTAGATGAAGGACATTAACTGCATAATGCTGAGAACTTTGTTTCTGATTGCTGCCCGTTGATCGATGATTAAAGATGCCATAAAGTCATCCCACTTAAGAAACCTAGAGAGCGTTGAGGTTATGCTTTGATGACCACAAATTACCACCACAATACAGTGAATAAAATATAACTTTTTAATTATTCAAGGCAATGCAGAATTACTTGTTCTTGAATCACTGATCAGATTCCCTATAAATTACCAGTAGAGATTAATGAGATTTTTTTTTAAATCAATAATGATACCTCTGGATACAACAGAAGATCGAAGGCCAGTTTTGCAGGCAGTCTGTTATTTTATTGCACAGATTTCACTTAAAGAATAAAATGCACCATCAGTATTTGGAGAGTTTGGGGTCTCAGATACTGATATACCATCAGTGTTTACACCCGTAAAGCCAAATTCAACAGTACAATTTATGTTAAACAACATCACTTCAAGATGACTAACATTGCAAATAGAGAGAAAAGTGGGGGAAAGCTTTAAAAATGTGTTAGTTTGAAGCATATGAAAATGTACGATTAAAAACTACATCATACAAACCTGAAATCAAAAATGTTTTGTGGAACATCAGTTAAAGTTATACTCACTTGCACTGTTATTTATTGCATAAAGTCTATGTGGTTCATTTCCTTCATATTGATGAATTGAGGATTTCAGGAAAACCATGGTTTTAAAAATGATCAATCTTGAAAAAGTATGTACAGATAAATGTAAAATCACAAACTAAAAAATATCCCTACCCCTGGCCCTCAACTTACAAAAGGGAAAGTTTCCCATGGAAAGTTCGTTCCACTATTCCCCTCCCTCCCCCATCCCATGTCCCCAGTGCTATCTTTTTCTGTCTCGTACAAGTAAATGACCTTGAAGGGAAGAAACAAAAGCCATCTTTATGAGGCTCCCATTGTCATCTGTATCAGTTTGAAAAGCGTCTTGGCCGGTGCAGTGGCTCACTCCTATAATCCCAACACTTTGGGAGGCCGAGGCGGGAGGATACTTTCAGTCCAGGAGTTCGAGACCAACCTGGGCAACACAGAGAGCCCTCATCTCTACAAAAAACTTAAAAATTAGCTGGGTGTAGTAGTGGACGCCTGTAGTCCCAGCTACTTGGGAGGCTGAGGCAGGAGGATCACTTGAGCCTGGGAGGTTGAGGCTACAGTGAGCCGAGATCACACCACTGCACTCCAGCCTGAGCAACAGTGAGGCCCTACTTAAAAAAAAAAAAAAGTGTCTTGTATTTCTCTTCCCCACCCCCACCTAACTCAGTGATGTTTGCAAAACATTTGAAATTTAAAGAAACAAAATATATATAATATATTTTTAATAAACAGCAAAGGAATGCCCAAGAAAAGAGCTAATAGGAGGCAACGCCATGGGGAAAAATGTCTGGGCATTATCTGAGCTAGAGATTTCTTTTAAGGCAACCAAAAGATGGGGGAAAGGGAGAGAAGTTAAGACTACAAAATGCCAGACAGGATGCTTTTCTAGACCTTTGGCTTTAGAGCCTGGCAGAGGAGTGGGCTTCCCCCCACTGTGACGAGCAAACCTAGGGCCCTGGGCCCAGCATCTACAGCACCTCTGTGGGCAGCCGGGCAGCCCTCTTATACGTGGGCACTCTTGGCATGAGTCGGGGAGCTAGAGCCCGAAGTGTAGTAGAAACGGTTTTCACCAAAGGCCTGGGCATCTCCAGCGCAGCAGAGGATGACACAGCCACCCACGAGGCACAGCACAGCACCAATCCAGCCTGCATACAGGGAGTAGCCAAAGCTCACGATGGTGGTCTCACGGTGGGCGCACACAGGGAACCAGATGGTGGCAACAATGGCGCAGAGAGCTGGAGAGACATGGAGAGGCCGTGACTGGGCGCAACCATCACACACCAAGCACGTGGGCAAGCCCACTCACTCCACATACACACACTTGTGGCTTCCAACCAGCTCCAAAAAGCTCCATACACAGAGCTCTGCTCCCTCAACACTGAACCAATATGTAGCAGTTGGCATCTGCAGAAGAAGCTGACTGCTGGGTCCTTATATTTTTCAGCAGGTGGCAGAAACAAAATAATTCCAATGTAAAAACCTAGAAATAAACCATTTAAGTCCAAAAAATATTTATGTGTATTTGCTTGTATATCAACACTTCATATCTACAGTTATAATTCTAAAATTAGTATACTTACTGAATTGTATTATAATTATCGCTTTACATGTCTATGCATCATTCTAAGCTCTGAGTTCCTTGAAGGTAGGGTCCATGTCTTACTTATGTCTACCTTGGTACAAGGCAAATAGTATGTGCTCAATGTAGACCAGTTGAATGGCTGAATGATCTGAGCTATTCAAAAATGAGAAACAAGATGGCAGCCACCTCAATTTTCCACTCTATTTTCTCAGTTTGGTCAATTCACATTACAAAGATCTGGAGAAGGTATGAAATTTCTCTTGCTGTGGTGAATGTTGCTAGATGAAAATGGAGTACCAGATAAAGGTTCAAGTTTGTGTTACGCTGTTCACAATCACAAAATCCCAACACACAAATGAACAGTCCTTGGAGTAGAAAAACTCACCCATTCATGGGTCAAAATGGTAGAACTTTACTTATGGTCTTGCACCAATCAATCTAATCTTCATTTTGGTTTTGATTTTATAGAGTAAAATAAGAAATAGCTTATATATCATGTAGTTTTTCACCTCTTTATAAGCAAAGTAACAAAACATGGGCAGGCAAGAGGCTATAAAGACTTTTTTTATTTTTTTCAAATCTCTAGACCAGCACTGTCAAATGGAGTGGCCACAAGTTATGTGGGACCATTGATCATTTGCCATGAGGCTAGTGAGATGAAGAACTGAATTTTGAATTTTCATTAATTTTAATTTAAATGGCCACATATAGCTAGTGGCTACTGTACTGAACAACACAGCTCTAAACAAAGTAACTCCGAACCTCTTTAAGTTGAGATGGCACATTAAAGTTGGCAGACAGAAAAATAATAATAACAATAATAATAACAATGAGGTTTCCATCAACAAATTCAAGACAGAATACTGCACTGCCAGTCTGATGTTTGCCACCAGGGGTACCGTTATCACTTTCAACTCAGCAAGCTTTTTTCTGATTTCTACTCATAGTAAGTGATTTTCTAACTTACTCTCTATGCCCACAGAGAAGAAATATAACTTAACATAAGCAATCAAACCTAACAGCCTTGTATATTAGCTCTAAATGAAAAAAAAGATTGGTCTTACCCATTTTGAAGGACCTTTTAAACAATCTCATTGCATTTGTGTTGCTTGTAACAGATTTTTATTGACAATAGATTAAGCCCACCCCCACAAGCTGGGTATAGATATACATAGAAAGATATGATTTCTATCCTTAAAAAGAATAGATCTCAAGAGGAAATCAGAAGGAAGAGAGTTAATTTGAAAAGCTATGAATTGCCCAGATTGGCTTTCTAACAGCCCAAACTCACTCCATTAATTATTTATAGATTATCTAAGAAGCTAAAATTGGCCAGGCACGGTGGCTCACACCTGTAATCCCAGCACTTTGGGAGGCCAAAGTGGGTGAATCACCTGAGGTCAGGATTCAAGACCAGCCTGGCCAACATGGCAAAACCCCATCTCTACTAAAAAATACAAAAATTAGCCAGGCATGGACGGTGGGCGACTATAATCTCAGCTACTCAGGAGGCTGAGGCAGGGAGAATTGCTTGAACCCAGAAGGCAGAGGTTGCATGCAGTGAGCGGAGATCTCGCCACTGCACTTCAGCCTGGGCAACAGAGCAAGATTCTGTGTCAAAAAAAAAAAAAAAAGAAGAAGCTAAAATCTATCCATATGCAAATGCTTCCTTTTTCTTAAAAAGTAAGCACAGTCATGCCAGCTTCTGTAATATTTTCATATCAGATACCATGAGAAGATGTATTTTCCTTCTGTGACTAGAATGTTCAAGAAAAGCAGTGTGTACCTGAAACCTCCCTTTCTAGCTCAGGACTTTGGAAACCTCAGATGCAGGGGAAAGTCTTTTTCTTTCTCTTCTCTGGCATGAACTCCAAATCAGGCACTCTTGGAGAATTGCTTGGCTATTATCAGAGTCTCTACTTTCAGCAAGACACAGAGAAAAACCTTTTTCTCTGTCAGGAAAGGAGACTAAAATCCTCTTCTGAGTGTTTCAGCCAGAGAGAACTACTGTAGATTTTCCATAGCAATACACAATCTACTTACATAGCCCTAAACCTCAAAAGTGGGCATTCGTTCTGCTGCGGGCAAAAAACAGCAACCTAGCAAAGGCTTCCAAACACCCAGGCTTGCTTAGAGGAAAAAGAAGGGGAGTGAAAAGCTGAATTCTGTAGGGAAAAAAGTTCTAATTCCCAAACAACTGATATGGTTCAATCTAACCGATCTTTCCTATAAACAATTAACTGGTTTCAAAACAATTCAGGGTTCAAATCAAGTTTTATATTTTTCAACTATATTTTGTATTTACACATACAGCACATGTGCACACACGCAGGAAAGCATTCCCCACATCCATTGTAAACCTAACTTTCACATTTAGTTGAGATTTTATAGAATAAGACAAGAAACTGCCTCTAAATTCATTTAATTGTTCCCTTAAGCAAATAATAAAACAAGATTATCTTCACACAGGGAAATAATCAGACTCAATATCCCAAAAGTAACCATCAGTCTTGGTTTTGAGCATTTTAGGGATTTTGTTAGGTTTTATTCCAATATAAATCATTAGAAAAAGGGAAAAATCAGAAAAAGGTCTAAACATTTCATACAATGAACCTCCACAGGGATGGATGAGTGAACGGGGAAATGAATGGATGGAGAGATGAGAAGCAGTCTCATTTCAATTCTACATTTCACTTCATACACACCAAAACTGACGTCCAAAGTCATAAAATCTTATTGTGACTTTAACACACTTAAAGTCGCAAGCTCATCGTTGACCTCATTAAAGATTTCCTTCTCTTACAATCCACACAAAACAAGGCAAATGAGTGCCAGCAGGCTCTTTACTTCCTAGGAGACAAATGAACCCTGGGTGGAATTCCTGTGGCTCTCAAAGATGAACCACATCAAAACCACTAAAAAATGACAGACTACCACACAACATGAAAGGAAATGAGAGGCTCACTGAAAACAGTGACCTTCAATTGAACTCAAAATGAAAAATGTTTAAAAACTAAAAAAGGAGAATTTACTCAATTTCAGCAATGGTTTCAAGAGAGAAAGAGATATGTTTTGACCAGTAAAGTTAAAAAT
Source organism: Hylobates moloch (assembly GCF_009828535.3). Lineage (NCBI taxonomy): Eukaryota > Metazoa > Chordata > Mammalia > Primates > Hylobatidae > Hylobates > Hylobates moloch. The sequence continues at coordinate 81,046,003 of NW_026652288.1, read as the reverse complement.
GCAAGTCAAATCATTACTTAACTTTAAAAAATGTGAAATAGTAATATAACTGGCCAAAAAAAATTGCCTTTCTTAAAGACATAGAAGGCCTGATAGTTTTAATTTTATTTGCAAACCCAAAAAGATGAGTTTGGAATGGTTCTCTCTGTTATTTGGGAAAAATAAAGAAAATGTTTTTCTAGAAAGTCAGTTACCTGTAAGGTCAAGAAAATTGAAGACAGACAAAGGGAATTTTTGTTCTTTTTCTTTTTATATCATCAGAATTTATTTTTAAATTAAGTCTCTAAAAACAAGACAGAGTAATTTTAGCACTCAGATTTTTCAGTTTTTCTCCTCTTTTACCTTCAGAAGATGCAATGGTTAACTACACAAGGTGGCGGGGGGGTACCATTTGTTGTCAGAAAACAGAAAGTAAAACTGGGGCATATTCTTAGCTAAAAATGAGAAGGAGGAGAAGGGGGAAGAGAAGGGAGAGAAAGGGAAGGGAGAAGAAAGCTTCACTATGTTAAGACAGATATATCTAAACCTGGTCCTCTCATAAGTAGAATTCCTTGCTCTTCAAAGAATAAAATTGTTTGCCCCTTTTGAGAACAAGTTTCAAATAATGCAACACAATACATTCTTTAATTGATAAGATAAGCCTTGTTAAAAACTAAGAATGATGGTGACATGACCAAACAGAAAATATTTGAGAAGTCCATTTTAAAGCAATGAAATGTAAGTGTGGCTTTTAATCTCTTTAAAGATGAGATGACACATGGTAATACATGGAGTTAAATAAACATGAAGTTAAATAAAATCAATACAGGTATGTTTGACTTTGGAGGTAACAACTGAGAGAAAGAGAGACAGACAGACAGACAAAGAGGCAGAGAAAGACAAGATCAGTAGACACTGACATTTCTTCCTCCTTCCAATAAATCTCCTTTTTTTTTTCTTTTTTGGATAGGATCTCTGTCACCCAGGCTGGAGGGCAGTGGTGCAATCTCGACTCACTGCAGCCTCATTCTCCCGAGCATCGATCCTCAGCCTCCCAAGTAGCTGGGATCACAGGTGCACACGACCAGGCTGGCCTAACTTTTGTATTTTTAGTAGGGATGGGGTTTTGCCATGTTGGCCAGGCTGGTCTCAAACTCCTGGGCTCAAGCAATCTGCCCACGTCTGCCTTCCAAAGTGCCAGATTCAGGCGTGAACCACCATGCCTGGCCCCAGTGAACCTTTTTTCAAGCTTTGTCACTTTCCACTGAAAGGACTTTTTCTTTTTCTTTTTTTTTTTTTTTTGAGACAGTCTCACTCTGTCGCCGAGGCTGGAGTGCAGTGGCATGATCTCAGCTCACTGCAAACTCCGCCACATGGGTTCAAGCAATTCTCGTGCCTCACCCTCCCGAGTAGCTGGGATTATAGGCGCCTGCCACACCTGGCTAATTTTTGTATTTTTTGTTTTTTGGTTGGTTTTTTTGTTTTTTGTTTTTTTGAGACGGATTTTCACTCTTGTTGCCCAGGCTGGAGTGCAATGGCTCGATCTCAGCTCACCACAACCTCTGCCTCCTGGGTTCGAGTGATTCTCCTGCCTCAGCCTCCCCAGTAGCTGGGATTACAGGCGTGTGCCATCATGCCCTGCTAATTTTATATTTTAAGTAGAGACAGGGTTTCTCCATGTTGGTCAGGCTGGTTTCGAACTCCCGACCTCAGGTGATCCACCCACCTCAGCTTCCCAAAGTGCTGTGATTACAGGCGTGAGCCACCACGCCCAGCCCCGAAAGAACTTTTAAAAGCATCATTTCTAGCACAAAGCAAAATTTTCATTAAAATCATTTAAATTATTCTGACTTCTTACATTAGTAATAGCAAAAAAAAATCTTTCTTGATATGCTAAGATTTCCTTTAAAAAATCTGAAGACTGGAAGAAATGGAGAAATGGAAAGATGAAGTATATATTACAGCCATGAGTTGATCACTGCTGAGGAGGTTGGGTTCACAGGGGTTTATTATACTATTCCTCTACTTTTACATAGGTCTGATATTTTCCACAATAAAAACGTTCTTAAAGACCTTGGCGTGGTGGCTCACGGCTCAGGAGTTTGAGACTAGCCTGCCCAATATGGTGAAACCCCAACTCTACAAAAAATACAAAAATTAGCTAGGCATGGTGGCACATGCCAGTAATCCCAGCTAGTCAGGAGCCTGAGGCAGGAGAATCGCTTGAACCCGGGTGGCAGAGGTTGCAGTGAGCCAAGATTGCGCCACTGCACTCTAGCCTGGGCGACACAGCAAAGCTCTGTCTCAAAAAATAAAAATAAAATAAAAATAAAAAGAAGGAAATTGACATGATTGGAAGAACACCCAGCTGCTTTCTGGGTATTCTTTTAACCAGCTAACCAACAATAACAATAATAATAGCAACCATTTATTGAGCACTTACTATGTGCCAGATCCTATGCTAAATAATTTTCGCGCATCATTTCACTGTTTTTACTAACCTGAGAAGCAGGCGTTATTGTTCCCATTTTATGGAAGGGACCAGAGACATTAAGGAATTGCCCTAGTTCACACAGCTAGAAAGTAGTAGGTTCCAGATTCAGCACAGTTGGATCTGACTTCAACTGATAAGATCAAACAATTTACGGCACAGGCACCTCCTGCCTTGGCAGGGACTCTTGAAAAGCCACAAACAGATTAGCCTCAAATCCACCACAGATCTGAGAGCCTGCTGCTCCTGTGCTACTCATCTGGCTTTAGAAGCAACTGGCTCCTATTTCTTCCTCCACAGCAGGAACCAAATCCTCACACCATTAAACGTAACTGCTGAGAAGATAAAGTTGTACAACAGACATAATTTTTTTAAGCTTTCACAAAAATAATTACAGATTTTCAGGGTCAGGAAAAACTGATTTTAATTAGTAGTGTTCACAGTTCCTATACCAGGACTAGCTGTGACACTGTGTCCAGTTCCCAGGTCCCCGAACCCCAGGGGGTGCCTCATCTTCTTTGGTCGAATGAGGTGTGTTTGTTCAGCCCCATTCAGCGACCCTGAGGACCCTGCCCAGGCCTAGCACTGGCTTCTCTGGGGGAGTGACAGAAACCAGTCCAGAGCAACACAAAGGGAGCCTTCACTCCCCGTGCTCCTCCCACCACTGCCAACAGGGGAAACAAGGCACTTGGGGCTCCGTGGTGAGAAGACCTAGAGGAGATCAGCAGGTGCCATGCTTGAGACAATGAGCTTTACATTTCCAGAGCTAGCTCGTTCCAGTCAAAACAACATCCAACCCAAAGGCAGTGGTGACCCACTGAGAAACAAATCCGGATAGGAGCAAAGCAGGCAGACAATATCGGAAATGCAAGGCCGTAAAAGGGCAATGAGGGGACTCTGGTGAGTGTCCGGAAACAGGCAGCCTCCTTGGGTGGGGTCAGATCCCTCCATGTCCTGCTTCCCCCATAGTTTCACTCCAGACAGGCAAACAGGGACTGAGGCACTCACCCACTCCCCAGCCCCACCTCGCTTTCTTCCTCTGTGATTCTGCCTATCTGTATCAGCCCACTTTTAGAAGATAAAGAAAAACAAATTCAGCTAGGAAGTTTCAAACCACCAGTTGCTTTTTCCTTCAATATCCCTGATTATTCAACTAAACAATTCTGTTGTTTTTAGGGTTTTTTAAACTATGTATACTAGGGTTTAATCCCTCTATTTTCCAGGGTCTGTATGTTTGTTTTAGTGTGTTCTCTTACTTGTGGATACCTGTGACATTCATGTGGAAGGCCAGAATTTCTAAACATGAGCACCCAACACAACAGACCCACCTTTTGGCTCTGCCATCCTCAGAGCCCAGGAGAACCTTCCGGGGCTTCTGTGAGAATGTGAGGAAAGTAACAAACAGCAAGTGTCTAGGAGAAGGGTTTCAGCTGGATTCTGCAAACCCAGTTTACTTGTGGAGCTTTAACTTCCCTGTTGGAAAGGGAGTCGGACACACAGATCTGACGTCCACAGAGCACTGCAAGAGGGGGACCCTGTGAGTCAGATAAAGCACCGGATGCTGATATGTGTTCCATGTGATGCTGGCACACAAATTCTTTGTGGCTGGAACCAAAATTTCCACATCCAGATTTTTCTCTGGAAATTACAGTGGTCTTTTCACTGCTGTTACATACACACACACACACACATACCCTTGTGGCTTCACAAGAACCTGCAAACCTCTGTCCCTTTGCAATCCTGGAAAATGGTGCCCCACCTCTCATGTCCCCTCACCTTACTGGTGTCATTGTGAGTGTGAGGCCTCCAGATGGGAGGTACCCACCACTAAGTGACATCAACCCACACAGAACCCGGACCCCTTATCCTTACCCCTCAAATTCATCATCTGATATGCCAATCTGGGGGTATGAATTCCTTGTTTCAGAAGAAGGTGATTTTATACCTAACCCGTTACCAGACTAATTTATTCTCACTGATATGCGCACTTTGCAACAAGAGTTGTTGTTCTTAAAATTCATATTGTCTATTAGGATTTAGAATGTGCTAATGAAACTAGCATCTGAGGGGAAAAAAAATGGAGAGAAATTAAATCACTGACGAGAATAGAGCTAGAAGGACCCTCCATAGGTTGTTAAATGAAGCCCTCTATGTGCAGGTATAATCAGCAAAACCAAATGAGCACACGCCATTTCCTGTCCCTGGACTGTCCCTCCCCTGAATTCATGACCAGCCCACCTCTTCTTCAAGTCTCAGGGCTTACTGCTGGGTTCTTCCACTCTGGAAACTCATCCAGTCCGGGTTAGGTGCCTTCCTATGTGTATGCACAGACTATATACCTTTTTTACATGAGCACATACCATATTCTATTGAGGTGTCCAAGTACACTCAAAGCAAAGACAGCCTATTTCCCCAGTGTCCCCAGTACCTACCATGGTGCCTGGCCCACATGCTCAAGGAAGGCTTACTGAGTTAAAGGATGGAGCCATCACCTGGTGGTCTAACCACACTCAACTCCTGACTTTTCTCTTGCCCTCTTCTTTACTTTTTTCTTTCTTTCTTTTTTCTTCTTTTTTTTGGAGTTGCACTCTGTCACCCAGGCTGGAACGCAGTAGCGTGATCTCGGCTCACCGCAACCTCTGCCTCCTGGGTTCAAATGATTATCCTGCCTCAGCACCGCCCCCACCCCCCCACCCCCGCCCCACCGAGTAGCTGGGATTACAGGCGTGCACCACCATACCTGGCTAATTTTTGCTATTTTTAGTAGAGATGGGGGTTTCACCATGTTGGCCAGGCTGGTCTTGAACTTCCAACCTCAGGTGATCTGCCCACCTCGGCCTCCTTCTTTATTAACTGAGCTTCTCAGTCCTGCCTGCACATAAGCATCACCTGGGAAGATTTCAGAAAATATCTTTGCCTGGCCTGATGCCCAGAAAATTCTGATTCAATTGATCTGCTGTGGGACCTGGGCACAGGTGTTCAAAAAGCATTTTACTGTGAAGACTGAGAAGGCTTCCGTCTTTCAGGTCTTTCCCTTAGGTATTTCCTACGTTCAAAATCCTCTTTCTCTTTCTCTTTTTAAACTTATCTTCATGCTCAGTGACTCCCAGAGACATTACTTAGCCCTCTGTGTAAACTGCCCATAAAATACAAAGGGATACAGATTGTGGGGGTCCATCCCCCACTGGCTTCACTTGGCTTCCTTTCACATTTCTCTTGAACTTGAGGAGGCAGCAACCACAAGATCTGAGATTCATCAGACTCCCTCATAGGTAGGGTACTACTGAGAAAGCTGTCTTACCCAGCAGAATGAGCAAAACACCAGCCAGCTGGGCCCGCCTGTACTTAGCCACACCGGGCTCCTGGCCCATCCGGATGCAGGGAAGAACAGTCAGCAGCAGTAAAATGGCCGGCAGACCCAGGACCGAGGCAGCAATCATCAGGGCACGGCAGGCCTGCACGTAGCCTGGGAACAAGAGAGCAGATGGGAAACGTTAGACCACAGGGTTCTCTTGCTTCCTGAGCCCTGCCTTAGGGGAATTCAGCACCATCTCCCTTCCTCCTTCTTGGCGGATTCCAGGACTTAGAAGATGTTAATGTTGTCCAAGGTCACTAAGCACTTTTCAACTTTTAAAACAACTCAGCAAGAAAAATGGGGGCTGGAGAAACTAAATGGGGACCGCTGGTTTAGGCCACTTGGCCAAGCTTCCAGGATGGAGGGGCCAAGAGTCTATTTACATTATTACATCCCCCTGAGAAAGTTCAGATGAAAACTCAAATCTCCCAAGAATCATTCTGTGAGGGCCTCTATTGGTTCCAGTCTGCTATTGATAGCTCTACCTGTGTGACCTTGGGCAAGTTACTTAACCATGATGTCTTATTTTCCACATCTATAAAGTAACAACAGGCCAGGCATGGTGGCTCACGCCTCTAATCCCAGCACTTTGGGAGGCCAAGGCAGGTGGATCTTCTGAGGTCAGGAGTTCAAGACCAGCCCGGCCAACAGGGCGAAACCCCGTCTCTACTAAAAATACAAAAATTAGCCTGGTGTGGTGGTGTGCACCTGTAGTCCCAGCTACTCGGGGAGGCTGAGGCAGGAGAATTGCTTGAACCTGGGAGGCGGAGGTCGCAGTGAGCTGAGATCGAGCCACTGCACTCCAGCCTGGGTGACAAAGCAAGACTCTTTCTCAAAATAAATAAATAAATGAACAAACAAATAAAGTATTGATAATAATATAATAGTACCTACATCTCTCTAATAGAATTCTACTGAAGATTACATTAGTTAATTTATGCAGTGCTTAAAACAGTGCCTATACCAAATCCTCAAAAAAGGTTAGTTGTTATCATTGGTGTTCTTTGTCTGAGTGCAGTGCTTTCATCTCCAGGTGTACTAGGTGATTTTCTCCTAATCATGTGCTTTCATTCACATTGGCTGTGGCCCTAACCCAGACTAAACTAAGACTCAGGCTTCCTCTCTTTGCTATCTCCCCAGAGGCTGCTGTCCTCATGGATCCTGCCCCTAAATGGTTGGGCCCCATCTCCTGCCTCACCCACAGTGCCCTGGGCATACTTCCCCAACTGTCCATCATTGCTTAAAAGGCATCTCTCCAGCCCTCAGGGTTCCTGGAGGGCAGACACCTGCCTTGGTATTCACGGAGTTAACACAGTGCCCACAACAGATCATGGAAACAATTGCGAATCAAGGAATAAGAGAACTGAAAAATAGAAGAGTAGAGCAAAACTACATGAACTTTATCCTGTTAAGTAAAATGCCAAGTAAAAACTGTATTAAGAAACAGATTACAATATGTGTCGCATTTATTTAGAATAAATCTGACAAGATACTGGGAGAATTTCACAGACAAATTTGTTTCACTTTCAAATGTAGTGTTTCTCACTAAAACTCTCCCTCCTCTTAAAAAAAGTGGGGGGGGGGGCACATTTATTACCCTCCCTTTTTTGCTCAGAAGGAACTAGTACTAGCGGCCTGGGTGAGGCAGAGTTCATAGCAAAGCCAGGAAACTAGCCAACATCTGCCTCGCACACCAGGACCCTCACGTGCAAAAAGGCCTAACTTCAACGCTGTCTCTTAGCAAGGAACGTTTTGCCAGAATTCGGACTTCACAAGGGCCTTCTTCCAGTACTGCCCATTTCAGCTCCTTCAGAATTAAAGATAATCAAGTGTCTACTGACTTGAAGATCTCCAGAAAGGAGCTCCAGGAAGTCTGAGGCCCATCCCCTGACCCAGCCATCCGCCCCTGCAGCTTGTAGAGAGCCAGCACTCACACAAAGGAGGCAGTCAACTGGCAATGCAGGTTCTGAAATCCATGGCACTGGCTGTCCACATGCTACAGTGCCAAGGCCATGTCCGGACACCAAAAGATAGGGACTGAGGACTGTTCCTGCCTCCACCCAAAATGTGAGGGAGGGGGAAGGCAGGAAGGACTAGCACCGCCCCCCACCCCACCACCCCCCTCAGTATGCACTCCCCTCTGGAGGACGGCCTTTGTTCTCTGAAAACAAACCACTTGGCACTGAATGCTCAGTAAAGTTAATTTCAGGAGAAGGAAGCAAAGGTAATTTTATGCTTCAAAGATCCCTACAAATACCATGCCCAGCTTTTAATAAAATACTATAGCTACCATTCATGAAGCATCTACTATCTCAAAGGAGATTACATTTCTTATCTCATTTAATCCTCAAATAATTGTGAAAGATGGGTGGTTGATCTGATTTTAACTTTTAAAAGAAGACAACCGTGGTTCACTGAGGCTAGCAATTTGTCCCCTCTCGCCCAGATTGTGAGTCCTGGATCCCAGAGGCTGGCCCAGGTCTGCCAACACCAGCATTAGCCAAAGCTGAGTCTAGATCTGGGTTCGTCGACCTCTGGCCTTCTCAAAGTTCAAAATGAAGGAAAGGATAGCGTAAGGCAAACCAGGCGAGCACTGCCCGCAGCTATTGTGTGCCAGAGGCCATGCCAGGTCCAGAAGAGGAAGCAAAGAGATAACAGGACGCCATCTCTATCTTCAAGGAATTTAAAACGTAGTGGGAGAACTTCACTCACGAACAATCAACAAAAAACAAGATAAAATGTGCCTTTGTGGGGATAAGAGCCAAGTACTAGGCAGCAAGGAGGAAGGAGGGATTCAGATTCCAACTGCGAGGACCGGAAATAGGGCGCGCTTGGAGGAGGCTTAAGGAGCGAGCAGAGTCTTATCTGACTGGCGGCTTCAGGGACAGGTTTCTCCCCATCTTGAGGAAACCGGGAAAATCCTTTAAGTGAGCACAATCCACGAAGGCTGGGGGACAGAAGCCCACCTTGTAGGGACCGGGACAAGGACATGCCTTTGGGGTAGGGCAGAGATTCCAGCAGAAAACCAAGGGGGTGCCGCGACCTCGCCATTGCCCAACTGGCTCGTGGTTTAAATCTGAATTGAGACTGTCGCCCAAAATGTTTCCACAGGACACATGTGAAGATGTGGCCCCTGGCCCGCGCTAGGCTGTCAATTTTTACCTCCCCCTTCCCACTCTGAGACACGCAGGAGGGGTGGCGGCGAGCGACCCTCGGCGGCGCGCTCCGTGTCTCCCCAATGGAGGCCGCCCTCCGAGGAGGGCCCGCTCGTCCCTATCCAACCCAGCGGCGCGGAGCGGGAGCCGGCGTCACCGCAGCCCCGCGGTCTGACGCGCCCACAGCGGGGGGGGAGGGTAGCGGGGGGCAGCGGAGATGGCCCTGGGCACGTGCGGGAACCAACCTGGCATTTCTCAAACCAGGCAGCCCAGAGAGCCTTGGACGTGAATCGCTCAGCGGCTGAGCGGACAGAGCTAGGAGGGCTCTAACCTGGCCGGGGGCGCTTCGCCCATCCCATGAGGACCGGGAAACTCAGCCTGAGCCCGTTCGATTCTCCTGTCAGCTTGTGTTACACGCTCCTTCTCACCTCTGCGGGCGGAATCTAACGCGAAGGCTCGGCGCCCCGGGGGAGGCCGGAGGGAGCGGGAAGCACTTCGGGAAGCAGACGGTGGAAGGATGCGGGCTGGGGCCGCAGTAATTAACACGGACTCAGTTCCTATTAGGTGTTCCGGTTTGTTCATTCTCAAAGGGACTCGGGCGAGTGTTACCACCGGCCACATTGCCACTATTATCCCAAATTCCAGATAAGAATACTGAGGCCTAGAGAAGTTAAGTTTGGGGCTGCCTAATTCTTCTACAACAAGGTGGGACTAGGGATGTCAAAAACGTACCCAAAGGTCTTCAAAGCCCCCAAAATGTCTCTGTGACCGCCGTCTAATATCCCGCTGTCTACCCAAAGGATAAGGATTTGGGAGCCGCCGCCAAGCTCGGGTCCTTACCCGGCAGGATGAGGATGTCCACCAGGGGCTTGCAGTGGTACAGCCCCGTGGCCATGACGCAGTCGGCCCATAGCCCCTTGGAGCCCAGCTCATCCAGCTTGCGGCAGGTGGGGATGGTGTAGCCGCAGGTCACCACCCAGTCATTGGTGGAGGTGGTCACGATGACGCCGATCCAGCCCACGAAGCTCGTGACGAAGCCCACCACCTGCAGGCACGTGGCCACCATGGTGGCCGCCAGGATGTCTGCGTGCCTCGCCCCTCACGGCTGTGCCTGGGCCTGGGCTGGACAGTGCCTGCCCAGGTACGTCTCCCACGCTCGCGAGCCGCTGGAGGGCGACGGCCCGAGGCGGGACACGGGAAGCGCAGGTGGGCGCCGGAGGCTGCGAGCTCAGCGGCGAAGGGCGCACGGCGGGGAAAGCAGCGCTGCTGGGCAGCGCGCCCCCGCCCCCTCTTTAAGCCCCGCGGCTCCGGCCGGCGAACACCAATCGGCGGCAGCCCGGGGGCGCGCCGGCCAATCGCGGGGCGGCGCCGGGAGGGAAGCGTGAAGCGGAGCAGAGTAACCCCAGGGGGGCCGTTGGGCCGCCCCGCCCCGTCCGCAGCGCAGTCCCACGATGCAAAGTAAAACAATTCCATCCAGGTCCAAAGAAACGGAGAGCGCAAAGAGGGCGTGCGTTTGTCGAGAGTTCTGTTTTGCTGCGTCTGGTTTCTCTTCTTATAGCTCCTCTCTCATCTCAGTCTCTGGGTGTCCCTTCCGCTCCGACCCTCCTCAGCTCCTCCCTGCTTGCTCCTTCTTCCCTGCTGCGAGCACTCCAAGGGCGCTCAGTACAGTCCCCCGACGACCCAGGATTGTGACAGACTGAAAAGTGCCGTAGGGACAGACGCGAGGCATTCAGTACACACAGTTGCTAGAAGAAAGAAAACGATGCTTTTCAGTGGTTGAACATCATCAGCGGCAAATGTGGCCATAATAATCAACAATAGCAACTCACATTTATCGAGCTGTGTTATATATTATGCAGATGCATTTTACATGCATTAGCTCATTTAATTCTCATAACAGCCTTTGAGGTAGGAACAATTGTCAATCACACATACTAGTCTGGGCGTGGTGGCTCACACCTGTAATCCCAGCACTTTGAGAGGCCAAGGTGGGCCAATCACGTAAGGTCAGGAGTTCAAGACCAGCCTGACCAACATGCTGAAACCCCATCGCTAGCCTCAATGCATATACCTCCAGCAGAGTAGAGTGACACCTTCACAATTCACAATTGCACTCAAGCAATTCACCTGCCTTGGCCTCCCAAAGTGCTGGGATTATAGGCGTGAGCCAGCAGCTTGGCCTGATTTTGCATTATTATGTATCCTCCCTATATTCATATGAGTTTGATTTGTGGAAACTATTCCATAGGAGTATGTTCTGAGTGAGCCATTGTGTTTGGGGGATGTTTCATCACCAGGGTCTATGGACTAAATGTTTTCAGATATTTCCTTATAACACTTTTTTAAAACAGCTTTTGTGCTAAGTACAACATAAAACATAAAATCCAAGCAACATCAACTTCTTGTAAAAGCACTCATGAAATCTGCACTCTTATGCCTCCATTAGAATTTGACATTCGAACCATGAAACTTTAACCAATCAGAATATAATAATGCCCAGAGCATCCACAGGTCACACACACATAGTGTTTGTAAAGCCAGATTTCAGAACTCAGGCACTAAATGGTTAAAAAAAAAATTGCCAAGTTGTTAAGATTGCTGTCTGGGACTGGGACCTCCTAGGTTCACATTCTGTCTTCACCACTTGAGCTGGCCCTTCACCTACGTGACTCTCAGGTTCTTCATGTACAAAGTGAGATAGTAAATGCCCCCTTAGGACATGGTGAGGATCAAGTACTCAGCATAGTGCCCAGCACTGCTGGACACTCATTCACATTAGACACTGTTAGAATGATTTATAGGAAGCATAGATTAATTGGAAATGGGAGTTGCCTTTGGTAGAGATACAAGCTAAGTAATTAGGTTATTATTATCATTATCCAATGAAAGAAACTGTAAAGCCAGTGTCTAATCCATTCCAGCACAGATGTACAAAAGGCCACTTAAGGAAGCCACAAGATATAACCTGTTTGAATTCATTAGCCCAAGGTAAAGAGAGGGCTTGTCCCTTCAAAAGGAAGGGAGGAAGCCATGGAAGCAAACAGAACTGGAGGCCAAGAGGCAGAGAGATGCAATGGGAATCCTTGACTATTTTCAGAGTCTGTGGCTCACAGACTGAGGATGTGGTGCCATTAGCAAGGCTCTGTAGGGTGGGGAAGTCCCTCAAGCTGTCTTAGCTGAGACTTTTGCTAAAATCATCCACATTGCGGCCAGGCACAGTGGCTCACCCCTGTATCCCATCACTTTGGGAGACCAAGGCGGGTGGATCACAAGGTCAGGAATTCGAGACCAGTCTGGCCAACATGGCGAAACCCCGTCTTGAGGTTTCAAAATGATACAAAAATTAGCTGAGCATGGTGGCAGGTGCCTGTAATCCCAGCTACTCAAGAGGATGAGGCAAGAGAATCGCTTGAACCTGGGAGGCAGAGGTTGCGGTGAGCCAAGATCATGCCATTGCACTCCAGCCTGGGCAACAAGAGCAAACTCCGTCTCAAAAAAAAAAACAAAAAACATCCACATTGCTTGGCTGTGGCTCTCCTCCCAAACCTTCTTTGTGATTAAGACTTGACTTCCCATGCAGCACAACTTACTAAACTGATATTCTGGGTCTGTCACAGTCTCAGGTACCCTTTAGTTGTAACAGTCAGTCTCTCAAGGTCTAATCACCCTCAGATAAATGTCAATGGTTGGTCCCCAGACCATCCAGACAAAGGTCTTCTCAGTTCATTTTTTCTCAGCAAACTCTGCCATGCTATCTTTTCACATTTCCACAGTACATATCAGAACTAGGAAGGTAGAGCTGAGACCTGATTTCAGGTCTTCTAACCCTAAGTCCAATGTTTTTTTCCATTATAAAAAAAAAAAAATGTAAGACGAGTCATATGCTCTGTGGCTTGAGCATAAGTTTGTTCCTTCATCTTACTCTTATTCAGAGGTATTTGAAGGGGAGGATTAGGGAATTAGGGCCAGTAAGGCCCTAAAACCCAGGTGTGAACTAAACAAAGGAAAAGGCCTGATTAACTGTTCTTCTACCATTTACACCTAAAAATAATCAAACTAAAATGCTAGTCAGTTAGAGCACAAATGCATACCACAAGGCAGATGTGACTGCTGGCAAGCATCAAAAGCCCACATTGAGAGCAAAGTTTGGGCCAAGGAGTAGGCTCTTAGCGCCTGCTAGTGGTTATCTTTTATCATTGCATGGCTGGTAAAAAAACTGAAGAGAGCTGTAACTTGTAGAGGAGCATGATTAACCTCAGCTTTGCAAATTCCAAATGAGGGATAATTAAACCCAACTGGAATGTGCATTTCTCTGTGGAAGTTTTCCTTGTATATTTAAAAATGATTCACCTCTTTAGAAAACCAAACATGAAAACACAGGACATATATGAAATTACTTAAGCAAGATTATTCAATTAAGAAATCAAGTACTTCTACTAGGCCCTCATTTATTTATGTATTTATTTATTTATTTATTTTGTTAGAGACAGAATCTTGCTGTCCCCCTGGAGGCTGAAGTGTGGTGGCACGAACACAGCTCACTGTAACCTCGAACTTCTGGGCCCAAGTGATCCTCCCACCTCAGCCTCCTGAGTAGCTAAGACTATAGGTGCACACCACCACACCTGGCTAGTTTTTTATTGTTGTACTTTTTATAGAGATGGGGGAGGGGTCTCCCTATGTTGCCCAGGCTGGTCTCAAACTCTTGCCCTCAAAAGATACCCCCATCTCAGCTCTCCATCACATCTGGCCTGGGGACCTCTTTTTTTTTTTTTTTTTAGGCGGAGTCTCACTCTGTCGCCCAGGCTGGAGTGCAGTGGCGCGATCTTGGCTCACTGCAAGCTCTGCCTCCTGGGTTCACGCCATTCTCCTGCCTCAGCCTCTCCGAGTAGCTGGGACTACAGGCGCCCGCCACCACGCCCGGCTAATTTTTTGTATTTTTAGTAGAGACGGGGTTTCACTGTGGTCTCGATCTCCTGACCTCGTGATCCACCCGCCTCGGCCTCCCAAAGTGCTGGGATTACAAGCGTGAGCCACCGCGCCCGGCCGGGACCTCTTTTTAAGGGATAAATTCCTCTGGTGGATTTTAAATATGTGATGATACACACATACACACATTTTTAGAAATACTGTAGAACAAATTCATAGCATAAAAAGAGTATCAAGCATAGGCTTTAAAAATGAAATGACCAGTAAGTTTCAGGACTTTGTCTATTTTGTTCATCGCTGAAACTGTTGAATGTGGCACAGTACGTGGCATACACAAAGGCACTCAATACATACCTGTTGAGTGGAGCTGACTGAAGGGTTAAAAGAGAGGGAGAGATTGAATTTTCAAGCCTTACAAGTTCCGCTAGGATGAGCACCTGAAGACACCATGCAGAAGAAATCAGGAGGTGGTGATTGGAGCTGGTCTAGGGAGTGGGCAAGAGGCATAGTGGAGCTCTTTGTGGTCTCGGGTACCCACCTGCCGCCCACAGGAAAGTGAAGCCTTCTGCAGTAGAAGGGATGTGTACTGCTCAGGTCTCAAACAGAAAAGTCTCTAATTACCTAGACACGCTAGCCTCAATGCATATACCTCCAGCAGAGTAGAGTGGCACCTTCACAATCCACTTCCAGCTAGAGATTCAAATTCAGCTACGAGAGGGGAAATAAATTTCTTTTCAGGAAATTTCTCCAACAATCACTGTGGAAAACACACCAGGTTCTCTAGAACAGACAACAGGGCTCCAGGTGCTCCCCCATATCTTGCCCTTCCTTCGCAGTGCAACTAGAATATCATTCCTTCAGAAGCCATTTCATCCCAAATTTCCCCTCCTTCAGCTTGTAGATAGAGTAAAATAATGAAAAACTTGTACCTGGAATTTTAGGCTTGAATCCTCTCAGAGTGTTTTCTCTCTTCTGTCTTCAAGCAGGCAATTCTATTCATCCACTTCTCTGCCAAGAGTCTCCGACTGCATTAAATGATATCCTGTCTAATTCAACCTATGAGATCATAGTTCCTGAAGAAAAGCAAAAGTCCTTATTTTTAGCCCAAATTCAACTAGTGATTACATTTTCAGAAAACATAGTAGTAATAGAGTATGTAAGCGCTAAAGGGAAAAATAAGGAAATAATCTAACTAAAAAGTCACATCTTTAAATTCTCTATCTTAATAATTAAGGGGCAGGGTGCAGTGGCTCACGCCTGTAATCCTAGCACTTTGGGATGCCAAGGCAGGCAGATCACCTGAGGTCAGGAGTTCGAGACTAGCCTGGCCAACATGGTGAAACCCCGTCTCTACTAAAAATACAAAAAATAGCTCGGTGTGATGGTGAGTGCCTGTAATCCCAGCTACTTGGGAGGCTGAGGCACGAGAATCATTTGAATCCAGGAGGCAGAGTTTGCAGTGAGCTAAGATCACGCCACTGCACTCCACCCTGGGCAACAGAGTGAGACTCTGGTTCCCAATAATAATAATAATAATAAAGAAGAGATGTTTGTTGGCCAGGCACAGTGGTTCACACCTGTAATCCCAGCACTTTGGGAGGCTGAGGTGGGCGAATCACGAGGTCAGGAGTTCAAGACCAGCCTGGCCAACATGGTGAAACCCCATCCCTAGTAAAAATACAAAAAAATAGCTGGGCGTAGTGGGGAGCGCCTGTAAACCCAGCTACTCGGGAAGCTGAGGCAGGAGAATCACTTGAATCCGGGAGGTGGAGGTTGCAGTGAGCTGAGATTGCGCCACTGCATTCCAGCCCAGGCGACAGAGTAAAACTCTGTCTCAAAAAAAAAAAAAAGAACAGGTGTTTGCATTTAGCCACCTAGGACATGTAAACACAGAGCAATTTGTTGACTTTGAAGTTTTTTACTGAAAACATGAATAATAAAATGATCAAAACAATCATGTGTCCTCTTATTATTCATTCAGTATATAATAAAAAATCACAAATCATGTTATCAATGTTACACTGTTCCATAAAAAACTGTCTACAAGAGAAGCCTATGTCTCAATTACACCAATTGTTTTCTTTTTGTTTCTTATGTAAATAAAGATTCTATTTTATTAAGTTATCCTGAATGAGGACATTGTTGGGCACCAAGATCCAAAGCTGACATCAGAGTAGAGTAGTAAGGGGAATAGGTTGGAATCCTGGCTCCATCACTAACTAGTTGTGTGATCTTGAGCAGGCTGTTTAACTGTTTTGTTTAGTAACTGCATTTAATAACTAATATTCTATTTCCTCACCAGAAAAATTGTATTAACAATGGTAACTGGCTGGGCACAGTAGCTCATGTCTGTAATCCCAGCGCTTTGGGAGGCTGAGACAGGAAGATTGCTTGATGCCAGGAGTTTCAGACTAGCCTCGGCAACCTGTCTCTACAAAAATAAAAATAGCTACTAATAGTCCTAGCTACTGAGGAGGCTGAGGCAGGAGGATCACTTGAGCCCACAAGTTGGAGGTTACAATGTGCTATGATTGCATCACTGCGCCCCATGCTGGACAACAGATGGAGACTCTATCTCAAAACAAAAAACAACAGTAACTATTTCATAATAGCTGTTAGAATGTTAGAATTAAATGTGTTCCTAAATGTACAATTATTGGAGTAGTGCCTAACACATAATAAGCACTCAATAACTATTGGCTTCTATACCAAAAAATAATCAGTTGGTTGTAAACCTGTTTTTTGTTTGTTTGTTTGTTTGTGACAGGGTCTCCTTCTGTAGCCCAGGCTGGAGTGCAGTGGCAGGCTATCACGGCTCACTGCAGCCTTGACGCTCCCTGCCCACCAAGCTCAAGTGATCCTCCCACCTCATCCTCTTGAGCAGCTGTGGCCATATGTGCCCACCACCATGGCTGGCTATTTTTTTTTTATCATTTGTATAGACAGGGTTTTACTATGTGGTCTCAAACTCCCGGCTTCAACTGATCTGTAAACACAATCTTAACCTTCATATTACAGAGCAGTGAAACTCAAAATGTTTCAAAATCTGGTAACATATGAATAAGAATTTGAAAGGAAAGAAAATGTGATCTCACCTACAAGTACAGCATATGGCCTTTTAAACAGCTAAAATAATTCTAGCCATCCCTTCTCTTTGCCGTTAAGATTTAACAACTGCATACAATTCCTTTTTCATTCCAATAATGGTATTTTTGCAGAAATTAGCTTGGCCACTGGAGGGCTCTTGCAGTCTCCCAATAGTTCCAGATACATGATAAAAATTACTGACACAGAAAGGATGAAGTTTACAAAATACCAATAGCACTGCTGACATACCCCATTTCAAAAACAATTTGCAATATATAGAAAAAGGATTTAAAATATGTACATTCTTTGATCCAGCTTCTAAAAATGTATCTAATAAACTAATTATAAAGTATTCAATTGTTTTTATTTACATTTCAATTAACTGTTCAATTTAGAAGTAAATTATATGTTATAAAATATGAATCTTGGCCATGCACTGTGGCTCATACCTGTAATTCCAGTACTTTGGGAGGCCGAGGCAGGCAGATGACTTGAGGCCAGGAGTTCAAGACCAGCCTAGGCAACATGGAGAAACCCCATCTACTAAAAATACAAAAATTAGCCATGCATGATAGCACGGGCCTGTAGCCCCAGATAGTCTGGAGACTGAGACAGAGAATCACTTGAACCTGGGAAGCAGAGGTTGCAGTGAGCAGAGATCGCACCACTGCACTCCTGGGCAACAGAGCAAGATCATGTTTCAAAAAAAATAAATAAAATAAAACACGAATTTCAAAATACAAATTGCTAAATGTAATTCCAAAATATCTGTACAGTTGGAGATTCGTTTTTAAAATACACATAAACAGCCGGGCGCGGTGGCTCACGCTTGTAATCCCAGCACTTTGGGAGGCCGAGGCGGGCGGATCACGAGGTCAGGAGATCGAGACCATGGTGAAACCCCGTCTCTACTAAAAATACAAAAAATTAGCCGGGCGCGGTGGCGGGCGCCTGTAGTCCCAGCTACTCGGAGAGGCTGAGGCAGGAGAATGGCGTGAGCCCGGGAGGCGGAGCTTGCAGTGAGGCGAGATCGCGCCACTGCACTCCAGCCTGGGTGACAGAGCGAGACTCCGTCTCAAAAAAAAAAAAAAATACACATAAACATATTTGGAAAACATACACTGAAATGTTAACAACTTTTTTGGGTAGCGAGATTGAGTTCTCCCTCTCTTTTGTTCTTTAGGCATTTTCCAGTTCTCCATAATGAATGTGAATTCTTTTGATCATGAGTAAAAAAAAGTTTTAAATTTTAAAATTTAAAATATTTTAAGTATTTTTAAATATTCATTACTATATAAGGATCTATAAAGCGTACAGGCGTACCTCAGAGATAATGTGGGTTCAGTTCCAGATCACCACAATAAAGCAAACATCACAACAAAGCAAGTCATGCAAATCATTTGGCTTCCCAGTACATGCAAAAGCTATGTTTACACTATACTGTAATCTATTAAGTGTAGAATAGCAGTAAGACTTTTAAAAATGTACATACCGGCCGGGAGCGGTGGCTCACGCCTGTAATCCCAGCACTTTGGGAGGCCGAGGTGGGCGGATCACAATGTCAGGAGTTCAAGACCAGCCTGGCCAATATGGAGAAACCCTGTCTCTGCTACAAATATGACAATTAGCTGAGCGTGGTGGTGCACGCCTGTAGTCCCAGATGCTCAGGAGGCTGAGGCAGGAGAACTGCTTGAACCTGGGAGGTGGAGCTTGCAGTGAGCAGAGATCATGACACCGCACTCCAGCCTGAGCAACAGAGCGAGACTCCATCTCAAAAAAAAAAAAAAAAAAAAAGGAAGAAAGAAAAGAAAGAAAAAGAAAAATGTACATTCCTTAATTTTAAAATACTTTATTGCTTAAAAAAAATGCTAACAATGATAGGAACCTTCAGCAAGTCAGAATCTTTTTGGGGGTGCAGGGTCTTACCTCCATGTTGATGTCTGCTGACTGATAAGGGTGGTGGTTGCTGAAGGTTGAGGTGGCTGTGGCAATTTCTTTTTTCTTTTTTTCTTTTTTGAGACAGAGTTACACTCTTGTTGCCCAGGCTGGAGTGCAGTGGTGCCATCTCGGCTCACCGCAACCTCCGCCTCCTGGGTTCAAGCAATTCTCCTGCCTCAGCCTCCCAAGTAGCTGGGATTACAGGCATGCGCCACCACACCCGGCTAATTTTGTATTTTTAGTAGAGACGGGGTTTCTCCATGTTGGTCAGGTTGGTCTCGAACTCCCGACCTCAGGTGATTCGCCCACCTTGGCCTCCCAAAGTGCTGGGATTATGGGCATGAGCCACCGCACCCAGCAGGCAATTTCTTAAAATAAGAAAACAATGCCTGTAATCCCAGCACTTTGGGATGCCAAGGCAGGCTGATCACCTGGGGTCAGGAGTTCGAGACCAGCCTGGCCAACACGGCAAAACCCTGTCTCTACTAAAAATACAAGAATTAGCCAGCATGGTGGTGGGTGCCTGTAATCCCAGCTACTCGGGAGGCTGAGGCAAGAGGAGAATCACTTAAGCCTGGGAGGTGGAGGTTGCAGTAAGCCAAGATTGTACCACTGCACTCCAACATGGATGACAAAGTGAGACTCTATTTCAAAAATAAAAAAATAAAAAAAATTTCTCTGTAGCATGCAGTGCTATTTGATAGCATTTTACCTACAGTAAAACTTCTTTCAATAATATTCCCAGCATCTTCACCAGGAGTATATTCCATCTCAAGAAACCACTTTCTTTGTTCATCCATAAGAAGCAACTCTGCATCTGTCCAAGTTTTATCCTGCAATTGCAGCAATTCAGTCACATCTAATTCTAGTTCTTTTACTATTTTGACCACATCTGTGGTGACTACCTCCACTAAGGTTTTGAATCCCTCAAAGTCATGCAGGAGGGTTGGACTCTACTTCTTAACTTGTAAATGTTGATATTTTGACCTCCTCCCATGAATCATGGGTGTTCTTAACGTCATCTAAAATGATGAATCCTTTCCAGAGGTATTGTGTTTCTTTTGCCCAGATCCAACAGAGGAATCACTATCTATAGCAGCTATAACCTTACAAAATCTTTTTCTTAAATAATAAAGCTTGAGGCCGGGCGCGGTGGCTCATGCCTGTAATCCCAGCACTTTGGGAGGCCGAGGCAGGTGGATCACGAGGTCAGGTGTTCAAGACCAGCCTGACCAATATGGTGAAACCCCGTCTCCACTAAAAATACAAAAATTAGCTGGGCGTGGTGGTACATGCCTATAATCCTAGATACTCGGGAGACTGAGGCAGAAGAATTGCTTAAATCTGGGAGGCATAGGTTGCAGTGAGCCGAAATCACGCCACTGCACTCCAGCCTGGGTGACAGAGCGAGATGCCATCTCAAAAAATAATAATAATAAAACTTGAAAATCAGAATGACTCCTTGATTCATGGACTTCAGAATGTATGTTGTGTAAGTAGCCATGAAAACAACATTAATCTCCTTGTACCTCTCCATCAGAGCTCTTGAGTGACCAGATACATTGTCAATGAGTAGTGATATTTTGAAAGAAACATTGTTTTCTGAGCAGTAAGTCTCAACACTGGGCTTAAAATATTTTGTAAATCATGCTGTAAACAGATGCACTGTCATCCAGGCTTTGTTGCAGCATTATAAAGCATAGGCAGAGTAGATTTAGAATAGTTCTCAAGGACCCTGAAATTTTCAGAATGGTAAATAAGCATTGGCTTCAACATAAAGTCAGCAGCTGCTTCGCCCCTAAAGGGAGTCAGGCTGTCTTTTGAAGCTTTGAAACCAGGGATTGACTTCTCTCCAGCAATAAAGGTCCTAGATGGCATCTTCCTCTTCAGATAATGTTGTTTCATCTATATTGAAAATCTGTTGCTTGGTATAGTCAGCTTCATCAATGATCATAGCTGGATCTTCTGGATAACTTGCTGCAGCTTCTGCATAGGTACTTGCTGTTTCACCTTGCACTTTTATATTATGGAGATGGATTCTTTCCTTAAACCTTTGTGTGTTCACTAGAGTTGTACTTTTAATTTCCTTCAAAAACTTTTCCTTTGCATTCACAGCTTGGCTAACTGTTTGGCACAATAGGCCCAACTTTCAGCGTATCATGCCATGTTGCAACATTCCTTCCTCACTAAGCTTAACCATTTTTATTTAAAATAAGAGAGCTATGTATTTTTTTTATTTTATTTATTTATTTATTTATTTTTATTTTTTTGAGACAGAGTCTCACTCTGTCACCCAGGCTGGAGTGCAATGACGCAATCTCGGCTCACTGCAACCTCCACCTCCCAGGTTCAAATGATTCTCCTGCTTCAGCCTCCTGAGTAGCTGGGTTTACAGGCACGCACCACCATACCTGGCTAATTTTTGTACAAAATGGCAGTAGTAAGTCTTTACCCATCAATAATTACCTTGAATGTAAAGGATTTAAATTCCTCAATCAAAAGGCCTAGGGTAGTAAGGTGGGCTAGGTGTGGTGACTCATGTCTGTAATCCCAGCACTTTGGAAGGCAGAGGCAGGTGGATTGCTTGAGTTTAGGAGTTCAAGACCAGCCTGGCCAACATGGTGAAACCCAATTTTTACTAAAAATACAGGCTAGGCGCAGTGGCTCACGCCTGTAATCCCAGCACTTTGGGAGGCCAAGGCGGGCAGATGATTTGAGGTCAGGAGTTCGAGACCAGCCTAGCCAACATGGTGAAACCCCACCTCTGCTAAAAATGCAAAAATTAGCCAGATGTGTTGGCACACGCCTGTAGTCCCAGCTACTCAGGAGGCTGAGGCAGGAAAATTGCTTGAACCTGGGAGGCGGAGGTTGTACCGAGCCGAGATGGCGCCACTGCACTCCAGCCTAGGCGACAGAGCAAGATTCCATCTCAAAAAAAAAAAAAAAAAAATTAACTATCTTTTCTGACCACAATGGTATGGAACTAGAAATAAATAATAGGAGGAATTTTGGAAAATTCTCAAATAGGTGGAAATTAAACAACATGCTCCTGAACAACTGATGGGTCAAAGAAGAAATTAAAAGGAAAATTAAAAAAAAATCTTGAGACAAATGAAAACAGAAACAAAATATACCAAGACTTATGGAATACAGCAAAAGCTATCCTGAAATGGAAGTATATAGCAATAAACTACTACATTAAAGGAAAGATTCCCAAAAAATCAACCTAATGTTACACCTTAGGGAACTAGAAAAAGAACAAACTAAGTCCAAAGTCAGTAGAAGAAGGCAAATAATAAAGATGAGACCAGAAATAAATGAAATAGAGACTAGAAAAACAATGCAAAATATCCGTGAAACTCAGAGTTCTTTTTTTAAAAAGATAAAATTGACAAAACCTTAGTTAGACGAAGAAAAAAGAGAGAAAGCTGAAATAAAATAAATAAAAGCGATAATTACCATTGATACAACATAAAAGGATGATACAAGACTACTATGAGCAAGTCTTGAGTAGTTAAGTAGTACTCAACAAATTGGATAACCTAGAGGAAATGGATAAATTCCTAGACACATGCAACCTACCAAGATGAAATAAGCAAGAAATAGAAAATTTGACAGATCAATAACAAGTAGAGACTGAATCTTTTAAAAAACAAACAAACAAAAAGTCTCCCACCAAAGAAAAGCCCAGGACCTGATGGCTTCACTTCCCGAATTCTACCCAACATTTAAAAAACTAATACAGGTCAGGCATGGTGGCTAATGCTTCGAATTCCAGCACTTTGGGAGGCTGAGATGGGAGGATTCCTTGAGGCCAGGAGTTTGAGACAAGCCTGGAAAACATAGCAAGACTTTGTCTCTACAAGAAACATTTTAAAAATTAGACAGGTGTGGTGGCACATTTCTGTGGTCCCAGCTACTCTGGAGGCTGAAGTGGGAGAACTGCTTGAGCCCAGGAGTTTGAGGTTACAATGAGCCATGATTGTGCCATTACACACCAGCCTGGACAACAGAGAAAAACCCTGTCTCAAAAAATAAAAAATAAAATAAAGAACTAATAAGGCCGGGCGGGGTGGCTCATGCCTGTAATCCCAACAGTTTGGGAGGCCAAGGTTGGGGGATCACCTGAGGTCAGGAGTTCAAGACCAGCCTGGCCAACATGGTGAAACCCCATGTCTACTAAAAATACAAAAATTAGCCAGTATGGTGGCAGGTGCTTGTAATTCCAGCTACTTGAGAGGCTGAGGCAGGAGAATTGCTTGAACCTGGGAGGTGGAGCTTGCAGTGAGCCAAGATCGCGCCACTGCGCTCTAGCCTGGGCGACAGAGTAAAAACTCTGTCTCAAAAAAAAAAAAAAGTGAACTAATATCAGTTTTTCTAAAACTCTTCCAAAAAAAAATTAAAGAAGGAAAACTTCCACACTCATTGTATGAGACCAGCATTACCCTCATTACCCTGATACCAAAAGCAGAGGACGCTACAAGAAAAGAAAATTGCAGGCCAATATCTCTAATGAACATCGATGTAAAAATCCTCCACAAGGCTGGGTGCAGCGACTCATGCCTGTAATCCCAGCACTTTGGGATGCCAAGGTGGGCAGATCAATTGAGGCCAGGAGTTTGAGACCAGCCTGGCCAACATGGTGAAACCCTGTCTCTACTTAAAAGACTAAAATTAGCCGGGCACGGTGGCTCATGCCTGTAATCCCAGCACTTTGGGAGGCTGAGGCAGGTGGGTCACCTGAGGTCAGGAGTTCGAGACCAGGCTGGCCAACATGGCGAAACCCCATCTCTACTAAAAATCAAAAAAAAAAAAAAAATTATCTGGGTGTGGTGGCAGGCACCTGTAATCCCACCTACTTAGGAGGCTGAGACAAGAGAATTGCTTGAACCCAGAAAGCAGAGGTTGCAGTGAGCCAAGATCGTGCCATTGCACTCCAGCCTGGGCGAAGCAGCAAGACTCTGTCTCAAAAAAAAAAAAAAAAAAAAAAAAAATTAGCCGGGTGTGGTGATCCACCCCTATTATCCCAGCTCCTCGGGAGGCTGAGGCATAAGACTCGCTTGAACCTGGGAGGTAGAGCTTGCAGTGAGCTGAGATCATGCCACTACACTCCGGCCCAAGTGACAAAGTGAGACTCTGTCAAATAAATAAATAAATAAATCCTCAACAAAATACTAGCAAACCAAATTCAACAACACGTTGAAAGGATCACTCACCATGAATAAGTGGGATTTATCCCTGGGTTGTAAGGATGATTTGACATATACAAATCAATAAATGTGCTTTTGTCACATTAACAGAACGAAGGACAAAAAACATAATTATCTCAATAAATGCAAAAAAGACATTTGACAAAATTCAACATATTTTCATGATAAAAAACTTAACAAATTAGGTATAGAAATAATGTAACTCAACAAAATAAAGGCCATATACAAGCCCATAGCTAACATACTCAATGAAAACTTGAAAGCTTTTCGTCTATGATCAGGAACAAGATAAGGATGCCCACTCTCACCACTTCTATTCAGCATGGTACTGGAAGTCCTAACCAGAGCAAATAGGCAAAAGAAAAAATAAAAGGCATTCAAATTGGAAAGGAAGAAATTAAATTATCCGTTTGCAGATGACATGATTATAAGTATTATTTATAATCATATATATATCACTAAAGACTCCACCAAAAAACTGCTAGAATAAATAAATTTAATAAAGCTGTAGGATATAAAGTCAACATACAAAAATCAGCAGCCTTTCTATAAACTCATGACAAACTATCCAAAAAAGAAATTAAGGAAACAATCTTATTTACAATAGCTATAAAATAAAATAACTTAGAAATAAACTTAACTAAGGAGGTGAAAGACCTGTACACTGAAAACTACAAAACATTAATGAAAGAAATTGAAAACACAATAAAATGAAAAATTATCCCACATTCATGGATTGGAAGAATTAGTATTGCTAAAATGTCCATACTACTGAAAGTGATCTACAGATTCAATGCAATCCCTATCAAAATTCCAATTACATTTTCCACAGAAAAGGAAAAAGAATCCTAAAATTTGTATGGAGCCACAAAAGATGCCAAATAGCCAAAGCAAAAAGATGCTGGAGGCATCACACTATCTGACTTCAAAATCTACCACAAAGCTATGGTAATCAAAACAGCATGATACTGGCACAAAAACAAACACATAGATCACTAAAAGAGAACAGAGAGCCTAGAAATAAATCCATGAATCTATGGTCAATAATTTTCAACAAAAATGTTAAGAACACACAATGGAGAAAGGATAAAATTAGACCTTTATCTCACACTTATACAAAAATCAACTCAAAATGGACTAAAGTCTTGAATATAAGAC
Source organism: Hylobates moloch (assembly GCF_009828535.3). Lineage (NCBI taxonomy): Eukaryota > Metazoa > Chordata > Mammalia > Primates > Hylobatidae > Hylobates > Hylobates moloch. The sequence goes on along the minus strand of NW_026652288.1, from coordinate 81,020,701 downwards.
CTTAAGCCATAAAACTACTAGAACTCATAATGGAAAAGCTCCAGGACATTGGTCTGGGCTATGCTTTTTTGGATATGAACACAAAAGCACAGGCAACAAAAGCAAAAATAGACAAGTGAGATTATATCAAATGAAAAAGCTTCTGAACAGTCAAGGAAACCATCCGCAAAGTAACAAGCAACCCAGACCAAAAGAAAATATTTGCAGACCATACATTTGATAAATGATTAATATCCAAAATACACAAGAAACTCAAACAAAATAGCAAGAAAACAAATAATTTAATTTTTATTTATTTATTGTTTTTTCGAGACAGAGTCTAGCTCTGTCACCCAGGCTAGAGTGCAGTGGTGCAGTCTCAGCTCACTGCAACCTCTGCCTCCCCGGTTCAAGCAATTCTCCTGCCTCAGTCTTCCAAGTAGCTGGGACTACAGGCACGCACCACCATGCCCAGCTAATTTTTGTATTTTTAGTAGAGACAGAGTTTCACCATATTGGCGAGGCTGGTCTTGAACTCCTGACCTCAAGTAATATGCCCAGCTCAGCCTCTCAAAGTGTTGGGATTACAGGCATGAGCCACTGAGCCTGGCCTATTTATTATTTAGTTTGTTGAGACAGAGTCTTACTCTCTTACTCATGTTGGAGTGCAGTGGTGTGATCATGGTTTCACCGCAGTGTCAACTTCCCTGGGCTCAGGCGAAGGACTCTTTAGTAACTGGGACTATAGGTGCTTGCCAACATGCCTGGATAATTTTGTGCATTTGTATTTTTTGTAGAGATGGGGTTTCGCCATGTTGCTCAGGCTGGTCTTGAACTCCTGGGCTCAGGCGATCTGCCCACTCAGCCTCCCAAAGTGCTGGGATGACAGCGTGAGCCACCGTGTCAGGCCCAAATAACCTGATTTTAAAATGGGCAAAGGATCTAAAGATATTTATTAATAGAAGACATACACACCTGTTAGAATGGCTATTATCAAAAAGACAAAATATAAGTGTTAGGATGTGGAGGAAAAAAAAAACTTGCATACAGTTGGTAGAAATGTAAATTAGTACAGTCATTATGGCCAACAGTATAAAGAGTCTTCAAAAAATTAAAAATAGAACACCATGTGATACAGATATCCCACTACTGGGTATATACCAAAAAAATGAAATCAGTATGTCAAACAGTTATCTGTACTCCCATTCATTACAGCATTGATTTGCAATAGCCAAGATATGGATTCAACCAAAGTGTCCATCAATGGATGAATGGATAAAAACATGTAGTGGCTGGGCACAGTGGTTCACACCTGTAATCCTAGCGCTTTGGGAGGTCAAGGTGGGAGGATTGCTTGAGCTCAGGAGTTCAAGACCAACCTGGCCAACATAGGGAGACCCTGTCCCTACAAAAAAATTAAAAAATTAGTTGGGCATGGTTGCACATGCCTGTGATCACAGCTGTTCTGGAGGCTGAGGTGGGAGGATGACTGGGGCCCAGGAAGTCAAGGTTGTAGTGAGCCAGCAGAGCAAGACCCTGTATTGAGAGAAAGAAAAGAGAAAGAAAGAGAGAGAGAGAAAAAGAAAGAGAAACAAAGAAGGAAGGAAGGAAGGAAGGAAGGAAGGAAGGAAGGAAGGAAGGAAGGAAGGAAGGAAGGAAGGGAGGGAAAGAAAAGGAAAGAAGGAAGGAAGGAAGGAAGAAAGAAAGGAAGGAAGGAAGGAAGGAAGGAAGAAAGAAAGAAAGGAAAGAGAGAGAGAGAGAAAGAAAGAGAAAGAGAGGGAGAGGGAGGGAAGGAGGGAGGAAGAAGCGAGAAAGAGAAGGAAGGAAGGGAAAGAAGAAAGAAAAGAAAGAAAGAAAAAGAAAAAGAAAGGAAGGAAGGAAGAGAAAGAAAGAAAAGAAAGAAGAAAGAAAGAAGAAAGAAAGAAAGAAAGAAAGAAAGAAAGAAAGAAAGAAAGAAAGAAAGAAAGAAAGAAAGAAAGAAAAGAAAAGAAAAAGGGAAGGGAAGGGGAAGGAGGAGGGGGAGGGGGGAGGGGGAGGGAAGAGAAGGAAAGGGAAAGGAAGGGAAGGAGAAAATTGGGTATATGTAGCATATATACCAAATGGAATGTTATTCATTCTCGACAAAGGACAACCTGTCATTTTTCAACATGGATGAACCTGGAGCATATTATGGGGTGTTGTTGTTGTTGTTCTTTTTAGAGACAGAGTCTCACTCTGTCACCCAGGCTGGAGTGCAGTGGCGTGCAACCTCTGCCTCCCGGGTTCAAGGAATTCTCCTGCCTCAACCTCCCGAGTAACTGGATGGCGAGTACAGGCATGCACCACCACACCCAGCTAATTTTTTTTTTTGTATTTTTAGTAAAAATGGGGTTTTTAGTAGAAATGGGGTTTCACCATGTTGGCCAGGCTGGTCTCGAACTCCTGGCCTCAAGTGATCCACCCACCTCGGCCTCCCAAAGTGCTGAGATTACAGGCACGAGCCACTCTGCCTAGCCTAATTCCAGCACTTTGGGAGGCTGAAGTGGGCAGATCACCTGAGGTGAGGAGTTTGAGACCAGTCTGGCCAACATAGTGAAACCCTGTCTCTACTAAAAATACAAAAAAATAGCTGGGTGTGGTGGTGTGTGCCTGTAATCCCAGCTACTTGGGAGGCTGAGGCAGGAGAATCGTGTGAACCCAGGAGATGGAGGTTGCAGTGAGCCGAGATTGCGCCATTGCACTCCAGCCTGGGTGACAGTGTGGGACTCCATCTCAAAAAAATATAAAAATTAAAAATAAGGGATTAATATCCAGAATATATAAAGAATCCCTACAACTCAACAATAACAACAACAACAATTTTTTAAATGGGCAAAGGACTTGAATAGTTCTCCAAAAATACACAAAGCACATGGTGCTCAACATCATCAGTCACTAGAGAAATGCAAATGAAATAACACTTCACACCCAATATGATGGCTAATACTGGTAAAATGGAAAATAACATGTGTTGGCAAGGGTGTAGAGAAACTGTAACTGTCATGCATTCCTGGTGCGGATGAAAAATGAAGCAGTCCTGTGGAAAACTTATGTGGTTCTTCAAAAAGTTAAATATAGAATTACCATATGATCCAACAATTCTACTCCTAGGTATACATCCAAGAGAAAGCAGGGACTTAAGTAGATAACTGTAAACCAATGTTCATAGCAGCATTATTTGCAATAGGTAAAAGGTGCAAACAACGAAATTGTCAATCAACAGATGGATAAACAGAATGTGGTATAAACATGCAATGGAGTACTATTCAGCCATAAAAAGAAGTGAAATTCTGAGACATGAAACAACACGGATATATGTTGAAAATATCATGATCAATAAAACAAGCTAGACATAAAGGACAAGTATTTTTATTCCACTTACATACCTAGAATAGGCAAATTCATAGAGATGGAAAGTAGAAAAAAAGTTATCAGGGGCTGGAGAAGATATGCATTAGGGAGTTACTGTTTAATAGGTACAGAGCTTCTGTTTGGGATAATGAAAAAGTGCTGCAAACAATGGTGATAGTTGCCTAACACTGTGACTATATGTCATTGAATTGTACACTTAAAAACGGCTAAAATATTAAAGACTTACATGTTAGACCTAAAACCATAAAAACTCTAGAAGAAAACCTAGGCAATACCATTCAGGACATAGGCATGGGCAAGGACTTCATGTCTAAAACACCAAAAGCAATGGCAACAAAAGCCAGAGTTGGCAAATGGGATCTAATTAAACTAAAGAGCTTCTGCACAGCAAAAGAAACTACCATCAGAGTGAACAGGCAACCTACAGAATGGGAGAAAATTTTTGCAACCTACTCATCTGACAAACGGCTAATATCCAGAATCTACAATGAACTCAAACAAATTTACAAGAAAAAAACAAACAACCCCATCAAAAAGTGGGCGAAGGACATAACAGACACTTCGCAAAAGAAGACATTTATGCAGCCAAAAAACACATGAAAAAATGCTCATCATCACTGGCCATCAGAGAAATGCAAATCAAAACCACAATGAGATACCATCTCACACCAGTAAGAATGGCCATCATTAAAAAGTCAGCAAACAACAGGTGCTGGAGAGGATGTGGAGAAATAGGAACACTTTTACACTGTTGGTGGGACTGTAAACTAGTTCAACCATTGTGGAAGTCAGTGTGGCGATTCCTCAGGGATCTAGAACTAGAAATACCATTTGACCCAGCCATCCCATTACTGGGTATATACCCAAAGGATTATAAATCATGCTGCTATAAAGACACATGCACACGTATGTTTATTGCGGCACTATTCACAATAGCAAAGACTTGGAACCAACCCAAATGTCCAACAACGATAGACTGGATTAACAAAATGTGGCACATATACCCATGGAATACTATGCAGCCATAAAAAAAGATGAGTTCATGTCCTTTGTAGGGACATGGATGAAACTGGAAATCATCATTCTCAGTAAACTATCGCAAGGACAAAAAACCAAACACCACATGTTCTCACTCATAGGTGGGGATTGAACAATGAGAACACATGGACACAGGAAGGGGAACATCACACTCTGGGGATTGTTGTGGGGTGGAGGGAGGGGGGAGGGATAGCATTAGGAGATATACCTAATGCTAAATGACGAGTTAATGGGTGCAGCACACCAACATGGCACCTGGATACATATGTAACAAACCTGCACATTGTGCACGTACCCTAAAACTTAAAAGTATAATAATAAAATTTAAAAAGGCTAAAATAGTAAATTGTTGTGTATATCTCATCACACAAAAAAATTTAATTACAATTTAGAGGGTACTATAAATACTCTAAGTCCCTAATGATCCCTGCCTCCTGGTATTCAAACCCTACGTAAACTTGTCCTGTAATAAAACAGACAAAAGTGAGTGTGTGACTTACAGTCTGGGTCATAAAAAAATTGTGGCATGACGTTTTCTTCTGGATCACTCAATTGGGGTAAACTAGTCATGTCATGAACAGCTCCATGGACAGGTCCACATAGTGAGCAACTGAGCACCTTGTCAGCAACCATGTAAGTGAGCTCGGAGGCAAGTCCTTCAGTTCAATCCAGCTTTCAGACTTCAACCCTGGGTAACATCCTAAGTGCAACCTTACAAGAGCTCCTGAGCCGAAACAGCAAGCTAAATGTTCCTGGATTTTTTTTTTAATTGCCCTTATTGATAACACCATGATATAATTTATAAGTAGCTTGGGGTTTTTTATTTTTAGAGACAAGGTCTCACTCCGCTCACTCTTACCCAGGCTGGAGTGCAGTGGTGTGATTATGTAACAGCTCACCACAGCCTCAAACTGCTACTCCTGGGTTCAAGCGATCCTCCCACCCCAGCATTACCAAAGCACTGGGATTACAGGTAAGAGCCAGTGTGCCAGGCCATCTCCTGGATTTCTGACATTGCTAAATTTTGGGGTAATTTGTTATGCAGTAGATAACTTACGCCAGGGATTTAGTAAGGATGGTGAAAAAAAATGTTAAAGCTGAAGTCTAAAAATCATTAAAGAAAATAATCACACAATGCTGGTATTTTCATCACCTGAAATATTGCATAAAATTTCCTATTCTACAATAAAACACGTTTTTCAAGTTAGTGTGTAATGAATAATGTACTTTTTTTTTTTGAGACAGTTTTCACTTGTCACCCAGGCTGGAGCGCAATGGCACAATCCCAGCTCACTGCAACCTGTTTCCTGGGTTCAAGCAATTCTCCTGCCTCAGCCTCCCAAGTAGCTGGGATTACAAGCATGAGCCACCACGCCCAGCTAATTTTGTATTTTTAGTAGAGACAGCGTTTCACCATGTTGGCCAGGCTGATCTCAAACTCCTCACCTCAGGTGATTCGCCCGCCTTGGCCTCCCAAAGTGCTGGGATTACAGGCATAAGCCACCGCGCCCAGCCTACGAATAATAGACTTTAAAGGAACAAAGGAGAAAATGTCAATCTTAGGGAACAAGAAAGTTAAGCTCACACACGATACTGAAATAACTTGAATCAAATTTAATTGGCATTAAAAGTTTTTATTTAGAATTTGATCCACAATCTATACAAGTTATTTACAAGGCATGAAAATGGAAAACAGCACAAAATACAATTGAGGTATAAGCTCAGAGCACAGTATGTCATGTTTCAATAAATATAATTCAAAATTTGTAAACTAGGTGACCAGATACATGAGTCTTATTTTTAGTAAAACCATATAAAATATTTATTTCATGTGAGGTAGAGGACAGTTTTCTGTGTCATGTAATGCAACCAACAACAGCAACTTTAACCATAAAACTGTACATCATTGGCAAAATTTTTAAATTTAATTATGGTCAATGTAGCCAAATATTTGTTTCAACAGTTGCAGAACAGATATTTCATTTACTGCCTTCACAGATCGGAAATTCAAAAGTAATTTAAGACTACTATGTTGGCTTAAAATTATCAGGATAAACAAATACTTCTAACAGGATAGTAAAAACAAGTAAAATTTTATTTCTCATAAACTAACTTCTCAAAAGATGTCCTACATTTAGCAACTGTTTTCTAGGACATGTTTACTAGAACTACTTTAAGTACGCTGTGCTTTCTTTTCAAGTGAGGTATCTATATTGAGGAAAAAAATCTTATAAATTCCTTTTACATTAAACTACTTTAATAGACTATTTTGTTTTCTGGGCTGAATTTTTAAATTTGTTTTTTACATTTGATCACTTTCTAATTCAAAAATTGTAGCACTACATAAGACATTTAATTCTATTACTAAATAGGCTCCAAATTACATTATACAGTTTAGAAGCCATTTCAATGAAAGGATTTACAAAAAAAAAAAAAAAAAAAACTGTCCTTTTAAATGAAATGCAATATAAAATACTAATATGCTTTTCTTCCCAAAGTGGAAATGCTTAAGTACCCTATACTAGAAAAAAAAAAAAAATTAGGCTGTTTATTCAATTCCACAATGTATAATACAGCAGTTATATGTCCCTTATTGCTGACAGCTTCGATAAAAACTATTAATAAGTAGTTCCAAGCACAGAAACAGATGTACAGTATGAGCACAATTTTTCTTTATATTAATTTTTAATGTCCTATCATGTGGATTAAATGCATAAAGGGCAAATAAAAATGAGGAATCTTCCCTAAGTAATCAAAACATATGTCTTATTGAGAAGAAAATTTAGAAGCTGATTAAAATCCTTCAGCACTAGCTTTGCAATTAATTCTGGAGAAATACCTTGACACATCTTATAGTACTTGAGTTTCCTTATAACTTTACCTTCCTTCAAACAGAAGCTACCTATGTGCAAATAAACTGGTTGTTCTGTCAGGACTTCTAAAAGATATGGATAACCCGCAAATATATACTTTATTTCACCTACTTTAATAGCTGCTTTACAATTCACTATGTACAAATGATTTTATATCTTAACTGGTAATATATTAAGTATGTTATAAAATTAGTTCAAGAAGCATAAAACACCCTAACTCTCATGAACACAGAAATTCAAGCAAAAGAATATGCTTAAACAAAAACTAAAGCACACAGCAAATGTAAATTGTTGGTCAAATCTTTTCATAGTGTTATAAGTTACATTTGTGAAATTGTGAAATTTAGGGTAGTTGAAGAGCTTCCTCAGCAAGAGTTTTTACATTTATTACCTTTATAGAGTAGGTATACTTTTCTCATAAAGTTTAGCCTACAGAAACTATTGCCACCCAAATTAAACATCACCCAAGCTAATATTCTTTCTTCCTTCTAAAGATGAGCTAGCAAAACTTTTTATAGGCTGTCCCTTTAATGCAGCTTTTTAGAGTAAACATTTTTACATTTTTTCTAAAAAGAATTATTTTTTGAAGTCTGAGGAAAAATCTGCTTGCATAGTGAATTTGGCACGCAAAAAGTAACAACAAATCAAACTTTAAGCTGGCAACCAACACACAAAATAAGCATGCAAAGAATAGAATAAGTTTTATATGGATAAGATATTTTAGCCAACGCCACTTATAAGGTATTACAAAATCTCTATATTGTTTTCAAGCTATGTGGTGCAGTTTAAAGTTACTTTTAACAATAATACGTATATTTACAATTGACTTAAAAAACTATTTTCAAGGAAGTTAGACAGAAACCTATGGCACATCAACGCATCTTCTGAAAAATGAAGATGATACAATGTCATGTGGCAAGTTTTCAATATGTGAAGGACTAGAAAAAATATTTCCTTACTCAATTCTGAATTACAAGTTCATAATAATTTAATGGTGTTTCAGCACTGCTTAAAATTTTCAAATAACATATTTCAAGGATTAAGCAATTTATTTTAGAAGTTTTGAGTTAAACAAATTAGTTTTATCATTTTCTAGGTAACATAAAGCAGAAAGGTTCCAAGTGAATTAGAAATATAAATGAAATTATAGGTGTTTGAGTTTGTCTTCCAAAAAGCTGAGCTGTGACACAAATAGTTCAAAATTAAAATAAAACTATATCATAAATATCTGTTCTTTCTCCAGATCTAAATAGATTGTATTGGGAGAATATGTCATTTTAAATATTTGTTTCTAAAAATTAGTCGGGCGTGGTGGCCGGCGCCTGTAGTCCCAGCTACTCGGGAGGCTGAGGCAGGAGAATGGCGTGAACCCAGGAGGCGGAGCTTTGCAGTGAGCCGAGACTGTGCCACTGCACTCCAGCCTGGGAGACAGCGAGCCTCTGTCTCAAAAAGAAAAAAAAAAGAAAAATTTGTTTCTACATGTGATTTTAATATTTGTTCCTCCTTCAGAAGATTCCAAGATTCAACAAATTAAATTAGTCTTAATATAGCAAAATTTAAATGGAAGATACAAAACACACGTTTAGCTTATACTCAATTTAGTAAATAAATTACATTTGGGGAAGTACAAAATTCTTTTTGGATACGTGCTATTAAGCAAAATATGAAAATAACTGGTTAAATGACAACCTAGTGATTTTTTCTACATCATTAGATTATCTACCTTCTATGCTGGAAATAGAATATAACCTTAACCCTAGCTAATTTATTTTAAAATAAATATAGCTCTCTGAAGTAATTTCATACATAGTATCTTATAAGAGAACATGAAAAACATTTATTATCCCATAAAATCCATGGGGTAATAATGTCAATTAATGACAGTTTCAGGAAACTTCCTTTAAAAACAGATCTGTGAATTTTACCTAATATATTTTGAGCCAAGAATTAACAAATATGAAATTTGCCATTAGAGAATGACAGACTTTTCTGTGCAAAAAAAAAGTGCAGAAGATGTTGTCCCTCCCGAAACTATGGAATTCCTTTATCTTCTAAAACTTATCTGAAAATCTTTTAGTAGCAGGTAACTAAACTGTCCTATATGCACCTATCATGTACTATCAGTTGACTGTAAATTCCTGATTTTGATATTAAGTAGTAATTGAAAATGGTCCATTCGTGCAAATTTTGGTAAGACAACATTTAAACATACAGAAGTCCAAAATATCCTTCAAGGTGTTTAACATTTTACAACTTAAAGGAAAACAAGTCCATTATATAAATTTTAGTAAGACTCATAACTACATGTAAAAACTGTACAGGAGGATTATAGATTGTATAGAAACTGATACACAACAATGGTATCAGTTTTTCTCAAGAACATTAATATTTTCACACCACTACTAACAACACAAACAAAAGTTCAGAAATTATTATTTTATTTTTGAAAAGTTGCTGCTTAAAAAAAATCTAACTATAACCACATTTAAACTGAAAAACAAATTACAACTGCTTCTTCTGTTTAGCAGCAGCGCATAACAACAGATTATTCTTCCCCACTGTGCTCATGGGGTATGCTATAACCTCAATAAAATCCTCCTAGGGTACACATTAAAAAGAAGAGAACTGGTGGAAATTCATTCCACAATCTGAACAAAGTAAAAGTAAATTTGGTGTATGTTAATGAGTATACTATATCAACTTAGAAAAATCGTGTTAATGAGAAAAGGGGAGATTCAACTCCTTGAGCAGCTCTATATACTTAAAATATAAAGCCACCATTGTATCTAAAATTGAGTCTGAAATATGGATAACAAAATTGACCACAGCTATTTTCCATCACATATTGCAGCTTTTAAAAAGTACACAATTATTAAGTTTGCATTAGAAATATAAGCAGATTACCTACTAGTTGAAACCATATAGTATTGTTACTAAGCTGATTTTTTTAAAAAAGTACAAAGAAACATACATTTTCATTCATTTGGAAAATGTAAAAATTTAAGTACTAATATATAATCTCTTCACTTTCTCTGATCTACAAACGGATAGAATGCCTAGTTATCTTCATGCAGATAAATTCTTCAGAATTCAATTACCAAAGCAAGCAACAAACAAACAAACAAAAAAACTTGTCAATAATACACAGATGAATCTCTTTAACAGTTTCTATTCTTTAGCAGTCTTTGATGATTTCTGAATTTGCAGCTTTAGCTCTTTTATCATCATCTCTAACTTCTGTCTTGCTTCCCGTTCCTGTCTGAGTTCATCTTGGAGTTCTTGCCTATCAGCCTCAGCATGGTCCAATCTCTGTCTCAGTTCTGCCAACTATGTGATTTAAAAGGCACTATCAATTTTAATTGTTTTGTTTTTCCATTTAATCCTCATATCATAGAAAAAACCTATTTTCAAATTACTTTTTACAAAACTATTTCATGTATACTAAATCCATTAAGAATCTAATACTATTAATTTGACATCTGACAGGACACTAAATTTAAGAAAAAGCAAAGGAACAAGAGGAACACATCCAGCATGTTCATTATGCCCTATACTTTACTATACCGCTCATCACAGCCTGCTCACGTTAGTTATTTGTTCATGTTCCTTAAATTGTGAGATTCTATTAACAAGAGAATTGCTTATTTTTCTCCAGTGCTTTTGAACATAACAGGCAACAGTTCCTGTTTGTTAATTTGTAGATTTGAAAGCTCATATACTACATTAAAATAATATAACATATAATATTCAGAGGGCTAGAGATTAACAATATTAAAATAATATAACATATAATATTCAGAGGGCTAGAGATTAGCAATTTAGGTAACTAAACTGCAGTAACCCGATAAAAATTTAAACTAATAAAAGCAACAAACATCAAAATAATCATCTTGGGCCAGGCGCAGTGGCTCACGCCTGTAATCCCAGCACTTTGGGAGGCCGAGGCGGGCGGATCACGAGGTCAGGAGATCGAGACCATCCTGGCTAACACAGTGAAACCCCGTCTCTACTAAAAATACAAAAAATTAGCCGGGCGAGGTGGCGGGTACCTGTAGTCCCAGCTACTCGGGAGGCTGAGGCAGAAGAATGGCGCGAACCCTGGGGGCAGAGCCTGCAGTGAGCCGAGATCGCGCCACTGCACTCCAGCCTGGGCGACAGCGAGACTCTGTCTCAAAAATAAAATAAAATAAAATAAAAACAAAATAATCATCTTGGACAATACAGCATAAAGCTATGTTTAACAGAATTATCTATTTTGAAATCTAGCTTAGTAAACTGAGCTTGACAAAAAGTAATTCCTTTATTAGAGAAGTAACAATGGCCAGGTGCAGTGACTCATGCTTGTAATCCCAGCATTTTGGGAGGCTGAAGTGGGCAGATCACGAGGTCAGGAGTTCGAGACCAGACTGACCAACATGGTGAAACCCTGTCTCTACTAAAAAGTACAAAATTTAGCCGGGCATAGTGTCGCACGCCTGTAATCCCAGCTACAGTCAGGAGGCTGAGGCAGGAGAATTGCTTGAACCCAGGAGGCAGAGGTTGTGGGAAGCTGAGATTGTGCCACTGCACTCCAGCCCGGGCGACAGAGCAGTCTCTGTCTCAAAAAAAAAAGAGAGAAGTAACAGTTTCCATTTCCATGCTGAAAGGGACCATTATACAAACAGTAATTCTTACCTGTCCTGCATATTCAGCCTCTTTGTCTTTTTCTAAATTTGAGTCACAGGTACATTTTTGCTTCATTATCTGCTCCAATTTTTTCTCTAAGTCTTTCTGTTCAACATAAAATTCTTCCATTCTTTGAGCATGTTCATTCTGCAAAGATTCAAGCTCTTTCTGTAAATTCTGCTGTTCTTCAGTGAGTTCCTTCATAGATTTTGAACTACTCAACATTTTTACTTCCTGTAATGTAAAGAATCACAATACAATTTTTACTTTATTTTCACCATGTTAAAATTTTCAGTTCTGGAAAATATAGCACAGAAAATACCTAAAATTCAGCTATCATTATCAGTTCTATATAAAGGTAATTATTTTATAAAACTATTTTCTCAAAAAATTTTGAAGTATATTAAAATTGCTTATCAGTATAAAACAATAATCTTAAGTACATTTGTAGCATCTCATCTTGACTTTTCTTACTAAGAATATACAAGGGGGCTGGGCGTGGTGGCTCATGCCTGTAATCTCAGCACTTTGGGAGGCCAAGGCTGGTGGATCACAAGGTCAAAAGTTCAAGCCTGGCCAACATGGAGAAACCCCATCTCTACTAAGAATACAAAATTTAGCCAGGCATGGTGGCACGTGCCTGTAATCCCAGCTACTCGGAAAGCTAAGGCAGAAGAATTGCTTAAAACTGTGAGGCGAAGGTTGCAGTGAGCTGAGATTGCGCCACTGCACTCCAGCCTGGGTGACAGAGCAACATACAAAAGTATCTTTTCATAATGGACTATCATTTAGATAATAATTTTACCATCTGAAGTTGTTGCTTCTTTTGCAAAATTAAGTTTAGTTTTTCCTGTTGTTTTAAATAAGTTCTCATTACTTCTTCCATGATTTTTCCCTTATCATCCTCACAAATGACATCTTTCACAAGAAGCGGAGATGAGGCAGCAGCAAGGCCAATTCCCACTTTGTTTATGTCTCTGACTAAGTTGCAAGCGGCAGACTCAGATTTCCTTTTACTTGTAGAATTATTTGAGATTGACGCATCTTGGAGAGAAAAAAATCAAGTAACAAAGTATGAGTATCACTCCATTAAAAAATCACTAGAACAATCCATAAATGTAATTTTTAAAACATTTCATTTATAAATTAGGCCAAAACAAATAAAATAGGAATAAATTTAACAAAAGCAGTGCAAGTACAATGAAAACTACAAAACATCACTAAAAGAAATTTAAGACCTGAATACATGGAAAGACATCCCAGATTCATGGATTGGAAGACTTAATATTGTTAAGACAGTAATAGTCTCCAAATTGATGTACTTATTCAGTGCAATCCCTATCAAAATCCCCACTGGATTTTTTGCAGAAATTGAAAAGCAGATTCTAAAATTCATATGGAAATGCAACAAACCCAAAATAGACAAAATAATCTTGAAAAAGGATAACAAAGTTGAAAGACTCACAATTCCCAATTTCAAAGCTTACTACAAAGCTACAGAAATCAAGACTGTGTAATATGACTTAAAGATAGACATACAGATCAGTAGAACAGAATTCAGAGTCCAGAAATTTAAAAAACTCATACTTTATAAGGCAATTGTTGTTGACAAAGGTGCCAAAGCAATTCAATCACAAAAGAGTAATCTTTTCTGGCCAGGCGCGGTGGCTCACGCCTGTAATCCCAGCACTTTGGGAGGCCGAGACGGGCAGATCACGACGTCAGGAGATTGAGACCATCCTGGCTAACATGGTGAAACCCTGTCTCTACTAAAAAATACAAAAAATTTGCCAGGCGTGGTGGCGGGCGCCTGTAGTCCCAGCTACTCAGGAGGCTGAGGCAGGAGAATGGCGTGAACCCGGGAGGCGGAGCTTGCAGTGAGCCGAGATAGCGCCACTGCACTCTAGCCTGGGTAACCGAGCGAGACTCCGTCTCAAAAAAAAAAAAAAAAAAAAAGGAAAGAATAATCTTTTCAACATACGGACAACTATATCCACCTGCAAAAGAATAAGGCTGCACCTTATACTGTATACAAAAATTAACTCTAAATTGATCAAAGACCTAAATGTAAAAGCTACAACCCTTAAACATAAATTTATTGGCTGGATGTGGTAGCTCACGCCTAAAATCCCAGCACTTTGGGAGGCCGAGACAGGTGGATTGCCTGAGGTCAGGAGCTTGCCACCAGCCTGACCAACATGGTAAAACTCTGTCTCTACTAAAAATACAAAAAAATTAGCCAGGCATGGTGGCACGCACCTGTAATCCCAGCTACTCAGGAGGCTGAGACAGAAAAATTGGTTGAACCCAGGAGGCAGAGGTTGCAGTGAGCTGAGATGGCACCACTGTACTGCAGTCTGGGCAACAGAGTGAGACTCTGTCTCAAAAATAAATAAATAAATAAATAAATAAATATTTCTTGGAATTGGGATTAGGCAATAGTTTCTTAGATATGATACCTAAAACAAGAAAAAAATAGATAAATTGGACGTAATAAACATTTAAAACTTTTGTGCTTCAAAGAACACTAACACGGCCAAGCACGGTGGCTCACACCAGTAATCCCAACACTTTGGGAGGCCAAGGCAGGTGGATTGCTTGAGCTCACGAGTTTGAGACCACCCTCAACATGGCAAAACCCCAACTCCACCAAAAATACAAAAATTAGCCGAGCAGGCCGGGCACAGTGGCTCACGCTTGTAATCCCAGCACTTTGGGAGGCCGAGGCGGGCGGATCACAAGGTCAGGAGATCGAGACCACGGTGAAACCCCGTCTCTACTAAAAATACAAAAAATTAGCCGGGCGTGGTAGCGGGTGCCTATAGTCCCAGCTACTCAGAGAGACTGAGGCAGGAGAATGGCATGAACCCGGGAGGCGGAGCTTGCAGTGAGCTGAGATTGCGCCACTGCACTCCAGCCTGGGTGACAGAGCGAGACTCCTTCTCAAAAAAAAAAAATGAGCCGAGCATGGTGGTACATCTCGTAGTCCCAGCTACTTGGGAGGCTGAGGTGAAAGGATGCATTGAGCACAGGAGGTAGAGGTTGCAGTGAGCCGAGCTGAGGTGATACAGCCAGACTTTGTCTCAGGAAAAAAAAAAGAACACTAACAAGAAAGTAAAAAGAAAACAGCATGGTAAATCAAATATCTCATAAGGTATCCAGAATATATAAAGAACTCTTACAACTCAATAGTAAAACGACAACCTAGCATTAAAATAGCCAAAAGATCTGAATAGACATTTCTCCAAAGATATGCAATGTCCAAGAAAAACATGAAAAGATACTCAATATCATCATTCACTGAGAAATTGCAAATTAAAACCATGAAATACCACTTCACAACCACTAGGATGGCTATATTCAAAAGACAAACAATAACAAGTATTGACAAAGATAAGCAAAAGTTGAAACTCCCAAGCTACCACAGGAATGTAAAATGGTGCAACTGTTTTCAAAAAGTTTGGCAGTTCCTCAAAACATTAAACATAATTACCACATGACCTAGCAATTTCACTCCTAAATATATACCAAAAAAACCTGAAATATAGTTCCACACTTAAACTTCTACACAAGTATTTGTAGCAGCATTATTCTTAATTGCCAAAAAGTAGACCCAATGCAAATGTCCACCAACTGACGAAGGGATAAACAAAATGTGGTATATCCACATAATGGAATCTTATCAGGCCATAAAAAGAAGTACTGGTACATGCAACAACATGGACTGTGAAAACATTATCCTTCATGAAAGAAGCATAAGCTTTTTGACCAGACATGAAAAGCCACATATTGTACAATTCCTTTTATATGAAATGTCCAGAATAAGCAAATCCATAGAGATAGAAAATAGATTAGTGGTTGCCAGAGGCTTTGAGAAAGGGAGAATCAGGGAGTGACTCCTAATGGATTATAGGGTTAATTTTTGGAGGGATGAAAACATGGGCCGAGGTGGGTGGATCACCTAAGGTCAGGAGTTCAAGACCAGCCTGACCAACATGGTGAAAACCCTGTCTCTACTAATAATACAAAAAAATTAGCCAGGCATGGTGACGCACGCCTGTAATCCCACCTACTCAGGAGGCTGAGGCAGGAGAATCACTTGAACCCGGGAGGCAGAGCTTGCAGTGAGCCGAGATCACCCCACTGCACTCCAGCCTGGGCAACAAGAGCGAAACTCCATCTTAAAAAAAAAAAAGAAAGAAAAGAAAACATTATGGAACTAAATTAGCTGTGATGGTTGCACAACTTTGTGAATGTATTAAAAACCACTGAACTGTAGGCTTTAAAAGGGTAAATTTTATGGTATATAAATTATCTCAATAATTTTTTAGCAGTCATTAGAATTTAAGAAATAAAATACAATGCAAATATGGCATAATAGTCATTACTAATTTTTGTTTACCATATTTAAATCCAAAGAAAACTGAGTTTTAAAAATCTCAAAATTGGCCAGGCATGGTGGCTCACATCTGTAATCCCAACGCTTTAGGAGGTCAAGGCAGGAGGATCACTTGAGGCTAAAAGCTTAATGCCAGCCTGAGCAATACAGTGAGACCCTGTCTCTACAAAAAAATGAAAAAATGAGGCAGGCGCAGTGACACATGCCTGTAGTCCTAGCTACTAGGGAGGCTGAGGTGCAAGGACTATGAGCCCAGCAATTTGAAGCTGCGGTGAGCTATGAATGCGTCACTGTACTCCACCAGCCTAGAGCAACAGAGTGAGACTCTGTCTCTAAAAAAGAAAAACAAAACAAAAAACCCTCAAAATTAATGTATAGAAAATCCCCGGCCAGGCGCGGTGGCTCACGCCTGTGATCCCGGCACTTTGGGAGGCCAAGGCGGGCGGATCACCTGAGGTCGGGAGTTCGAGACCAGCCTGACCAACATGGAAAAACCCCATCTCTACTAAAAATACAAAATTAGCCGGGCATGGTGGTGCATGCCTGTAATCCCAGCTACTCGGGAGGCTGAGGCAGGAGAATCACTTGAACTCAGGAGGCGGAGGTTGCAGTGAGCCGAGATCACACCATTGCACTCTAGCCTGGAAAACAAGAGCGAAACTCTGTCTCCAAAAAAAAAAAAGAAAAAAGAAAACCCCCAAGAATCAGCCAGGCGTGGTGGCTCACGCCTGGAATCCCAGGACTTTGGGAGGCCGAGGCGGGCGGATCACCTGAGGTCAGGAGTTCGAGACCAGCCTGACCAACATGGAGAAAACCCATCTCTACTAAAAATACAAAATTAGCTGGGTGTGGTGGCACATGCCTGTAATCCCAGCTACTCAGGAGGCTGAGGCGGGAGAATGTGGGAGGCAGAGGTTGCAGTGAGCTGAGATCTCACCAAAGAAAAGAAAACCCCCAAGAATCTCAATTCTCTATAAAAACTTACATAAATAGAGGACCCTCCAACTGTTCCAAGGCAGCTAAAATAACTGTCACACTGCCTAATCACTAAGCAAAGCTATGTTCCTATATGGATGGTAACACAGGCAATATCTGCAGACATGTCTCATTTAATCCACAGTATTTTAAAAGGCATGGTAAGTAACCAGCTATTTTTCTTTTAAATGACCAGTCAATATTCCACATTTTATGCTATATGCCTGGCCCCCAGAGCTTTCAATCCTTGCTTTATTCCATAACTAAGCTTCCTTGAGTTCTATACCTAACTACTCTTACTTACATAATACTTCTTATTATTAAATGGTGTCTCAGTTCATGGCAAATTAGAAAGAAAAATAAAGGTTGGGTGCGGTGGCTCACACCCGTAATCCCAACACTTTGAGAGGCCGAGGCAGGAGGATCACTTGAGCCCAGGAGTTCAAGACCAGCTTGAGCAACATAGCAAGACCATCTCTGCAAAAAAAAAAAAAATTTTTTTTTTTAAACTAGCCAGGCACAGTGGTGTGTGCCTCTGGTCCCAGCCACTAGGGAGGGTGAGGTGGGAGGATCGCTTGAGCCAAAAGGCTGAGGCTGCAGTGACCGTGATCTCACCACTGCACTCCTGCCTAGGCGATAGACTCTGTCACAAAAAAAGAAAAAAAAAAGGAGGAAAGAAAAACAAGGATCTCCTGAAGACTGACAGCAAATAAAAGGTAGGAAGGGAAAAAAATTCAGACAAAAATAACTTGCAGTCTGAGGCCAGGTAGCCTATCTGTATCTATCTCAGTCTCCTAAGCTATCACCACACTAGAAAATTATAGCAACTGAGATTAAAATAAATCACCCAGAGTTTTGAAGGGTAGCATTTTTAAAGGTAAAAGCTCCAATTATCTGAAAATTTAGCTTAAACAAAAAGCCTGTTTGAAAATGCTGAATAAATGTGTTCGTTAGATATTTAATTTTAGAAAGATAATCTCTGAATACTTACCTAAACGGCTACATAATTCTCTACTTGTTTTTAAATCCATTTTCTCCTGTTCCTCAAGTGAAACATCTGGATAAGACACTGTTTTTTGAAGTTTACCACTACTGTGAGCCTTCTCTGACTGTCTTGATATGGACTTACTTGCCTCTGTCTTTGTCAGCTCTTTAGACTGGGATACAGCAGAAGTAAGTGACACATTTGGGGCAACCACTTTATCACACATGTATAAGTAGTAGCTGAAAACAAGTAAAAGCGAAACAAGACATATATTACATATTATGATTAAGTAAAAATCAAATACGTAACATGCATTTCTGTGGTTAAACCTTTTTTTTAACCAAAACAGACAATATTACAGCTCAGAAAATAAAGGTCACAGTAAAGAATTCTTAGGAAAAAAATCAACACTTTAGGCATTACAAACAAAATTATAAGGGATTTCTTGTTAGTTTGCAAGTAACCCAGGCTGGAGTATAGTGGTGTGATCATGGCTCACTGTAACCTCTAACTCCTGGGTTCAAGCAATCTTCCTGCCTCAGCATCCCAGGTAGCTGGGACCACACATACCCATTTTGTTTTGTTTTTTTACAGATAGGGTCTTGCTATGCTGCCAAGTTGGTCTTGAACTCCTGGGCTCAAGTGATATGCTCCCACCTCCAACTCCCAAAGCACTAGGATTACAGGCATAAGCAACCATAACCAGCTTGCAAGTAATCACGGGTTTTTTTTTTTCTTTTTTTTTTTTTGGCAAGTAATTTCTTAGCACTAAAAAGATACACAGAAAGAAAATCACAGGCTCTTCTCCTTCCCTCAAAACCACCTGAGAACTAAAAGCATTAAGGACTTTATACAGCTGTGTAACAACTCTGAGCAGGTAAGTTTTACTCCAGAAAAAGAATAATCTATAACTACTTTGGAGGACTTTATCTTGCCCACCACCCTTCCAAAGCAGGGAATCTTGGCTCTTTGCTTTGGTGAGGCTGCTTCAGTGACAGACTGCAAGGCTATGTCCTGACTCACAGGAGGCTGAATGAGGAGCTCCCAGGGCTCTTCTTATATACCTCAGAGAGAGAGCTCTGAATGTCGCCCAGCTACTGGGCAGTTCTTGCATCAAACCCCACTGAGCAATCTTCTTGAAATACTTCACTACTCCCTACTCATTTGACAAAATGGCAATAATAAATTATGCAAAACTAAGATAGAAGAGATTACCAATTTTGATCAAAACTCACATAAAATTGCCCAGTAGACTCATCTGAGAAGCTCATGGGACAAACAAATTTCAGCTAGATATTTAAGTACCATATTTGTAACTATATTCTGAGTAACACTTAGCAAAAAGATGTAACCATTTAAGACTTGACACTCTATCCCCTGAACTCCAGACAATCTCCTCTTACATTTCATTTTCTTTGTACAAGACATCTATATTGTTCCCCTTTGTTAATAACATACATTTTTGAGCCAAAATCTCAGTTTTCTGACAGGACAAGAAAATTGACAGGTTTAATAGTGCTCAAAAGCCAGGAGCGGTGGCTCACGCTTCTAATCCCAGCACTTTGGGAGGCCGAGGCGGGCGGATCACGAGGTCAGGAGATCGAGACCACGGTGAAACCCCGTCTCTACTAAAAATACAAAAAAAAAAAATTAGCTCGGCCTGGTGGTGGGTGCCTGTAGTCCCAGCTACTCGGGAGGCTGAGGCAGGAGAATGGCGTGAACCCGGGAGGCGGAGCTTACAGTGAGCCGAGATTGCGCCACTGCACTCCAGCCTGGGCGAGAGCAAGACTCCGTCTCAAAAAAAAAAAAAAAAAATAGTGCTCAAAAGACTTACTGCAAATACAACAGGTAAAGTAGTGATTGTACAAATGTAAATAAGACTTGGTCTCCTTATCACCATACTTGGAGGGAATACAGATTTACACTAGTAGAAAAAAATCTAGGACTCAACAACAAAAACTTATAATCTAGGGTGCACATCTATTGAAAAAGTAAAACTCTGATTTTGAGAAGTGTGGTTATTAAGAAAGCTCTTAAGTTTCAAAAGAATTTCTTTTTAAAATATCAAAGTTGCAGGCCGGGTGCAGTGGCTCATACCTGTAATTCCAGCACTTTGGGAGGCCGATGGCAGGTGGATCACTTGAGGTCAGGAGTTCGAGACCAGCCTGGCCAACAAGGTGAAACCTGGTCTCTACTAAAAATACAAAAATTAGCTGGGCGTAGTGGCGGGTGCCTGTAATCCCAGCTACTCAGGAGGCTGAGGCAGGAGAAATGCTTGAACCTGGGAGGCAGAGGTTGCAGTGAGCCGAGATCGTACCATTGCACTCCAGCCTGGGCAACAGAGCGAGACTCTGTCTCAAAAAAAAAAAAAAAAAAAAAATTGAAGTTGCGGCTAGGGGCGGTGGCTCACACCTGTAATCTTAGCAGCACTTTGGGAGGCCGCGGCTGGCAGATCACCTGAGGTCAGGAGTTCAAAACCAGCCAGGCCAACATAGTGAAACCCCGTCTCTACTAAAAATACAAAAAAATTAGCCGGGAGTGGCAGCCGGCGCTCAGGCTCAGCTACAGGATGCCACGGCAGGAGAACTGCTTGAACCTGGGAGGCAGAGGTTGCAGTGAGCCAAGATCCTGCCACTGTACTCCAGTCTGGGTAACACAGTGAGACTTTGTCTCAAAAAAAAAAAAAAAAAAAAAAAAATCAAAGTTGCACACCAAACTCTTAAAGAGTTGGTTTACCTCTTGAAGAAAAGTAAGAAATTAAAGGAGAACTTCCATTTTTCACTTAAGGGCAAAAAGAAAATGACCTGTTTCTAGAAAACACATTGAAACACATAGTAAAGGTTATTTCAAATATTCAGTGCAATTTACAATTCACTTCATTTTAGATTCTTTCTTTGAAATTTTTTCTAATAAGAGTGACTAAATATAATTCACCTACCATTTCCCTATAATGATAAATAGAAACAAAAAATACATTAAATTCCAATGTACTTATTTACAAATAATTCTGAATTTTCTTTTTTTCTTTTTTTTTTTTGAGACAGTTTCGTTCTGACGCCCAGGCTGGAGCGCAATGGTGCAATCTCGGCTCACTGCAAGCTCCGCCTCCCAGGTTCAAGCAATTCTCTAAGTCCCGAGTAGCTGGGACTGCAGGTGCCTGCCACCACACCCGGCTAATCTTTTTGCATTTTTAGTAGAGACGGGGTTTCACTGTGTTAGCCAGGATGGTCTTGATCTCCTGACCTCGTGATCCACCCACTTCGGCCTCCCAAGGTGCTGGGATTACAAGCGTGAGCCACTGCGCCTGGCCTAATTTTGAATTTTCAAAGACAATCTATGATTAACAAGAAAGCCTGAAAATAAAGAAATAAATTCCTGGTCAGGCACAGTGGCTCACGCCTGTAATCCCTGCATTTTGGGAGGCTGAGGCAGGCGGATCACCTGAGGTCAGGAGTTCGAGACCAGCCTGGCCAACACCGTGAAACCCCGTCTATACTAAAACTACAAAAATTAGCTGGGCGTGGTGCTGTGAGCCTGTAGTCCCCACTACTCGGGAGGCTGAGGCAGGAGAATCGCTTGAATCCGTGAGTCGGAGGTTGCAGTGAGCCGAGATCGCGCCACTGCACTCCAGCCTGGGTAACAGAGCAAGACTGTCTCAAAAAAAAAAAAAGAAAGAATTAAATTCCCACGTCCTAGAATAGTGCATGGCATATGGTTGTTGAATGAAGAAATGAATGAACAAACGAACAAATAAATACCAACTCACCTGGGGTGTAAAAATGAATGTGTCTGAGAAACATGGTCACCTTCCTGCTTTATAACAGGGTACCATGACTGTAATTCCATTCCTGATGGTGCATCTGTCTGCAGAAAAACATGGAAGGGAAACATTTATTGAAGGAAAACTGTGAAGGTTAATTTTATGTGTCAACCTGACTGGGCCACTGGGTAAAGACAATTAACATTATTTAAGAGTCATCATGCCAGGCATAGTGGTTCACACCTGTATTCCCAGCACTTTGGGAGGCAGAGTGGGGAAGATTCCTTGAGCCCTGGAGTCGTCAGCCTGGGCAACATAGGAAGACCCAGTCTCTTAAAAAAAAAAAAAAAAAATTAGCCAGTTGCAGTGGTGTACATCTGTGGTCCCAGTTACTTGGGAGACTGAGGTGGGAGAATCCCTTGAGCCCAGGAAGTTGAGGCTCGCAGTGAACCGTGATTGCACCACTGCACTCTATCCTGGGCAAGAGTGAGACCCTGTCTCAAGAGTCATCTTCCAATAAGGCAGTCTTCCCTTGAAGAAGCCTGATTAACCTGAAACTCAGAGATACCCACATGAACTATCCCATCACAAGAACTGTTTCAGTATGCATGTTAACATGGAGTACCAGAAATGACCGCATCAAATTTCGTACTTATGAAATCTATTTTATTTATTTATTTTGTTTTGTTTTTGAGATGGAGTCTCGCTCTGTCACCCAGGCTGGAGTGCAGTGGCATGATCTGGGCTCACTGCAACCTCCACCTCCTGGGTTCAAGCGATTCTCTGCCTCAGTCTCCTGAGTAGCCGGGATTACAGGCGCCCACCACCATGCCCAGCTAATTTTTTGTATTCTTAGTAGAGACGGGGTTTTGCCATGTTGGCCAGGCTGATCTCAAACTCCCGACCTTAGGTGATCCCTGCTCCTCAGCCTCCCAAAGTGCAGGGATTACAGGCATGAGCCACTGAGCCCGGCCAGAAATCCATTTTAAATAATAGAACTCTGTAAAGGTACAGCACTGGAAAATTGATTCTTATTCCTGTACTACAATCAGCTAGACTATACCCCATCCCTACAGTATTTGTTAGCATACTAGCTAGATACCGTTCTACAGCAATACTTTGCCAAATTTGAGGTCAGGAGTTCGAAACCAGCCTGACTAAATGGTGAAACCCCATCTCTAATAAGTACCAAAAAAATTAGCTGGGCGTGGTGGCGCATCCCTGTAATCCCAGCTACTCGGGAGGCTGAGGCAGGAGAATCACTTGAACCCAGGAGGTAGAGGTTGCAGTGAGCTGAGACTACACCACTGCACTCCAGCCTGGGCAAAAGAGTGAAACTCCGTCTCAAAAAAAAAAAAAAAAGGAAGATCAGCTTGAATTAAATGAGAATTTCTTTTCTAGACATCATTTGTTAAAAAACAAAGAAAGCTCCTCTTTAAATAAGTGTTATATCTGAAACAATTCTAGATGTACGCCCAAGAAATCAATTGTTTCCAGATTTTTTAAATTAAAACTACTAAAATTGGCCCTATCCAGTGGTTCACACCTATAGCACCGGAATTTTAGGAGGCCAAGGCACGAGGACTGCTTGAGTCCAGCAGTTCGAAACCAGCCTGGACAACACAGAGAGACCCCATCTCTACAAAAAATATTGTTTTTAATTGGCCAGGCATGGTGACGCATGCCTGTAGTCTCAGCTACTCAGGGGACTGAGATGGGAGAATCAGTTGAAGATGACAGGTTTGAGGTTCCTGTGAGCTATGATCCTGCCACTGCACTGCAACCTAGGCAACAGTGTGGGGCTTGTCTCAAAAAAAGAAAAAGAAAAAAATATAAAATTACTAAAATTGATTTATATATTTCAAAGTTTTTCCTATAATGAATACTGGAATCTCAAATCTTCAGAATATCAAGCAAATTCTAAATTTGCTCGAAGACCTTGACTTGAAATCTGACTCAATTTTGATCATTAAGTTCATTTCAAAACCCTACAGTTTGATTTATAAGAGTAAGTTTTATCTTTACTCATGAGCCAAACCTAGCATCTATTTATTTCTGTCTCTAAACTTCAGATGCCACCTTAAATAATTGCTAGCACATTCCTTTATTTTTAAACAGTCATCCCTCTTAGTTCCTATTCTTTATTTTATTTCCTAGTCTTGACCAACCCAGTAAGAGTCAGACTAGAGCTTCTAAGGAATCTTAAAGATCATCTAGCATAGTCCCCTAGCCAATGTCTGAATTCCCTATTTAAAATCCCTGTTAAGTGGCTATGCAGACTCTGCTTAAATAGCAGCTTGAGGTCAAGAACCAGCCCTACCTTTGTATTTTTAATACCTAGCACTATATGCCTAGCACATAGTAGGGACTCAATAGATATTTGTTGAATTAATTCTGAATGACAGTGCAGCTCATTAATTCCCAAGGTAGCCTTTTACAAGGTTATTCTGCTACCACAAAACTCCTGGTCTGTTTCACATTTGATGTCCTCCTACTCCATGAAGCACTAAGCAAGCCCAACAGTTTCTAAGGCTGCATTTTATCAGAAATATAAATTAAACAATACAAATGATGGGGACACGCACAACACTAACCATGATAAAATGTTGCAAACCAATTTTACCTAATATGCTGTGGTAAGCCATAAACACATTTATAACAAATTATCCTAACTGTATGTTAAAAACAATTAAGAAAAGCACAATGTTTATGATACAACAAAACATTCAGAAGCATGCCAGATTTTCTCATCTATTCTGCATTTGTGTCAACATACAAATTAGGTTTTCAAAAAAAGAACAATATAATTAAATGGCTCAGCAGTAATGCTACTAATCAGGAATAAAAAATTAGATACCAAATTATGAGTATCTACTGCCTGGTATCTTACCTTTCAACATAGTAATCATTTATTTTTATGTGTATTTAAATATTAAAATACATTATATTACTTGCCAAAGAAGTGGATCATTTAGTAGCTTAAGTTAGAGCCTTAACATTTCAAAATGCTCTTATCACCCACTTTCCCCATCATTATTTACCCCAAAATGAACAGATAGCATCCTCATTTCAAACACATAAGCAAAATTTCAGACACATAAATTTCATTCCAAAGGTTCTTTCTCTTAGGTCATAAAACTCCAAATAATGTCTATGAATGCACAATTTAAACAATTCCAAAATATACAGTAAAAGAATATAAAATAAGTAAAAACTAGGAAACATTTTATGAAAGTTTCCCTAAATTTCTGCACCTTCCTATGGTTATTCCGTATACATGACTCTTTGATAATCAGATTTCCTAATGAAGAACCACTGTATTTTAGTGATATGATGCTATTTAGTCTCATAATGAAAAATAATTGAGAGCTTGATTTCATTTACAAAAAACTTCTTGTCACTACTTTCTAAATACAAAAGCAATTCCACCTGCTCAGCATTATTCATACAAATACTCGAATTTATACCAAAAAAAAAACCCTTTAAAATTCCTAGACTTTTTTTTTTTTCCCTTGAGACAAGGTCTTGCTCTGGGGTACAATGGTATAATTATAGCTCACTGCATCCTCCAACTCCTGGGCTCAAGGGATCCTCGTGCCTCAGCCTCCAGAGTAGTTAGGACTATTGGCCCGTGCCACCAAGCCTAATATTTTTTAATTTTTTTGTAGAGACAGGGGTTGCACCATGTTGCCCAAGCTGGAACTTATTTTCAATACTAAATTTTGCTTTTAGGTGGCACTCTAATTTTTAATTACAGCATCAGATTACTATTTTGATATTTAATTAAGTCCTAATGACAAACATTAATGAACTAAAGAAATCAAGATAATGCCTCAAAACACTAGTGGGAGTTCCAAAATTCCAACAAAAATCAGAATTAAGCCTTTTTACAAATATATGAGCCAGAAGGCCGGGCACAGTGACTCACACCTGTAATCCCAGCACTTTGGGAGGCCAAGGTGGGAGGATCACCTGAGGTCAGGAGTTCGAGACCAGCCTGGCCAACATGGTGAAATCTTGTCTCTACTAAAAATATAAAATTAGCCGGGCATAAAGGCTGGGTGCAGTGGCTCACGCCTGTAATCCCAGCTACTTAGGAGGCTGAGGCAGAAGAATCGCTTGAACCCAGGAGGTGGAGGATGTAGTGAGCCGAGATCACACCACTGCACTCCAGCCTGGGCGACGTAGGAAGACTATCTAAAAAATAAATAAAAATAAAAAAAATTAGCCGGGCCTGGTGGTGCACGCCTGTAGTCCCAGCTACTGAGGGGGCTGCAACAAGAGAATCGCTTGAACCTGGGATGCGGAGGTTGTGGAGGTTGTCGAGGTTGCTGTGAGCCGAGATCACGCCACTGAACTCCAGCCTGGGCGACAGAGTGAGACTCTGTCTCAAAAAAAAAAAAAAAGTGAAAATTATTTCTAAAAACAGAATTTTTAAAGTGCTATAAGTGATAAAGATTTTTAAATTTGTGTTCATACGACAGAAGCAGTAGTGTAGGTTGGTAAATTTAATAGTCTGTCTCCCTAATGGCATATTTACACAAGAAATAAAATACAATGCATATGAAATGCACATTACTTTGTTCTGACCCAAAATAAATCATTAGCAACCTTACTAAACACATGACCGGATACACAGGAAGTGACTATATCTCCTCAGGGTCTTTTTGCTGTGTATAATACTAAGACATTCAAGTGGTCAATAAATGATTTCAGAAGTATAAAGACACCCTACCAGATAGCTGCCAACAACTCTTACTGAAAGAAACAGAATCCCTCAGTACACTATTAGGTTTCCTTAATACTTCCAACATGTTGAGTAAGTGTTTCAACAACTGAAACAGAACAGTGTTACAAGGTAGCAAATAGCTACTTAGAGATTTTAAGGCTTAGTCTTGGGCCTCACTTCATTGTAATCAATAGAATTGATCAAATTAATGCAAAACTGGGACGGTATGATCTAAGCATCTGCACTAACTGATCAAAAACAGATCGTCAGGAGTCACAGCAATGGCTGTTGTTTCCACAGGCTGAAAGATCATACCACCTACCACCTCACAAAGCCAGTTTTAGGTTTGAGATACTTAAAAATGCTCACAGAAAATGCAAAGGCTCAAGTTCTTATAATAATTTTGCAACTCTTATTTTGAGTCCTTAATGGAAACAAAGCCATGCAAAGTTGGTAATATAACATCCCCTTTACAACTTGAAGGAAGAGAAACACACTGAAAAAAATCCTGTTAATCCCGTGACATTTTATACTGAAGGTCTGTGATGCCCAATAAACTTAATACTGCAACTACATAGAAATCTCAGTGTCATACACATTATTTTCCACTGAAATATTTATCAAAAATTTTAATCTGTATAATTCTAAGGCTTTACTTTTCTATCTCATTTTAGCATATATGCTTAACAATTTGCAGTCCTGGATTATTCTGGCCTTCAAATAATGTAAATTGGCAATATCAAAATGGAGCTTGACTAATCTTACTATGTGCAATGTCCTCTATTTTCCATTTTATTCTACTTCAGGTTTTTATGTTTTTTAATGCTGGTGACCCACTAAATTGATTTCATGACCCTCCTGGCGGTTTTCAATTGAGGTTCTCAGGAGAATTTAAAATGCCCCAAGGCATCCATTGTATGTAATGAATTACCTTCTCTCCAGTGCATTTAGAATGGTACCAGTACCATCATAGGGAGAAATGACAAAACCAGCACTCATTTTCTGTAGTGCTTAAATCTCTCCTTATGGAACCCTGCTTGAGATGGTTACATGAATGACAAATTGCAGTTTGAAAAACACTGCTCTAAATGAACTGTCTTAAAATTAGTCCAAAAGTAGGCCAGGCGCAGTGGCTCACGCCTGTAATCCCAGCACTCTGGGAGGCAGAGGCGGGCGGATCACAAGGTCAGGAGATCGAGACCATCCTGGCTAACACTGGTGAAACCCCATCTCTACTAAAAAAATACAAAAAATTAGCCGGGTGAGGTGGCGGGCGCCTGTAGTCCCAGCTACTCGGGAGCCTGAGGCAGGAGAATGGCGTGAACCCTGGGGGGCAGAGCCTGCAGTGAGCTGAAATCGCGCCACTGCACTCCAGCCTGGGTGACAGCGAGACTTGTCTCAAAAAAAAAAAAAATTGGTCCAAAAGTATTATTCCAGTAACTACTCCTTTTGTTTTTCTTTTTCTTTTTTTGAGACAGAGTCTCACTCTGTTGCCCAGGCTGGAGTGCAGTGGCACAATCTCTGCTCATTGCAACCTCTGACTCCTGGGTTCAAGCAATTCTCCTGCCTCAGCCTCCCAAGTAGCTCTAATTACAGGCTTGTGCCACCATGCCCAGCTATTTATTATTATTATTATTATTTTTAGTAGAGATGGGGTTTCACCATGTTGGCCACGCTGGTCTCGAACTCCTGACGTCAAATCATCTGTCTGCCTTGGCCTCCCAAAGTGCTGGGATTACAGGCGTTAGCCACTGCACCAGGCCTACTACTCATTTATTAATACTTATGCACTCTAGAAATGCTTTTGCACAAACACAGTTACAATTACATATGCAAATGAATAACTTCCAGAGGCAGTTATCACATGGTGCAATTATGAGGAAGTTGTGTTTTCTTCTTTGTACTTTTTCAGTATTTACTACAATGGGCCTATATTGTTTTCATAATCACACAAAAAAATTTAACATAGAATAGAAAAAGCATAAAAGTCTTAAATCATCTTTATTAAGTTTTGTTTTGTCTTTTTTTTGAGAAAAAACAGGGTCTTGCTCTGTTGCCCAAGCTTGGAGTGCAGTGGTGCCATCACAGCTCGCTGCAGTCTCAACCTCCCCAACTCAAGTGATACTCCCATCTCAGCCCCACAAGTAGTTGGGACTACAGGCATGCCCTACCAAGCCCAGCTAATTGTTTTTTTTAATCTTTTGTAAAGACAGGGTCAAACTATGTTACCCAAACTTTTAGTAAGTTTCTTAAGCTTTTTAATTCCTTGTTCCCATAAAAAATGCAAAACATGTACTTTTAATGCCATTTGAAATCTCAAAATAAATTCAACATCACAAATAAAAACGAAATGCTGGTTTGTTTTAAAACTAAACCCGTTTCCCTCTTCGAGAATCACTGGTAACTTTATAGGGCCACTTAGACTTCACTGTTATCCAAACCTTTATTAGGCATCTACCACATTCTAGATTCGAAGACTGTAAGATGAACTCCTGCTCTGGGGGGGGGCCTCTATCTAGTCTTTACATTACATATTTGTATGATCCACTATTAAGTCTAGATATCATGAAACCAAAAGGACTCCAACTAATTTTATATCTTTCCTATTCATTCTTCTTTCTGCCTAACATAATGAGTTAGTGATTGAAGCAAACCACATCTTATTTTTTTTTTTTTGAGACGGAGTCTCGCTGTCACCCAGGCTGGAGTGCAGTGGCCCGATCTCGGCTCACTGCAAGCTCCGCCTCCCGGGTTTACGCCATTCTCCTGCCTCAGCCTCCCCAGTAGCTGGGACCACAGGCGCCTGCCACCGCGCCTGGCTACTTTTTGTATTTTTAGTAGAGACGGGGTTTCACCATGTTAGCCAGGATGGTCTCGAACTCCTGACCTCATGATCCACCCGCCTCGGCCTCCCAAAGTGCTGGGATTACAGGCGTGAGCCCCCATGCGCAGCCGGAAGCAAATCACATCTTAAAACAAGATGCATTGTTTATATATTCTTTTGCTTTCTAGAATCTAATAAAATCCTTATTTTATGTAATATGGACCCCAGTAGAATAAAATTCTATGTGTGAACAAAATACAGATTCAAGCAATTACCAAAGCTATTCTCAAACAAGTTCTACACCTTTACTAGGAACAAACTGAGTTCTGGCTCCACAATCACTTTCCACTCCCAGAATTCTAAAGGGATTAAAATTAGCCCAATTCGCTGGGTGCGGTGGCTCACACCTGTAATCCCAGCACTTTGCCTGAGACAGGCAAATCACCTGAGGTAAGGAGTTCGAGATCAGCCTGACCAATATGGTGAAACCACATCTCTACAAAAAATAAAAAAATTAGCCAGCCGTGGTGGCACATGCCTGTAATTCCAGCTACTAGGGAGGCTGAGGCATGAGAATCACTTGAACCCAGGAGGCAGAGGTTGCAGTGAGCCAAGATTGCGTCATTGCACTCCAGCCTGAGCTACAAGAGCAAAACTCCATATCAAAAAAAAAAAAAATTAGCCCAACTCTTGATTACTTCTTTGGTTTCCCAGTGGCATAAATGCACAGCTACAAGAAAACTACTGGCTGACTATGATGATCCAGGCCTACTTGGAAAACATGGAGATCTCTTTTTTGTTTTTCTTCTTTAAAGTATCTAAGTTTTTTCCCATTTCTCAAACAAAAAGGATAAACTTCTAACTTTTAAAAATCATATGCTAACAATTCTATTTTTTAATAATAAAAATAGAGACTCTATTTCCTAAACCACAGGGGGCACTATTTGCAAAGCCACACTAGAGATTTCAAAAAAAAAAAAAAAAAAAAAAAAAATGCCAGGGATAGGGAGGGTCCACATATCCTGTTATTAACAGAATGAGCTCCAAAAACTTGATTACTCTGAAATTATAAAAGTCATTTTGTAAAAAATGAGAAAGGCATTAAACAAAACCTTATCCAATCTAAGCAGGTCTGTGTTGGTCTCCATCATTCAAAGCCCCAATGTGGTATCAACCGAATAACTGGAATGGGCACTATCTCCAATCAATGTACCTTTTTGGGTTACAAGTCTAAAATAATGAAATAATTCAGAAAATACTTCTATAATAAAAAACTGTTTCACACTTTCTTCTTCTTGCACACTTCATTTTAGTAAGCAAATATCCAACTAGTGTAATTACTGTGTACAAAAAAACTATGAGATACATTTGAACCCAATACTCAGTTATCTTGTTTGTCTCAGAAATATAATCCTAGATAAGAAAATGTTTGAGGAAAGGAGGACTCCTCAAATACATAGTATTTCAATAGTAGTTTGAAATGCCATCCTACATTTCTGCAGTAAAGGGTCTTAACTTCCAAAATGCTCATTCTCTTGTTTGATGAATTATATTAACAGTTTATGTGCAAATTGTATCTGTTTAAAGGTTACGCCATCTTTAAAAGAAAATCCAAATATTCTAAAATACAATGTAGTGTTATTTTTCAAAAATCTATTCAGTTAAAAAAAGAAAAATTTAATCGAGTGCCTTTGACATGCCAGGCTTTGAACTCGGTTCAAAAAAAAATAGAAAAAATACTCTCTAAACTAGTAGGAACAGTTACTAATTTTAGAAAGTTAGACAAAAGTATTCATACTGGTCCTTCATATGAGCACAAATACTTCATTTGACTCTCACCTTATCCCCACTTGATCAAAAGTTTTGCTAATCGCAAAATGTAATCTATATCACTGGGGTAGCAAATCACCATCATATCCACCACAATTATTACTAGATCACATTCTGTCCCAACACTATTCTTTGTAGTTGCCCATTCTACTGTTCCTTATCTCATTTAGGTTTACACTGACAAATACGCTGTGTAATACAAGTATAACTGAAAGCTTGCAAGAGGGAAGAAATATTTTGTACTATTATTACTCCAATGATCTCTACAGAAATGAAGAAGTGAAATGAAAATGCAAAATTAAACTCTGAAACGGCTGACACGCTTTCAGGGAAAAAAATTTTTTTAAGTTGCTATCTTTAGGTCATCTGTTTGTATCATAAGTAATCTATAGAGATTTTTCCCCCCAAGTAGATTAAAAACTAAAATATTTTACTTACCTAAGAGTAGTCCAGTCTAAATGTTAAACGTTTAAATTTTAGCCGGGCGCGGTGGCTCACGCCTGTAATCCCAGCACTTTGGGAGGCTGAGGCTGGTGGATTGCCTGAGATCAGGAGTTCGAGACCAGCGTGGCCAACATAGTGAAACCTCCATCTCTACTAAAAATACAAAAAATTAGCTGGGCGTGGTGGCAGGCGCCTGTAATCCCAGCTACTAGGGAGACTGAAGCAGGAGAATTGCTTGAACCCGGGAGGCGGAGGTTGCAGTGAGCCAAGATTGCGCCATTGCACTCCAGCCTGGGCAACAAGAGCGAAACTCCGTCTCAAGAAAAAAAAAGTTTAAATTTTAATATATAGAACTTATAAGGGTATATATAGTTCTTAACTTAGTAAAGTGGAGACTGTCAGCCACATGCTACAATAGTGAAGAATCGGCCGGGCGCAGTGGCTCACGCCTGTAATCCCAGCACTTTGGGAGGATCACGAGGTCAGGAGATTGAGACCATCCTGGCTAACACAGTGAAACCCCGTCTATACTAAAAAAATAGAAAACATTAGTCAGGCGTGGTGATGGGTGGCTGTAGTCCCAGCTACTCGGGAGGCTGAGGCAGGAGAATGGCGTGAACCTGGGAGGTGGAGCTTGCAGTGAGCGGAGATAGCGCACTGCACTCCAGCCTGGGCGACAGAGCGGGACTCCGTCTCAAAAAAAAAAAAAAAAAAAAAAAAAAAAAAAAGTGAAGAATCACCTACAACAAATGACCACTTCCAATATGTTTGGAAATAATCTTAAGTAAACATTACTCTTGAAATTTTATTTACAAATGATTAATTTGTCTGTTGATCTTTTTTTCATAGAAATGTAATATTCAACAAAATTAGAATTAGATCAAACATTTTAATTTTCTATTTTTGTTTACATAAACTTGATCTACTTCTGATTTTGCTGAATATCCACTGAAGATGTGAAAAAGAATCAGGAATGTGATGTTTGCATGTATTTATACAGTTTAAAGTACAATAACGATTATTCCAATAAAAAGCACAAAAAGCTCATATCAGATAAGTAGCTTGACAACATTCTGCAGAACAACATAGGCAGATCTAAAATCAAGTATATATATGTGTGTGTGTGTGTGTGTGTGTGTAGGGGTGTGTGTGTGTATATACATATATACACATACATTTTTTTTTTTTTTTTTTTGAGACAGAGTTTTACTCTGTCACCCAGGCTGAAGGGCAGTGGTGTGAACTCGGCTCACTGAAACCTCCACCTCCTGGGTTCAAGCCTTTCTCCTGCTTCAGCCTCCCAAGTAGCTGGGATTACAGGCATGTGCCACCATGCCCTGCTAACTTTTGTATTTTCAGTAGAGATGGGGTTTCGCCATATTGGCCAGGCTGGTCTCGAACTCCTGACCTCAAGTAATCCATCCACCTCAGCCTCCCAAAGTGCTGGGATTACAGGCGTGAGCCACCACGCCTGGCCTAAAATCAAGTATATTTCTTATGGCGACTTGAGTAAGAGTTATTAGCTATATTTAATTAAGTTGTCTCATTTCAAATTATAATTTAATTATAAGATATTACAACTTATTAACATATATTAAAATGTATTAATATATTACATATTTTATAATTGTAAAATAATTAAGTTGTTTCATTTCAAACAACTTACTGAGTTTCAGGACTTTTTTTAATCCAAAAGCAATATAGATTACATAAACTATATAAGCATGTCAAATCATGTCAGTATTCACACTAAATATCAGGTCCTTTACATAACACGTTAATATATTTAGTACAGTCTTAAAAAAAAAAAAGGCCAGGTGCAATGGCTCATGCCTGTAATCCCAGCACTTTGGGAGGCCGAGGCAGGTGGATCATCTGAGGTCAGGAGTTCAAGATCAGCCTGGCCAGCATGGTGAAACCCCGTCTCAACTAAAAATAAAAAAATTAGCTGGGCATGGTGGCAGGCGCCTGTAATTGCGGCTACTTGGGAGGCTGAGGCAGGAGAATCGCTTGAATCCAGGAGGCGGAGGTTGCAGTGAGCCAAGATCGTGCAATTGCACTCCAGCCTGGGCGACAAGAGCGAAACTGCATCTCAAAAAAAAAAAAAAAGCCTAGTCTGACTTTTTAAAATGAGCTCCCTCTGGGTCAATTTGGCTTGTTTGGCAACCAACTCAATGACCCACAGAAGAAAATAAAAACTGTTCCTCAGTCAAGGACTATCTCATTCTCAGTTAAATACCTTAGTATTTAAATTTATATGCAGGTTAAAACAGAGTTTGAGAACCATCATACAGGCTGAATATCCCTTATCAGAAATGCTTGGGACCAAAAGTATTTTGAATTTCTGATTTTTTCAGATTCTGGAATATTTGCACGATATGGCAGTTAAGCATCCCAAATCCAAAAACCAAAATCTGAAATACTCTAATGAGCATTTCCTGTGAGTGCCATGTCAGCATTCAAAAAGTTTTGGCTTTTAGAGCATTTCAGATTTTGGATTTGGGATGCTCAACCTGTACTAAGGTAAATTGATAAGAAAAGTTAATGTTTCTCAAAATTCAGTTTCTGCTACTAACATGTGCTTCAGGGGCAAATAGTGAAAAATTACTAAACTTCGAGTTAGAAAACCTGTATTCAACTCCTGATTCTGGTTATACAACCAGGAGCATGTGATCCATCTAAGAGGGGGAAATATTGTCATTCGCCTTCCTTACAGACCCTAAAAAATAACTGTACTTCACAACGTTCTGAGTACGTTTTTAAAACGTGAAGTGGTAAGCATAATAAAACAACCACTGAAGTGCGTATTAAATATGAACCAAAGAAAACAATCTTTCTTAAAGTATGGCTGTTTGAAATTTTCTTAAATTCCTTTAAATTTCTCAAATTCACATAAAATTACAAGCAATATCAAAATACACCACAAACACTAATTCAAATACTGCAAAATGTAACACAGCAAAAAGATCAGAAAAAAATCTCACACCTTCCTAAAATAAAAAATGTATTCAAATTAGTGAATTCTGGGACAAAAAGGGATTACATCCCAGACAAAGGATGGTATCAGTGTTAACCAAACCTCAGCACATTGTTTCAGTTAAGTAAATTAATACATCATCTTTTTTTTTTTAAACCTTTATCATGGTTCTCAGATGTTTTTCACATAAACACAGCAAGAAGATTAGGAAAAGTAGTTTATCCAAAATACACTTATGTCAGACTAATAATTAGACTGGGACGGGCCGGGTGCCATGGCTCATGCCTGTAATCCCAGCAATTGAGAGGACGAGGAGGGCGGATCACCTCAGGTCAGGAGTTGAGACCAGCCTAGCCAACACAGTAAAATCCCATCTCTACTAAAAATACAAAAAACTAGCTAGGCATAGTGGTGGGTACCTGTAACCCCGGCTACTTGGGAGGCTGAGGCAGGAGAATCACTTGAATCTGGGAGGTTGCAGTGAACCAAGATCACGCCATTGTACTCCAGCATGGGCAATAAGAGCTAAACTCTGTCTCAAAAAAAAAAAAAAAAGACTGGAGCAACAATATCTGGCAAATGTGGCCTCCAATAGACATGTAAGAGTAGAGCACCGCTGGGCATGGTGGCTCATGCCTGTAATCCTAGCATTTTGGGAGGCAGAGACGGGCGCATTGCCTGAGCTCAGGAGTTCAAGGCCAGCCTGGGCAACACGGTGAAACCCCCTCTCTACTAAAATACAAAAGAAATTAGCTGGGTGTGGCGGTGGGCGCCTGTAGTCCCGGCTACTCTCGAGACTGAGGCAGAATTGTTTGAACCCAGGAGGCAGAGGTTGCAGTGAGCCAAGATCGTGCCACCACACTCCAGCCTGGGCAACAGAGCAAGACTTGTCTCTACAAAAAAAAAAAAAAAGTACAGCACCTAATTAGCTTGGGGGCAAGATGTCACAAATATCAAAAGGGGCATTCCACATTTTGAAATATAATCTCTGAGCACAAACTTCAGCATGGGACAAGTCCAACTGTAAGCAAGTTCTACACTGAGCACTGGCTTGAAGTCAATCCTGATTTAAAATTAGTTAATAGGCCGAGAGCGGTGGCTCACGCCTGTAATCCCAGCACTTTGAGAAGCCAAGGCAGGTGGATCACCTGAGGTCAGGAGTTTGAGACTAGCCTAGCTAACATGGGGAAACCAGTCTCTGCTAAAAATAACAAAAATTAAAGGGTGTGGTGGCAGATGCCTGTAATCCCAGTGACTCAGGAGGCTGAGGCAGGAGAATCACTTGAACCCAGGAGGCGGAGACTGCAGTCAGCCGAGATCGTGCCACTGCACTCCAGCCTGGGCAACAAGAGTGAAACTCCGTCTCAAAAAGAAAAGAAAATCAGTTAATAACTGCACCTGAAGAATATAAACTTATCTAACAGCCACTGGCAAGAAATTTCAAAGTGCTGGTCTTCTGGAAGTAGCAAGCAGCAAACTACCATAAATAAGTCTAAAATTATTATCTTCATTAGGTTAGGCTTAACCAATGTCTTAAACTACACTGTTAACTAAATTTCCCTCAAAACCTTAAAGGCACCAGAATAAAGCGCAAGGTCCCAAGTCTTAAGGACTAGTCCAAGCTCTAACTTTGCTGTGAATAAACCTTCAGTCAGTCATTTAATGTGCTTTATTCATTTATTCTGTAAAATAGAAAAGGGCAAAGATATTTCAAGGAATCAAAACGAATAGTGGAAAAATTCAAAGTTCCTAAGGGAAACACAGCCAACCTCTTGTTAAGAATTAAATAAAATTATATATGTAAAACTGCTCAAGAATAATGCTTGCCACATTTTAAACACTTAGTGTTAGGAACTGTTATTATACATCAATTTTAGTCAAATAGGAAAAAATATAAAACAACGTGATCAACAAACTGAGTATTTAATAATCCCAATCTTGTCCATTACCTAGGCATTCAAAACCTTGGAATGAAAATAATAGTTTAGCCTACTAGATAATGCAGCAGGAAAAATAAAATTATGATACCTTGGCTGATAGGTGGTTGTTTGTGTTTTGTGTGTTTTTTTTTATTAGGAAATGGAGTCTTACTCTGACGCCCAGGATGGAGTGTGGTGGCGTGATCTCGGCTTACTGCAACCTCCACTTCCCAGGTTCAAGCGATTCTCCTGGCTCAGCCTCCTAAGTAGCTGGGACTACAACCACACACCACCATGCCTGGGTAATTTTTTATTTTTAGTAGAGATGGGGTTTTACCATGTTGGCCAGGATGGTCTCAAACTCCTGACCTGAAGTGATCTGCCCGCCTGGGCCTCCCAAAGTGCTGGGATTGTGAGCCACTGCTCCCACCTGTTGATAGGTTTTTTGTTTGTTTTGTTTTGTTTTTTGATGGAGTTTCCCTCTTGACGCCTACGCTGGAGCACAATGGCACAATATTGGCTCACTACAACCTCTGCCTCCGGGGTTCAAGCGATTCTCCTGCCTCAGCCTCCTGAGTAGCTGGGATTACAAGTGTGCAACACCACATCCAGCTAATTTTTGTATTTTTAGTAGAGACGGGATTTCACCATGTTGGCCAGGCTAGTCTCAAACTTCTGACCTCAGGTGATCCACCTACCTCAGCCTCCCAAAGTGTTGGGATTACAGGTGTGAGCCACTGAGCCCGGCAGGTTTTTATATTAATATTTTACTAGTTTAAAATAAACCTTTTCTTTTTCTTTTTTTTTGAGACGGAGTCTCGCTCTGTTGCCCAGGCTGGAGTGCAGTGGCGCAATCTCGGCTCACTGCAAGCTCCACCTCCCGGGTTCACGCCATTCTCCTGCCTCAGCCTCTCCGAGTAGCTGGGACTACAGGCGCCCACCACCACGCCCGGCCAATTTTTTTGTATTTTTAGTAGAGACGGGGTTTCACCGTGGTCTTGATCTCCTGACCTCGTGATCCGCCCGCCTCAGCCTCCCAAAGTGCTGGGATTACAAGCGTGAGCCACCGCGCCCGGCTTAAAATAAACTTTTCCTTACTCTGTCATTTTTTTTGTTATTCCTTTCAAATCACAAATTCTTCAAATACATTCTTTTCCATTTGTTTCAAATATTGAGCAAGCCTGAATATCCAAGCATAGAAACATCAGAAATCACAGGTGTATCTCTGAAAAATGCTGTTTCGAGCCCACAGGAATCGTGGCCATTGTACCATTTGCAAATGGAGGTAACACCAAAGAGCAAATTCTCGATTCCTAGAAAAACAACAGATGTAGTGGTCAAGAAGCAGGATGTGTGCAAAAGAGAGTAAGAAAAAGAAGCCCTGGCTGGACGCAGTGGCTCAAGGATGTAATCCCAGCCCTTTGGGAGGCCAAGATGGGCGGATCACAGGTCAGGAGTTCAATACCAGCCTGGCCAACATGCTGAAACCTGGTCTCTACTAAAGTTCAAAATAAAAAAAAAAAAAAAAAAAAGAAGCCCTAACTCCTCCACTCCCTGGCTACATAATTTTGGGAAAGTCATTTTATCTCTCTGAGCTTCATTCGCTTTATCTATAAAACAGAATAATAGTCTTACTTCTCTCACAGGATGTTTGGAAAGCCAAACGAGAAAACATACTGCAAAGCACTTTATGGCCTAAAAATTGCAATACAAATATATCAATCGGTATTTTGTTGTTGTTGCATGAGCAATGTTCAACATACAGGTTAAGTTACACACTAAACATAGAATTTTCATTTCAAAGTAAACCATTATTACCATTATTAAAAACTGATATAAAAAACTTGCCTTGGATTGATTTCTCTTTCCACTTCTCATGCTAAACTTCTCCTTCATTTCTTCTAAAATTATCTTCAATTTCTTTTCTTCAGGTGTTCCTAAGTATTTTTGGTTCACATGAAGATAGCAATGCCATTTAGCTGATTCAAAGCCCCAGTGGCAAGTTCTTTTGTCAGGTGATCTGTGAGAATGCATCACAAATGTCTGGGGTGCAAACATTCCACAACACTCCAGACACTGAATACATGGAGCATCAGGCTGAACATAAAACTGGGGTGCAAATAGACCCTGACATTTGCCTAGGCATTCATGTTCCACTTCAAAGGCACTGCCAGTTTCCTTTAACTGGGCCAATGAGTTTTTAGCAGGAAGTACGCTACCATTTTGAGGAAAAGTTCGTGGCCGCAATAAAGCATTACATAATCTTTGTGCATCAGTTAATGTAATCAGCCCACAGGATGGGGCATTGAATGGAAGTATGCCCAGTACCTTTAAGATATGAAGCTGGTCTGAAGTACACCTTGAACAATATATGTACAATTCATCACACACTGTATTTATTTGCTGGAGTGTAAATTCTCGGAGAACAGAATTTAAGACTTGGGGCAAACAGAGTCTCTTTTCTCCTCCAACTTGAAAACAAGAAATAGATTCCCCTTCCAACACAGTCTGAGTGAGTTCTGTGGAGCTATCGGAAGGGATGAGCAATGGGCCAGGAAGAACCTGAGGTGATGGAAGAGGCAGAAATACAGTAGGCGACATGCTTTCTTGGGAATGCCGAGCAGAAAATGCTGCTGGTCCACCCAGCGAGCTCTGACTACTTAAATGGAATTGTGCCAATGTGTGTTTCAAACTGGGATTTAAATGTAAAGTTTCAGGAACAGAAGTACAGGTTCGCTTGACATGCTCTCCATCAGTTTCCACTGGTGCTTCTCCATAGTCATCCAAGTGTTCCTTCTTAACTGTTGGCACCTTGCTTATCGTTTTTCCATTTGCATGAATGTCTGTTATCATTTTTTTCGCTGGGGGGCTGCCATCATCTCCCATCCCATTCAGTTTTTTAGTTGAGCCCTGAACCAAGGAGAAATTTGTCTGGAGGTTTTCCATGCTACACTCTTCTGTTAAATAATGAAGTCTGAGATTAGCATTTCTATTTAGTTGGTTATTTGAAAAGAGGAAAGTAATGAATGGATACAAATGCTTACCGTAACTTACTCTCAAACTTTTCAAAGCGAGATCCCCTTAAATTAATAAATTTTGCGACTTAGTTTTGGTTCTCCTTATAACCTGGTATAGTTTCACTGCAAATCCTGTAAAATTGTTCGTTTTGCCTCTAATAATAAAAAAAAGAGGCACACCTCTGAGGATGCCTTTGTTTTCCTGAATTCTTCAGATATACATATTAAAATAAAAGTTACCAATTTCTCAATTAAAGATGTCCAGGGTCAATGCAATGGTCTGGTTTGTGTTAAGCAAAACACATGAAAAGTTTATGCCATTCCTTGTGCCATAAAATCTAGACTCAAACACAAGTCAAATGATGCAACCAAATTTAATCTTTACCACCAAGGAGACCAAAAAGGAGGGCAGAGGGAGTATTTCCTCTAAAAATGACGGTCTGCTGGTCTGTGCTGAAAAACTGAAGATGTGTGTAAATCCTCACACCAGTAAGAACAGTCTCCGACTTAAAAAATTGCCCAGTTATCTTCAAGGATTATAGTTCATTCTTCTTTTAATTAATCTGGAAGAAGAGAAGGGGGGTGGGGGAAGAGTTACATTTGAATTTGCTCCAGAGGCCAAAGAGCCAATTTGAAACCAGTTTCTTTTTTTTTTTTTTTTTTTTTACGGAGTCTCGCTCTGTCGCCCAGGCTGAAGTGCAGCGATCTCGGCTTACTGCAACCTCCGCCTCCCGGGTTCAAGCAATTTTCCTGTCTCAGCCTCCGGAGTAGCTGGGACTACAGGCGCAAGCCATGACACCCGGCTAATTTTTTTGTATTTTTAGTAGAAACGGGGTTTCACCATATTGGTCAGGCTGGTCTTGAACTCCTGACCTCAGGTGATCCGCCCGCCTGGGCCTCCCAAAGTGCTGGAATTACAGGCGTGAGCCACCGCACCCGGCCGAAATCAGTTTCTTAATCTTAAACTGAGTTCACTTTACCAAGGTGAAGCTTGAGTGATTTCTTTAAATCTAGCACCAGTTTACTAGAAGAACATTCATTTAAATAGGAAAGCAATTTGGAGTTGGGTAAAGCGAGCAATAATATAACATAAAAGGCCATTCGAGTTCAGAATATGAAGACTCTTAAGCAGATCATCTCAATTAGTACCAGAGGCTTTCTCAGCTATGCCATTTTAAGAGAGGGAAAAAAAATCCATTACTTCATCTCCTATTTAAAAACAAAAAAACAGTTTCATCCAAAAAAATCAGATAGGAGTTAACATATCTACCATATGTAACTAAGTTACAATTTTAAGTGGATTAATTCAGCTAGTCCGTGTACACTATTTTTCTGGAATGACTGTAGGCAAAAATTAACTTTCTCTTAAAAAAAGGTTAGCGATTTTACTTAATGGAAGCCAAAAGCTATAGACTCCACGCCTGGGAATCTCCATCCTCGAACAAGACTAATCCGGGACAAAAAGCACAAGGCAGACAAACCTCACAAAGAATGCAAATGGAGGAAGAGGGGAAAAGAAAAGACTCTTTTTCCACTTCCTTCTTGAGAGAAAACCCAAAAGAAATCCAATAAATAGAAATTTTTGCTTCCCAAACTCTCAGCAATTTACCTTAAAACAGACCCAAAGGATTAAGGACCAATGCCACCAACCATCGTACAGACTTTCGTCCACCACAGGAACACACCTCACTCAACACAGGCCAAGAAAGACGGCAAGAGGCATGACCTAGAATGGTGGAGCCCCTAAAACCCTGAAGTTCTCCGCCCACTCAAAGCCACCCACCTGTCTCTAACACGGAAAGGGGGAGAACAAGGGACACGGGAAGCCTGGGGGTGGGTGTGCAAGGGGGTGGAAGGAAGTAAAGGGAGGAGTCCCCCCACCACCCCCCACCCGCGAGCCTGGGATAACCCCAAGTGCCCTCCAAACACCGCCCCCCCGCGGGGGCCGCGGGAAGGACTGTGGAAATCCCCCCCCCGCGCACCCTCTCCCTGGGAAGTTCTCGGGTGTCACCTCAGCGCCCCTAATGCTGCACCTCCCCCCTGCCAGCCCCGGGCCAGAACGAAGAGGGCACCAGGGCAGTTCAGGCGCCGAGCGCGGATCCCTGCGCCGCCGGGGGCTGACGGACGGGGTCGAGACCAGGGCATCCCCGCGGAGCGCTGCTGGACTGGGGGAGAGGGGCGGTGACGGGCGTCCGGGTCTCCGGGGTCCCCGTGGCTCCCGTCAAGTGCAGCGCCCTGCCCTGCCGGCGCCCACCGCCTGGGGCCAAGGAAACGTGATCAGCCGTGGAACACGCGCCTAGCGACCCCCTCTGGCCCCGACCCCACCCGGGACCCGCGCATCCAAACCCCCTACTTGGGCCTCGGTGCCCGGGTAAGCTCGACGAGCTTTGTGAATTCCCCACCGCCCCTGTTGCCGCCGTCGGGCTCCCAGGAGGGTGAGCGCCTCTGGCCTCCCGCCGCCTCCGCCGCGTCCCCGCCGTGAGCCGGAGCCGCACCTGTGCCCGCCGCCGCCGTCGCCGCTCGCCCGCTCCCTTCGGCTGTGCCGGCGCCGCTCCGAACCCCACACACATCGCTACACACAGCCCTCTGACGTCACCGAGTCCTCGGCCCGCCCACGTCACTGCGGAGACACACGGCTTCCCGCAGACGCCGCCGCCGTCTCCGGCCGCCCGGGGGAGAGCGAGGGCGGCGGGGAGGGGGAGGGGAAGGGAACGGAGCCAGCGGCGGCGCCGCGCGCGCGCGCGCGCCGCCGTCGCCACCGCCGCCACTTCGCGGCTCCCGGCCCCCTCGGGGACGCGCGTGCCGTTTGGCCTATTGTGGCTCCTCAGAGCGCCCCCCTGGCCCGGCCGTCTCGCGCGCGTGCCCCTCCCCCCAGGCGCGCGCCCGGCGCTTCAGGCCCCGCGCGCCGTCTGGGAAGCTGGCGCGCGGCGCTGTCTGCGGTGCACCCGGCGCAGACAGGATGTTCCCTCCCCACCCCACCCTCACCGCCGCCCTCCCTCCTTCCTTCCTCTAGTCGCCCAGCCGGCTGTCTGGGGCCACCGCCCCGCCCCCGCCCCCGCCCCACCCGCCGCTCTGTGGTGATGGGCCAGACCCGGGGGCGCCCTGGCCACTCGGACGCCGCGCAGCGGGGAAGAGGGGGCAGGGCAGCCGCGCGGTGCACTGTGCGCGACCCCAGCAGCCGGCAGGGCGGAGGCAGTGCCCGCCCGGCAGAGCGCCGCCGCCCGAGGTCAGGCACGGGCGACCCTCCCCCTGCGGGGCCGCAGCTGGGCCGCCCCGCCCCGGAGGCAGCCGGGCGGCGGCCGCCCTGCAGGGCCCCCGGGGCGGGCTCTGCTCCTCGCCCCCGCGGGACCTCCCTCCTGGGCTGCCCCTCGCCCCCGCGGGGCCTCCTGCCCGAGGGCCGCCCAGCCAGCTGCCGGCGCTCCGCCCCGCCCTGGCGGCCCCGGCCTCGCCCGGGCGGCCTCCACCCAGACGCCTTCCCCTGGCTGACCTCCATCCGCCATCGGGCCGGGCGGGAGGGGTGGCCAAAGTTCCGGCAAAACCGAGAGCAAACATTTCTGTCCCTACTCCCCAGCCTCTTGCCTCCACCCCACCAGGCTGCTGTCTCGGTTCCAGAAGGGAGCTATAAATTAAAGGTTTTTACAGTGTTTACTGAGGGTGTTTTTTTGTTTTTTTGTGTGGTTTTTTTTTTGGAGAGGGACGAGACGAGGTAGGAAAGATAGGACTCAAGAGCTTTCCGGCTGTGACCCTCTCAGGCGTGTAGGGTGGTCTTCCTGGTTCCCAGGGTAGCCGATTAGCATACTGAACTCTGCAGAGCTGCTCCGTCACATTTCGAAACACCAAGAAATCCCCTTTTCTCCACCCCACCACAAGATCAGGAACTGAAATAGTCCACCGAGTAGCAGTGCACAAAATTCAGGAGACTCGAGCTTTGTCCCTTCTTTCCCCATTTTCGTCCAATTTCTTCTAGTTTTACTGCTTCGGGTTGTTCCTATGGGGGCCCACGTTTGCAGTCGGCCGGCTGGAAATACTCTTGTGCTCGTAGGTTTTTATTATTATTATTATTATTTTTTCCTCACAACAGGCCTCCGAAAGGCTTACAAGCCTCTCAATCCCCACTACTCCCCGCACCCCCACCCAAGTTCCCTTCCTTAGGCCCCCACCGCCGAGCTCCCAGGTCGTGCCCCCTCTCCACCCCGCCCCCCCACCTTTTCTTCCTTCTTGACTGCCTCCTTTCCTGAACATGAATAATTCCACAGCACTTCCCATCTGTTATTGCCATAGAGACAGAAGCTTGGCAAAGATAATGATGTTCTGTGCAGAGCCAGTGGGGGAAAAACAGCATCTGCGAGTCTAGGGGGATAGATTTTCTAACTGTGAGAATATTCAGAAGGCCTAGCTGAAGATCTGATGTGAAGACTGGACAGTCCTGAAACTTGGCACCAGGTCAACTCTCAGCACCTGGCCT
The DNA here is from genome assembly GCF_009828535.3 of Hylobates moloch. Classification (NCBI taxonomy): domain Eukaryota; kingdom Metazoa; phylum Chordata; class Mammalia; order Primates; family Hylobatidae; genus Hylobates; species Hylobates moloch. The sequence continues at coordinate 80,976,432 of NW_026652288.1, read as the reverse complement.
CCTGTGTCTAGCCAGAAGGAACAATTATTGGAAACCAACATGACTGGTTAATAAAAAAGTAATTCCAAAACTGCAATTATTACTAAATGTTTAGTAGTCATTTTACCAGCCATAAGAATAATTACTTGCTAGCATGTCCAAGGACCGAGATAAATTGGACAGTAAATAGACTTTTGAGAAATCAAACACATTAATCCGCCTGCCCGTTCTGTTGATTTGCATTCCTCAGAAATCTGTTTTTGAGAGATCTTTCATGCCTGTGATTTTATGTGCAATGGTTTGACAAATAGTGACCGGCAAATATGACTAGAACCAATCAAGTTTGAGGGCATTTATTTTTCCCGTATTGATCAAAGTACAAAATGCATCAAATTAAAATCATTTTGTCCTTGAATTCCCAAACCTCAAAGGTACGCGTTTGAAAGCAAGTGAAACCGAACGGGGTCCATTTATACATAGAGCTGAGGCAGATGGGGAGGCTCACAGGAAGGCACATTTTTGCAGGCCTACTTAAGGATTTTCAGAAGTTATCAGTAAAATTGATTGTATGTATCATACGACATTGAAAACAAATGATAATGGTTCTTTATTCCAAATACAGAATTGCACAGACACAGAAAATGCAGGCCTTAGAAAAAATAAGCACTGCGAGGTAATGAATTCTGTAATTCCACAGGCTCATGGTCTTCATCAGTGTTGAAAAGTCAATTAAAGGATTGGTCAACAAATAGTTATTAGGTGGATTTTGCATGACCTCCCACCTCACCTTCTTGGCTGCCAGCAGGAGTTGAGCAAGACCACCATGAGAGTGTGCTTGTCTGCGCATGAGAATTTCAAATGATTGGGGGTGGGGACTACCTATTGTTTCATCATCTTCCATTAAATAGTACAGATAGAAGATCCAAATTAACTGGTACTAGGTAGTCTAGAATGTCTTCTTCAGTAATTATGGCTGTCTGATAATAGAGACAAGAATGGAGAGGTTACAAACTCGCAGGCCAGCTCTGTTCTGTGACCTGATAAATAGTTTGAGGCAAATGCTTTTCTTTTGTCTCCATTTACTGATCTGTTGATAATGACCCACTAATATTAATTACAAAGAAGATGGAAATGAGAAAGGATAGGGTAAAATGCAAAAATTCAACATAAATTATTTTTATTTTTATGAAGGAGGGGGAAGAAAGTCAAATGTTAATTGAGCATGCAAACACTGGCTTCTGTTTGCATTTACACCTTCTGCTCTTTTCCAAAGAAAAGAAACCAGTTATGGTCTCTGATGGTCCTTCTGCCAAAGTCCTCTTTCCTTGAGCCTCGATTTTAAAAAAATGTGTTTAAAAGGTTTTGTTTGTTTGTTTGGTTAGCAGCAAGTCAAATGCTAGGAGGTCCTTCAGTTTCACAAAAGAATCTCAACCATTTCCTTTTCCATCTCATTTTTTTCCTGTAGCTTTTCGTTAATTTCTATTTTTCAGCATTATGATCTTTAACTTTATTTTTTTTTCTTTTGAGATGGAGTCTGGCTCTCTCGCCCAGTCTGAAGTGCAGTGGTGCTATCTCCCAAGTGGCCGGAACTGCAGGCGCGTGCTACCATGTCTGGCTAATTTTTTGTATTTTTGTCGAGAGGGGGTTTCACCATGTTGGCCAGGCTGGTCTCGAACTCCAGACCTCAGGTGATCTGCCCGACTGGCCTCCCAAAGTGCTGGGATTACAAGCGTGAGCCACAGCACCCGGTCTGATCTTTAACTTCTTCACAGCACTTTAATCATTTTCCTACCTGTCCTCTTCCCTTTACGCTTTACTCCTCCATACTTGTTTTGTGTTACTGTTACTGCCAGTGCACAGTATCTTCCCCTGGTTGAGTAGGGTTTCTCCTCTGGACTGCTTTCTCCTCTTATCTGCCAAGTCAGTACTGGATCTACAAGGTCCCTATTTGTACTTTTATACCTTAAATAAGATAAAAACCATATGCTTAAAAACTATTAACCTCATCTCCCTGAATAGTGTCATGCAGCACTTCCTTTTATTTTTTTCTAGCTTTTTTTTCTTCCTTTTCTTTTTTAAATAAGATAGGGTCTAGCTATGTTGCCCAGGCTGGAATACAGTGGCTGTTTATAGATGTGATCATAGCATACTGCAGCCTTGAACTCCTGCACTCAAGCAATCCTCCCACTTCTGCCTCCTGAGTAGCTCGGACTATAGGTGCATGCCACCATGCCCAGCTGTTTTTTCAGGCTTTAACTTAGGCTCCATGCAACTGGAAGGAAAGAGAAAAAAACAAAAAGGGGTAGCCAGAAATGGTAAAATAGAGAAAGATCATGTTAGAAATGTTTGAATTTTCAATATTTAAATTGCAAAAAATTCTAAAATCAATGTAATAGTCACATTAAGTGTATTTCATTATCAATTCTAGGAATTTCATAAGTGTTTAGGAAGTTAAGCAGTTTAATTTATTGCAAATCAGAAACTTTTTTCTGTGACGTTCTCCTGGAAAAAAAAAAAGGGAAAAACCATTATCTTGGCAACAGCTCTATGGTATTGCCAAGCTATGATTTGCAACATAAATTGAGAGATGCTGAATTAGTAGTGCTAGACTCTACGTAGCTCAAAGTGCTTCACTTATTCTTATGAGATACATACAAGAAGTCCCCTTTTTTAACAAAAGGGAAGTTGAGACAGAGTTTAGGTCGCCTGCTAAACCACATTGCTCATCGGTGATAGAACAGGCATTGGAACCAAATGGACTTGACCCACATCCACGGAGTTCCATTCGTTTTCTCAGTCTTCTTGTGCACATTCAAATAAGCTAAAAGGACTGCTTCAAATTATCAAAAAGAGCAAATATTAAAACTCACAGGTTGGGTACATTTATCACAACCCACAGTAATACTTACCCTTACTATGAGCAATGCTCTCTGATCATTCATTCTATTTGATTCTGTTTCTTTGTATTTAAGTCCACTACTAATGCATTGTAATCTGTAGTTTAAGAAACAATGAATTAAATAACAATAATCAATGTTAGGCCGGGTGCAGTGGCTCATGCTTGTAATCCCAGCACTTTGGGAGGCCGAGGCGGGCGGATCACGAGGTCAGGAGATCGAGACCACGGTGAAACCCTGTCTCTACTAAAAATACAAAAAATTAGCCGGGCATGGTGGCGGGCGCCTGTAGTCCCAGCTACTCGGAGAGGCTGAGGCAGGAGAATGGCGTGAACCCGGGAGGCGGAGCTTGCAGTGAGCCCAGATCGTGCCACTGCACTCCAGCCTGGGCAACAGAGCGAGACTCCGTCTCAAAAAAAAAAAAAAAAACAATAATCCATGTTAACATTTATATAGTGTTTACTATTGCTAGGTTCTGTTCTGAGCACTTTACATATAACAATTCATTTAATCTTAATAACAACCATGTGAGGTAATGGCTATTATTGCCCCATTTTTCAGATGAGGAAAAGCACAGAGTTATGCCCAAGATCACACAGCTAGATAAATCCTTTGCTTAGATTGTGAGAAAGGCTGTCCTTGATTTTCAAATCTGAGTTCTATGTAGGATCAATATGGAGGTAAGAAAAAAATAGGATATCAAAGTTTATGTCATATGATTTGGGGGTCACTAAAGATTCTAACTCCTTCACTGCAATATGACATAGTGTTTGAAATCCCTAGAAGAGCCGGGCGCAGTGGCTCATCCCTGTAATCTCAGCACTTTGGGAGGCCGAGGTGGGCAGATGACGAGGTCAAGAGATTGAGACCATCCTGGCCAACATGGTGAAACCTGGTCTCTACTAAAAATACAAAAATTAGCTGGGCGTGGTGGCGTGTGCCTGTAGTCCCAGCTACTTGGGAGGCTGAGGCAAGAGAAGCACTTGAACCTGATAGGCAGAGGTTTCAAAGAGCCGAGATCACACCAATGCACTCCAGCATGGCGATAGAGTGAGATTCCGTCTCATAAAACGAACAAACAAAAAACTGAAAATGTGTTACGTGGGAGTAAGCATTATTATTATTATTATTAATCTCTAAACCTTATAACAGTGCTTCAAGGTAGGCAATATTATCCCCACTTATCAGATGGGAAAATAGATATTTTGAGTTTATCTGGAATCTTTGCTGGAGTTTGCTGTCAAAATCAGATTAATTACTTATACTATAGAGTCCTATTTTGATGGAACACAACATAAAGCAACTTTGATTAGAGGAGGGTGTAGAAATCTTCAGAATGGGGCCGAGTGCAGTGGCTCATGCCTATAATCCCAACATTTTGGGAGGCCAAAATGGGTGGACCATTGAGGTCAGGAGTTCAAGACTGGCCTGGCCAACATGGTGAAATCCCATCTCTACTAAAATACAAAAATTAGCTAGGCATGGTGGTGCATGCCTGTAATCCCAGCTACTTGGGAGGCTGAGGCAGGAGAATCACTTGAACCCAGGAGGCAAAGGCTGCAGTGAGCCAAGATCATGCCACTGCACTCCAGCCTGGGTGACAGAGCAAGACTGCATCTCAGAAAAATAAAAAATTAAGTAAAATAAAATAAAGAGATGATCGGGGTGTATTCATGGTATAGCTCAGGGGAGGGAAAGCTCAGGGGAAGGACTAAAGTAGGTAATTGGGAGCCACCAAATGGTAGAATGAGAATTGTAGTGGCCTCCCTGGGGTTGCCTGCCCAGCCCCCATTTCTTTTCCTGGCTTCTGCCCACCCTCCTGGACTTCAAGGCCATAACAGTAGGTCTTCATGCAGCTATGGTTGACCTTGCCCCCAGTCACAGACAGTTGGACCAGGAATAGACACCTGAGCCAAGTGAGGCCAATGATCACCTCCCAGAAGTATTTGGAATGAGCACTGAGAGTCTAGTCTCAGCTTGGCTGGTGTATTGAATGGAGGAAACATAATCTCAGGAGCTATTGGCGGTCATACTTGCTTATTGTGGAGTAGAAAAGAAGTGTAAGCCAGTCTGCAGAGAGAAACTAAAATGAGGCAGATGCAAGAGAGGAGCAGATAGAGTGTTGATAAGACTCAAGTCTTAGATTCCAGTTTGTCCCAGAGGCTGAGCTGTGTTTCTGTCCTTGGATGCTCTTGCAACCTTTAAATGAATCCTCTTTTTTGGCTTGAGCTAGCCATCATGGGTTTCTGTTACTTGCAGCCAAAAGAGCCCTAACTAGGCCAAGCACAGTGGCTCATGCCTGTAATCCCAGCATTTTGGGAGGCGGAGGTGGGCAGATCACTTGAGGTCAGGAGTTCAAGACCAGCCTGGCCAATATGATGAAACCCCGTCTCTACTAAAAACATAAAGCATAAAACATAAACAAAACATAAAAAATGCCTCAGCCTCCCTAGTGGCTGAGACTACAGGCGTGTGCAACCACGCCTGGCTAATTTTTGTATTTTTAGTAAACCAACTTTACGATTTGCTTCCTGTCGCAGAAGTAACTCTCTATTTTCAATGGTTAGAGGGCTGTGCTGTCCGATATGGTAACCACTAGCCACAGGTGACTGCTTAAATTTAATTAATTAAAATAAAATATTTAAAAATTCAGTTTCTTAGGGTTTTTTTTCTTTTTTCTGTTTTTTGTTTGTTTGTTTGTTTGTTTGTTTTTTGAGACAGGGTCTCACTCTGTCACCCAGGCTGGAGTGCAGTGGCGAGATCTTGGCTAACTGCAACCTCTGCCTCCCAGATTCAAGGAATTCTCCTGCCTCAGCCTCCTGAGTAGCTGGGACTATAGGTATATGCCACCATACCCAGCTAATTTTTGTAATTTTTGGTAATTTTTCACCATGTTGGTCAGGCTTGTGTCAAACTCCTCGCCTCAAGTGATCCATCCGCCTCTGCCTTCCAAAGCGCTGGGATTATAAGCGTGAGCAAGGTGAAAATCAAAAGAAAACTGGAAGTGAGTACTGCAGAAACAGTCGGGGACAATTGTGAAGTACCTGAACCAGTAATTGCAAACTATGTCCCTACCTCCCACTCTATGCAATAACTTGGGGGAAAAAAAGGATATTAAGTTGGCTCTCTGAGAATTACCTGTAAAACAAACAAAAAGAAAGAAACAAAAATGGGAAGGAAAGAAAGAGGAATGGAAGCAGAGAGAGGCAAAGTCACTTTAAAGAGAGAAAATGATTCTCTGTTCAGAGTAAAATTTGACTGAATGTATTAACAAATCAAAATAAATGGGACCTTCAAAAGGCATAACTGGTCAGCAGGGTTACAAAATTATCTCAGCTGTGGAGATTAAAGAATCAGCCTCAATGTATTCAGAAAGTAAATCAGGTATTTACCTTCCCTTATTCTGATTTTTTTTTTTTTTTTTTGATATGGAGTTTCGCTCTTGTTGCACAGGCTGGAGTGCAATGGCACGGTCTCGGCTCCCCGCAACCTCCACCTCCTGGGTTCAAGCAATTCTCCTGCCTCAGCCTCCCGAGTGGCTGGGATTACAGGGATACGCCACCACGCCTGGCTAATTTTGTATTTTTTTAGTAGAGACGGTTTTTCTCCATGTTGGTCAGGCTGGTTTCAAACTCCTGACGTCAGGTGATCCGCCCACCTCGGCCTCCCAAAGTACTGGCATTACAGGTGTGAGCCACTGCACCTGGCTGATTTTTTTTACCCATGAAATAAGCTTGTGATTATAATGGGGCTTCTCAAACCATTTGCACCTGGAGATCTGTGCCAGTGTAAATGCTCCAGTTCCTTTTCTAACTGTAAACACATGTATGGCATGCTGGTTGTGTGCTTCCAATGCTGTACGTTTAGTTAAGATGAGTCTGCTCATCACAGACCAGATCAATCTTGTTTATTGACAAAATCGGGTATCTGAACCTTCAAGGCAAAGAGCCAGGTTCTAATTAACCCATATAACCTTGGTCTGGCCAGGTCTCTGGCAGACAGCAAGATGACCTCCCTACCAACTCCCTGGCCTGTTCCAGGGACATATCTTCAAAATATTATTTTCTAAGTAGGATCAGGAGAAGCTGTGGAGATCCTTAATGGATTCTGGCATGGCCTAATAAGAACAGAGAACCAGAGGGGTTAGATATGGAAGACTATGAGACAGATGGGTTAATCTAAAGGATGATAGCAGGAAAATAAGAGGGCCAGCAGCATTCTTATCTGGGAAGTATTGGGCACTTCAGAATTGAATATCCCCATAAGAAAGTTGTTTGATGAGACCCAGAACTGACTTACTGAAATGAAGAGTAGCACACAACCAGTGTTTTTAAATAGGAAACTTTTCATCTTGACTTCTTTTTTTTTTTTTTTTTTTTTTGAGACGTAGTCTCACTCTGTCGTTCAGGCTGGAGTGCAGTGGTGCGATCTCGGCTCACTGCAACCTCCAACTCCCAGATTCAAGCGATTCTCCCACCTCAGCCTCCCAAGTAGCTGGGACTACAGGCACGTGCCATCACGCCCGGCTAATTTTTTGTATTTTTAGTAGAGACGGGGTTTCACCATGTTAGCCAGGATGGTCTCGATCTCCTGACCTAGTGATCTGCCCACCTCGGCCTCCCAAAGTGCTAGGATTACAGGCGTGAGCCACCACACCCAGCCTCATCTTGACTTCTTACTACCCAAAAAGTATCCTTCAAAGCACCAGAGCAATTTTTCTGAAAGTGGGATTTGCCAAGTGCCTGCACCAGAATCATCTAAGGAGCCTGTTAAAAATATGGGTTCTTGGGCCCTAGAACTACCAAATTAGAATATTAGGGATCAGAATGCAGGAATCTTCCTCCTTTAACCCTTTTTTTTTTTTTTTTTTTGAGACAGAGTTTCACTCCATCACACAGGCTATAATGCAATGGCTCGATCTTGGCTCACTGCAACCTCCACCTCCCAGCTACTAGCAATTCCTCTGCCTCAGCCTCCCAAGTAGCTGGAATTGTAGACGCGTACCACCATGCCTGACTGATTTTTGTATTTTTAGTAGAGACGGGGTTTTGCCATGTTGGCCAAGCTGGTCTCGAACTCCTGACCTCAGGGTGACCCGCCCACCTCCGCCTCCCAAAGTGCTGGGATTATAGGCATGAGCCACTGTGCCCGGCCTTCTTCCTTTAATCTCTATTAAGCAAGCTCCCAAGTGCTTCTCTGTCCTCTCAAGTTTGAGATGCTCTATACCAAGTGAAGGGAAGTATACAGAAAAAGTAGAGGGAACAGTTCCCCTACCCAAAGGTGACCAAGGGACAATGGTGGCAGCAGGGTCACTCAGATTGGCCACTCAGGCAGGCAGGACAGAAGTGTAATGCAGACTTTCCTAAGAGAAGGAACAGGCCTGACTGTCCAAGATAGGCCCGCTGCTCCACTACCTTGAAAGTAGTTTTTTAAATGCTCTTTAGCAAAATTGGCATAATTAAGTAAAAAGAGCACTCTGGAATTCTCTCTTTCTCTCTCTCTCTCTCTCTCTCTCTCTCTCTCTCGGCAACATGGCAAGACCCCGTCTCTACTAAAAATACAAAAAAAATAGCCTAGCATAGTGCTGCAACACCTGTGGTCCCAGCTACTCAGAGGCTGAGGTGGGAGGATTGCCTGAGCCTGGGAGGCAGAGGTTGCAATGGTCCAAGATGGCACCACTGCACTCCAGCCTGGGTGACAGAGCAAGACCCTGTCTCAAAAAAAAAAAAAAGAAAAGAAAAAGAAAAAAATGTCAGGCCGGGCATGGTGGCTCATACCTGTACTCCCAGCATTTTGGGAGGCCGAGGCGGGCAGATCATGAGGTCAGGAGATCGAAACACAGTGAAACCCTGTCCTACTAAAAATATAAAATTAGCCAGGCGTGGTGGCGGGCGCCTGTAGTCCCAGCTACTGGGGAGGCTGAGGCAGGAGAATCGCTTGAATCCGGAAGGTGGAGGTTGCAGTGAGCCGAGATCGCGCCACTGCACTCCCGCCTGGGTGACAGAGTGAGACTCCATCTCAAAAAAAAAAAATTTCAAATCCTTTGACTCAACAATTATTCCCAGAAATGTATCCTAACAAAGAGAGTGGAAGAAACACTAAAAGATGTATAACAAATATGTGCATCAACAGCATTTACCATAACAAAAAATTAGAAACTTTCTAATTTGAATTATATCAATCAAGATGCATGCAACTCCTCCATCCTCTTCTAACAGAAACCATCTGGCTCATTTACTTTGGCCTTAGGGTATTCTCTGAGCAAAGGATGGTTGCTGAATGAGTCAGGAGCAGGGACCAGAACCATAGTCTAACCAAAAACCTAGACTTAACCTGACCCAAAAAGCCCAGCCCAGAGGGTTAATACTGATTCATTAGACCAATTAGACTTTCTCTTTTTACGATTTAACAGGAAAAGACGGAGTTAGTTAGCCAAGTGGAATTTATGCATTTTCCCTTATAAATTAGTTATATATGAAGTTATATATTAAAACCTCAGGCAGTAAAATGATTATTTGCAAATATGCCTAATGTAAGTATTAAAGTTATTTTCCAGAAAAAAAAATGTTAACAACACTGTTGTTTTATTAATTAATGTCTCAACCACTTCCCAGTTAAATTAGTTACGGTAGGTGGTCAACATATTCTTTCAATTGACAGCAGGGGAAATAAGTGTTGATACTAAAGTCTTACATTCACAAAGTTAACTATCCTGGATTTAAAGCTCACTAGAATTGGCCTCTGTGGGAAATAAATATTGGCTCTGTTGCCAAAATCAGAGACTGGATTTCTAATGAATAGGTTTCTTTTGCACAGGTAATATAGATTTTAAAGAAACCACATGATCTCATTAAAGGTTAATGTAAATGTGAAATTACTACCCTGAAGTTCCATCAACCACTTTGTCGATTTTTAAATAAATCAGTTTCTCAAATAAAGCTCTATATAATATCTTTATTTAATGATTATTTTATTTTATTTATTTATTTTTGAGGAGTTTCACTCTTGTTGCCCAGGCTGGATGCAATGGCGCGATCTTGGCTCACTGCAACCTCCGCCTCCCAGGTTCAAGCGATTCTCTTGCCTCAGCCTCCCGAGTAGCTGGGATTACAGGCATGTGCCGCTACGCCCAACTAATTTTGTATTTTTAGTAGAGATGGGGTTTCTTCATGTTGGTCAGGCTGGTCTTGAACTCCTGATCTCAGATGATCTGCCCGCCTCGGCCTCCCAAAGTGCTGGAATTACAGGCATGAGCCACCGCGCCCGGTCTATAATATTTTTAAAATGTGCTTTAGTCAGCTTCTCCTGAATGGACAAAGGCCAGGCCTTCAGTATTCAATATTTAAATATTTTACACATTCTAAAATACATATTAATAAAATAAATACTGTATTTTACGAAAGTGGAGAACAACATGCTAATAAATGTTGCAAAATTATTTAGTTGTAAACAATCATCTACACTGATGTAGACTTCTGAGGCCATTCACTAAATACATATGTATTGCAGAGATCATGGTGGGCCAAAATAAATAGGAAGTAAGAGTTCAGTCTCCTGCAGGCCTGTGTGACCTCACCAGCAGCATCACACCTGCTCAGATGTTCAGCTGAGATCTCTACCTAAACTGGAAGATCTTCTTATGTTGCCTCTCCAGGTTTGGCTTCTTGCTTCAGAAAATGATACCAATCATAATCTCTGCTCCATCTATTGTTCAGATATCAAAATGTCAGAAGTAGGCTTCTGCTGTTAATCAGCTGTATTGAATTTCTGTCCTTCAGGATATAAGTTCTCTTCACTTTAATTCTTATCAAAGCACAATTGTGAGGAATGCTATTCATCAAAGATTGCCTGGAGGACTGCAAGGCCGTTGACTCTTTAGACATGTTATTTTTCCCTCCTTGGATTTTTCCCTTGGATCAAATCAGACTATCAGAAATGCTCAAACTTAAAACATGAAGAGTTCCCTTTCTGAAGAGGATTTTTTGGCATTATGTTCTCTATCTCTATATGGGATTTTCTAGGAAGGAGCCACCTATCTTTTGTTGGTTGAGGATGACTCGGTGTTTTCTTTATGAGAAGCCATGAGAGAAGTTTCTGTTGGGCCTTAACTGCTTTGCTTCTGTCTTACAAAAACTAAAAGGATTCTTTTTTTTTTTTTTTGAGACAAAGTTTCACCCTTGTTACCCAGGCTGGAGTGCACTGGCACAATCTTGGCTCACTGCAACCTCCGCATCCAGGGTTCAAGTGATTCTCCTGCCTCAGCCTCCCAAATAGCTGGGATAACAGGCACACACCACCATGCCCAGCTAATTTTTGTATTTTTAGTAGAGACAGGGTTTCACCATGTTAGTCAGGCTGGTCTCAAACTCCTGACCTCAGGTGATCCTCCCGCCTTGGCCTTCCAAAGTGCTGGGATTACAGGCGTGAGCCACCGCACCCAACCCTAAGAAGATTCTTATTAATAACTTTTTTCCCCAGCTCCTTAGAAGCTCAGGATCACACTTGTAGGCTACCGCTAGCTGCGATTGTGTGTTGACTATACCCTTGGTTTGATTTTATTTCCCACCTTAAATTTCTCGTTGCTCTCATTTCAGCTATGAGACAGGGAAGAAAGAAGGGAAGGAGAGAGGGAGGGAAAGAGAGAAGTCCAGGATAAGAGAAAGATAAACTGAAAGTTCTGGTTAATATGTCATTTGTTGATTCCTTTTGCGTGCAAATAGAAGTGCCATGTCCACCTTATAAACACTAAGATGACTTTCATCTTAGTACAAAGTATTTGTACCAAGAGGATCTCAGAACTAAAAGAGAGAGAGAGAGAGAAAAAAAAAACTTTGTCGTTCGTTTCATCCATCTTGTCCATATGATTTAATCAGATAATTTTGGTTAATGAGTAGATATCCACTCCATTAGCTTTAAGTCACGTGGAGGTGGTGGATTATAAGGAAAACTGTAACTGGAACCAGAAAGTCCTCAGGCTCCCAGGTAGCCAAGTATACCTTCTTTTCTTCATAACTTTGACTTACAAGTGGTATTGTTAGAGGTGTGTGAACCAGACCAACTACATCTAAAATAGAAGCTGGGTAAAATAAGGCTGAAACCTACTGGGCTGCATTCCCAGACGGTTAAGGCATTCTAAGTCACAGGATGAGATAGGAGGTCAGCAGGAAATACAGGTCATAAAGACCTTGCTGATAAAACAGGTTGCAGTAAAGGAGCTGGCCAAAACCCTCCAAAACCTAAATGGCCACGAGACTAACGTCTGGTCATCCTCACTGCTACACTCCCACCAGAGCCATGACAGTTTACAAATGCCATGGCAACGTCAGGAAGTTACCCTATATGGTCTAAAAAGGGGAGGCATGAATAATCCACCCCTTGTTTAGCATATCGTCAAGAAATAACCATAAAAATGGGCAACCAGCAGCCTTCAGGGCTGCTCTGTGTATAGAGTAGCCATTCTTTTATTCCTTTACTTTCTTGTTTTTTTCTTTTTCTTTTCGTTTTTTTTTTTTTTTTTGAGATGGAGTTTCGCTCTTGTTGCCCAGGCTGGAGTGCAATGGTGCCAACTCGGCTCACCGCAACCTCCAACTCCTGGGTTCAAGCGATTCTCCTGCCTCAACCCCCTCTCCCCACCCCCCTCACACACACACCACCCTCCCCCCTGCCCTAGTAGCTGGGATTACAGGCACGGCCACCACCCCCAGCCAATTTTGTGTTTTTAGTAGAGACGGGGTTTCTCCATAGTGGTCAGGCTGGTCTCGAACTCCCAACCTCAGATGATCCGCCCGCTTCAGTCTTCCAAAGTTCTGGGACTACAGGCGTGAGCTACTGCACCCAGTTTATTTCTTTACTTTCTTAATAAACTTGCGGCTCACACCTGTAATCCCAGCACTTTGGGAGACCGAGGCAGGCTGATCACGAGGTCAAGAGATTGAGATCATCCTGGCCAACATGGGGAAACCCCATTTCTACTAAAAATACAAAAATTAGCCGGGTGTGGTGGCACGCCTGTAGTCCCAGCTCCTAAGGGGGCTGAGGCAGGAGAATAGCTTGAACCCGGGAGGCGGAGGTTGCAGTGAGCCGAGATCGCGCCATTGCACTCCAGCCTGGCAACAATGTGAGACTCCGTCTCAATAAAATGAAATAAAAAATAAATAAACTTGCTTTTGCTTTGGACTGCGGACTTGTCCTGAATTCTTTGTTGAGTGAGATCCAAGAACCCTCTCTTGGGGTCTGGATCGGGACCCCTGTCCTGTAACATATTTCTGGTGACCACAGAAGGGACTATAGTGCAGAAACCCCCGACCCAGCGGCTACCTTTGGGTAAGTGTTGGGGTCTGGTAACATCTTTCTCATGAACCACAAAAGGGACAATACTGAGGAGACCCCCTAACCCAAAGGAAATAGACTGCAGCACTGATTGGACGACTTTGGGTAGGTGATGGGGTACCCAGATAAAGAATGGGATTGGGTTAGAGGCCCAACTTAGGAGAGTTAGAGTCTCTTCTAAAACAGAGTGCATTAGAGGTCCCTCTTAAGAAATAAAAGGCAGGGATGTGGCCAGGTGTGGTGGCTCACTCCTGTAATCCCAGCACTTTGGGAGGCCGAGGCAGGCAGATCATGAGGTCAGGAGTTCCAGACCAGTCTGGCCAAGATAGTGAAACCCCATTTCCACTAAAAATACAAAAAATTAGCCGGGCGTGGTGGTGGGCACCTGTAGTCCCAGCTACTCGGAGAGACTGAGGCAGGAGAATGGCGTGAACCCGGGAGGCGGAGCTTGCAGTGAGCCGAGATTGCGTCACTGCACTCCAGCCTGGGTGACAGAGCGAGACTCTGTCTCAAAAAAAAAAAAAAAAAAAGAGTGCTATGGTTAAAATCAGTTTAATTAAAAGTGGATATTCAAGCTCTAACAGCCTGGACTCCTTGGGAAAAACAGGAGGCACAGGAGACCCCTTTCCTGGCCGTGTTCTTCCAAGGGCTCCACCCTAAAGCCATTAATGCAATTAAGAAACTTAAAACCAGGCCGGGCATGGTGGCTCACGCTTGTAATCCTAGAAATCTGGGAGGCCGAAGTAGGCGGATCATGAGGTCAGGAGATCGAAACCATCCTGACTAACATGGTGAAATCCCGAATCTACTAAAAAATACAAAAAATTGACCAGGCGTGGTGGCTCACACCTGTAATTCCAGCACTTTGGGAGGCCAAGGGGGGGCAGATCACCTGAGGTCAGGAATTCCAGACCAGCCTGGCCAACATGGTGAAATCCCGTCTCTACTTAAAACACAAAAAATTATCTGGGTGTGGTGGTATACACCTGTAATCCCAGCTATTTGGGAGGCTGAGGCAGGAGAATCACTTGAACCTGGGAGTGGGATGTTGCAGTGAGCTGAGACCATGCCACTGCACTCCAGCCTGGGGGACAAGAGCAAGACTTCATCTCAAAAAAAAAAAACAAAAAACAAAAATTAGCCAGGCATGGTCGTGGGTGCCTGTAGTCCCAGCTACTCAGGAGGCTGAGGCAGGAGAATGGTGTGAACCTGGGAGGCAGAGCTTGCAGTGAGCCTAGATTGTGCCACTGCACTACAGCCCAGGTGACAGAGCGAGACTGTGTCTCAAAAAAAAAAAAAAAAAAGAAACTTAAAAACTGGCAAATGAAAAATCTTACACCTACTGTAGTAATCTTCTTCTGTCTTTTTGTGTACCTATATATGTGTTGTGTATAATGTTTATACAAAAAAGCTCTAATTAATTGGCTTAAACAAAAATAAGCACTTAAATATTTCAAAAGCATGGCCAGGCGCGGCGTCTCATGCCTGTAATCCCAGCACTTTGGGAGGCCGAGGTGGGTGGATTACCTGAGATCAGGAGTTCAAGACCAGCCTGGCCAACATGGTAAAACCCCATCTCTACCAAAAATATAAACGTTAGCCAGGCATGGTGGTGCGTGCTTGTAGTCCCAGCTACTCGGGAGGCTGAAGGAGGAGAATCACTTTAACTTGGGAGGCAGAGGTTGCAGTGACCCCAGATTGCGCATTGCACTCTAGCCTGGGTGACAGAGTGAGACTCTGGCTCAGAATATATATATATATTGAAAGCAAAATACAGGCAGTGGCTCACGCTTGTAACCCCAGCACTTTGGGAGGCCGAGGCGGGCAGATCACGAGGTCAGGAGATCGAGACCACGGTGAAACCCCGTCTCTACTAAAAATACAAAAAATTAGCTGGGCGTGGTCGCGGGCACCTGTAGTCCCAGCTACTCAGAGAGGCTGAGGCAGGAGAATGGCGTGAACCCGGGAGGCGGAGCTTACAGTGAGCCAAGATTGCGCCACTGCACTCTAGCCTGGGCAACAGAGCAAGACTCCATCTCAAAAAAAAAAAAAGAAAGCAAAATACAAACTGTAATGCCTTTTAGTTCATGTAACCTCAGTAATCTTTGGGAAATAAAAACAGCTTTAAAAATTATTGATAAAAACATTTAGTCTAAATTATGCAGGTCAAATATTAAGTTTGCTAAATGCTTTAAGGTCATAAACTGCTTCTGTAACTTTTAAAAATTGTTCAATGGCTATCTTAAAGCCATTAGATTCTAGATAAGGCCTGCAAACATGTGGAATTAGCCATGCCCCCTAGCTATACAAAGAAGATTATAAAGAAAGAGATTTTATGTAAGAAAAGATCTTGCGTGATAAATTCTTATTCTAAAGTAAATTGATGGGTTGTTTAAAAGGAGGGATGTTTAGGGCAAGTCACAAAGTCCAAGAATGTCTCAGATGGTCTGTGTAAGTCGTGAAAGGGAATTTATGCAAGAAATGTACAATTCAAAGGTTGTTAGGTCTCCTAAATGCTTCATAAAATGCCACCATGACTCTTACTATACAACTTGCCTGCTTAAGTAAGGTAAGGCCTGGTGCTGTGTGGAGTTAGCCTTGCCCCCTAGCTATGCTGGAGAGTCAGCCCTTATCTGCACTTCTGCCTGGTGTGTCCTAGGCTAAGCTTCACACCTAGTACACAATTAAAATGGCTTACTAACCAGGGTTTTCACCAAAAGTAGAAGTGGCTAAAAGTTGACATTGTGACATGTAATTGAGACTATTGAATAAGCAATTTTACATGTAAGATGTCTAAGGAAAGTAGAATGTACTTTTGGTAAAAGATTATAACAAGGCATGGGAATATGGTTTTATTGCCTAAAGGGTTAAAGAATTGTTTTAAGTTAGATAGAGTAAAGCTGAAGGTTTAAACAAGTTATGGAAGGTTTATAACAATTAATTTCAAGAAATTCTGTATGTGAATATATTGACTAAAGTTAAAGGGGTATTATTCAGTTTTTCCATAAATTAAATATTGGAATAAATGCACAACAGGTTTTTCTTAGAGCACTAATCTGCTCT
This sequence comes from Hylobates moloch, assembly GCF_009828535.3. Classification (NCBI taxonomy): domain Eukaryota; kingdom Metazoa; phylum Chordata; class Mammalia; order Primates; family Hylobatidae; genus Hylobates; species Hylobates moloch. Next base: position 80,960,164 of record NW_026652288.1, on the reverse strand, counting down.
TTCACAAAAAAAAAAAAAAAAAAGAAGGGGTTATACAAGGTTTATAAGAATCTTACGGCTAAACATTAAAATTGGGTAAATATGTCTATAAGGTTTTATTAAAAATTGGGTTTAACATTAATAGTACATTAATGTGAAGGTGAAATTTGGCTTATTTGGTATAAAAATCATACAGGAAGCATTATCAAATGTGGAATGCTATTTTGCTTTCTTTGGACTATATTTGCATAAATGTGTTGTTGGTATAAGTTCCAAAGTTATGGAAACTCCTATAATTCTAATATGACTTAGTGTGTGTTATTAGTAATTATAATTGTTTTGTAAAATTTTGTGTGCCACAGAAGTAACTAAATTTCCTTGTCAATTGTGGCTTTAATAGCAGCTGTCCTAAAACTTTTTATCTTCCACAGACGATTGTTGTCTTGTTTTAATCCTCTTTAGAAGGTGGTTTATAATCAATTATAGAACTCTTAACAGGTGTTCTTAAATGCAGGTTTTTCCGTAACTTTGGAGACTGTGACATCAAAATAGAGGAAAAAGCTTTCAGAACTCTCATAGAGAACTAAAATGTTAACTATCAAATAGAAGTTAAGTACATGGACTAAACTAAAGAAGTCTAATCTTTTTAACTTTGCTTAAAATGCTGCTGATCCTTTGTTTTGTTTTTCAGAGTCAAGAAAACTTTTCTTTTGAGCTATTTACAGCTTTTAACAGTTGAGTATATTCCTATGAACAAAATTTGGAGCATATTTGTTTCTCTCTACCTGATTTCTCCCAAATTTGGAAAGTAGTTTTGAGTATTCTTAACTTATGGCAATATAGTTATTTGCATAGGTGCAATAAGAATCTGTTTTCCTTTGTAACAGGACACAACTGGAGAAATTGGCTATTTTGCCAAGGCTTTGACTGGAATGGTGTGTTTTTCTTTAGGGGATTAAACTTGACTTATAGAGCCAATAAAAGTCCTGTGGGGAAGTGGCCTCATACCTTGCCTACAACAGTCCCTGTGCAGGGTTTCTGACCTGTGGTGAGTAAAGAATGTCACTTTCCAACAGGTCCAGGAGCCCCAAGTTATTTTGGACCTCAAGAGGAAAGAAATTTACCCAACTCATATGTATTTGAGGTTACAAACCCATAATTGGGCTCAGCTTTAAAAGAGTCTTATCTAAAATTCTTTCTATGGAACAGAATTACATCAAAGCCAATTTAAAAAGAGCTTCTGCTGGGCACAGTTGCTCATACCTGTAAACCCAGCACTTTGGGAGGCTAAGGGGGACAGATCACCTGAGGTCAGAAGGTTGAGACCAGCCTGGCCAACATGGTAAAACCCCGTCTCAACTAAAAATACAAAAATTAGCATGGTGGTGGGCATCTGTAATCCCAGCTACTCAGGAGCCTGAGGGAGGAGAATCACTTGAACCCAGGAGGCAGAGGTTGTAGTGAACCAAGATCACGCCATTGCACTCCAGCCTGGGCAACAAGGTGAGACTCCATCTCAAAAAATATAAATATAAAATAAAAAATAAATAAAAACAAAAAGATCTTATATGAAAAATATTTATTCTTGCTGCACTTTATACAAATAATCAGTCCAAGTATAATAAAGCAAATCACTGTTACCATGATTTATCTATAGTAAAAATGGGAAACTGGAGACAGAAATATTATATTTCAAAAACTATACTTTTTATTAGAGTCTAGTCTCATTAGTTGTTTTTAAATTTGCTTTTTTAATGTAGGCTAACCTTGCTTATTCTTTTTTTTTTTTTTTTTTTTTTGAGACGGAGTCTCGCTCTGTTGCCCAGGCTGGAGTGCAGTGGCACAATCTCAGCTCACTGTAACCTCTGCCTCCCAGGTTCAAGCGATTCCCCTGCCTCAGCCTCCCGAGTAACTGGGACAACAGGCACGCATCACAACACTCAACTACTTTTTTATATTTTTAGTAGAGACAGGGTTTCATCATATTGGCCAGGCTGGTCTCAAACTCCTGATCTCGTGATCCACCTGACTTGGCCTCCCAAAGTGCTGGGATTACAGGTGTGAGCCACTATGCCCAGCAACCCTGCTTATTCCTGTGAATCAACCAGTAATCTCTGACTGTTGCTCAGAAGAAACAAGAGGGATGGGTAATATAAACATTTGGATCAGTATTCTAATTCTGGGCACATTACAATCAGCTAAAATCCCCAGATTGACTTAGTTCCAACAGTTGCCCAGTTCATGAAAGGCCTTCTAATTTAACTTGGAATAGCTTACTTATTTGCTTTACTCTTTTTTTTTTTTTTTTTTTTTTGAGACAGTTTTGCTCTTGTCGTCCAGACTGGAGTGCAATGGCATGATCTCGGCTCACTGCAACCTCCACCTCTTAGGTCCAACCAATTCTCCTGCCTCAGCTTCCCAAGTAGTTGTGATTACAGGCATGCCCACCATGCCTGGCTAATTTTTTATTTTTAGTAGAGGCGGGGTTTCACCATGTTGATCAGGCTAGTCTTGAACTGCTGACCTCAAGTGACTTGCCCGCGTCAGCCTCCCTAAGTGCTGGGATTATAGGCATTAGCCACCGCACTCGGCCTATTTTGCTTTACTCTTGGGGAATATATTGCCGTTATACTTTGTGTAGGAACACAGGACAAGTTTACTGAATCTTTTCTTAAAGACTTATTAATCTTCCAGATATCACTTCTTGTCAAAACTCAAGAGTTACGAGTGTATCTTACCATACTGAAGCTTTCTGACAGAGCTCCTCTCTACCCTGAATGCAAGAGACCCTCATAGTTAGGCAGGAATATCATCCCCCTATTCAGCCTGAAGAAATTACAGAAGATGGATCTTCTTCCCTCTGCAGCCCTTAGGATTAAGGGTTCTCTTATAAAAGGGAGGGGGGAAATGTCTGAGGTTCGTGAATCACAGCAACTCCATCTTTTTTTTTTTTTTGGAGATGGAGTCTTGCTCTGTTGCCCAGCCTGGAGTGCAATCTTGGCTCACTGCAACCTCCGCCTTCTGGGTTCAAGCAATTCTCCTGTCTCAGCCTCCCGAGTAGCTAGGACTACAGGTGCACGCCGCCATGCCCAGCTAATTTTTTGTATTTTTAGTAGAGACAGGGATTCACTGTGGTAGCCAGGATGGTCTCAATCTCCTGACCTTGTGACTTACCCATCTCAGCCTCCCAAAGTACTGGGATTACAGGCATGAGCCACCGGACCTGGCACAACTCCATCTTAAATAGGAGCTGGGTAGAATAGGGCTGAAACTTACTGGGCTGCATTCCCAGGCAATTAAGGCATTCTGAGTCACAGGGTAAGATAGCAGGTCAGCACAAAATACAGGTCATAAAGACCTTGCTGATAAAACAGGTTACAGTGGCTGGGCACAGTGGCTCACACCTGTAACCTCAGCAGTGTGGGAGGCCGAGGTAGGTGGATCACCTGAGGTCAGTAGTTCGAGACCAGTGAGGCCAACATGGCGAAACCCCGTGTCTACTAAAAATACAAAAATTAATCGGGCGTGGTGGTGGTGGACACCTGTAATCCCAACTACTCAGGAGGCTGAGGCAGGAGAATCCCTTGAACCTGGGAGGCAGAGGTTGCAGTGAGCTGAGATAGTGCCAATGCACTCCAGCCTGGGCAGCACAGTAAGACTCTGTCTCAGGAAAACAAACAAACAAACAAAACAGGTTGCAGTAAAAGAGGTGACCAAAACCCACCAAAACCAAAATGGTGATGAGAGTGACCTCTGGTCATCCTTACTGCTACAGTCCCACCAGCACCATGACAATTTACAGATGCCATGGCAATGTCAGGAAGTTACCCTATATGGTCTAAAAAGGGGAGGCATGAATAATCCACCCCTTGTTTAGTGTATAGTCAAGAAATAACCATAAAAATGGGCAACCAGCAGCCCTCAGGGCTGCTCTGTCTATGGAGTAGCCATTCTTTTATTCCTTTTCTTTTTTTTGAGATGGAATCTCGCTCTGTCACCCAAGGTGACCTACAGTGACATGATCTCGGCTCACTGCAACCTCCACCACCTGGGTTCAAGCAATTCTCCTGCCTCAGCCTCCCAAGTAGCTGGGACTATAGGCATGTGCCACCATACGTGGCTAATTTTTGCATTTTTAGCAGAGACAGGGTTTTCTCATGTTGGCCAGGATGCTCTTGAACTCCTGACCTCAGGTGATCCACCTGCCTCGGCCTCCCAAAGTGCTGAGATTACAGGCGTGAGCCACTGCACCTGGCCAGAATCTTTCTTTTCTTTTCTTTTATTGGGATAGATTCTCACTCTGTCACTCAGGCTGGAGTGCAGTGGTGCAATCACAGCTCACTCCAGCCTTCACTTCCCTAACTCAAGTGATCCTTGAACTTCAGCCTCCAGAGAAGCTGTGACTACAGGTGTGTGCCACCACACCCAGCTAGTTTTTATAATTTTGTGTAGAGATGAGTCTCACTATGTTGCCCAGGCTGGTCTCAAAATCCTGGACTCCAGTGATCCTCCTACCTCAGCCTCCCAAAGTGCTGGGACTACAGGCATGAATCACCATCCCCAGCCATCTCAACCTTTCTTAATCTGACAATCTCGTGCATTTACCACATTATGTCTTAGAATGTAATTTATTTATTTTTAGATAATTTTTTTTTTCTTTTGAGACAGGGTTTCACTCTTGTTGCCCAGGCTGGAGTGCAATGGCGTGATCTCAGCTCACTGCAACCTCCGCCTTCCAGGTTCAAGCAATTCTCCTGCCTTAGCCTCCAGAGTAGCTGGGATTACAGGCGCCCACCACCATGACCACCTAATTTTTGTATTTTTAGTAGATAAGGGTTTCACCATGTTGGCCAGGCTGGTCTCGAACTCCTGACCTCAGGTAAAACCTTCATCTACCAGGTACAATCTGGCAGGGCAGAAACTGCATCTTCTTCATATCTGTGTCCTCAAGGTTTGCTGTGGTTCCTTTACATGGTACTCTCAATAAGTATTGGTTCTTGACAGTGCAGAAGTTGACACATTGAGTCTTTCTGCTAACCTACCAATAAATAATAATCTTACCTGATGAGCAAAATATTGAAACACAGCCTAAATTCTTTTTTTTTTTTTTTTTTTGGTAACAGTTTCCTCTCACCTTCTGATAATTTTTAGCATTTAAAAGAATGCTTTAAAAGAATTTAAGGCCGAGCGCGGTGGCTCACGCTTGTAATCCCAGCACTTTGGGAGGCCGAGGCGGACGGATCACGAGGTCAGGAGATCGAGACCACGGTGAAACCCCATCTCTACTAAAAAAAACACAAAAAATTAGCCGGGCGTGGTGGCGGGCGCCTGTAGTCCCAGCTACTCGGAGAGGCTGAGGCAGGAGAATGGCGTGAACCCGGGAGGCAGAGCTTGCAGTGAGCCGAGATTGTGCCACTGAACTCCAGCCTGGGCGACAGAGCAAGACTCTGTCTCAAAAAAAAAAAAAAAAAGAATTTAAAAGAATTATTTGACAAACCTGACAAAAACAAGAAATGGGGAAAGGATTACCTATTTAATAAATGGTGCTGGGAAAACTGGCTAGCCATATGTAGAAAGCTGAAACTGGATCCCTTCCTTACACCTTATACAAAAATTAATTCAAGATGGATTAAAGACTTAAATGTTAGACCTAAAACCACAAAAATCCTAGAAGAAAACCTAGGCAATACCATTCAAGACATAGGCATGGGCAAGGATTTCATGACTAAAACACCAAAAGCAATGGCAACAAGAGCCACAATTGACAAATGGGATCTAATTAAACTAAAGAGCTTCTGCACAGCAAAAGAAACTACCATCAGAGTGAACAGGCAACCTACAGAATGGGAGAAAATTTTTGCAATCTACTCATCTGACAAAGGGCTAATATCCAGAATCTACAAAGAACCTAAACAAATTTGCAAGAAAAAAAAAAAAACATCAAAAAGTGGGCAAAGGATATGAACAGGCACTTCTCAAAAGAAGACATTCATGCAGCCAACAGACACATGAAAAAATGCTTATCATATCTGGTCATCAGAGAAATGCAAATCAAAACCACAATGAGATACCACCTCACACCAGTTAGAATGGCGATCATTAAAAAGTCAGGAAACAGGCTGGGCGCGGTGGCTCACGCTTGTAATCCCAGCACTTTGAGAGGCCGAGGTGGGCGGATCACAAGGTCAGGAGATCGAGACCACGGTGAAACCCCGTCTCTACTAAAGTGGCAGGCACCTGTATCCCACTACCGGAGAGGTGAGGCAGGAGAAGGCTGAACCGGAGGCGGAATTGCATGTACGAAATTGCTGGCACTATTCACAATAGCAAAGACTTGGAACCAACCCAACTGTCCATCAATGATAGACTGGATTAAGAAAATGTGGCACATATACACCATGGAATACTATGCAGCCATAAAAATGGATGAGTTCATGTCCTTTGCAGGGACATGGATGACGCTGGAAACCATCATTCTCAGCAAACTATCACAAAGACAGAAAACCAAACACCACATGTTCTCTCTCATAGGTGGGAATTGAACAATAAGAACACTGGGACACAGGGCGGGGAACATCACACCCCGGGGCCTGTTGTGGGGTAGGAGGCTGGGGGAGGGATAACACTAGGAGAAATACCTAATGTAAATGACAAGTTAATGGGTGCAGCAAACCAACATGGCACGTGTATACCTATGTAACAAACCTGCACGTTGTGCACATGTATCCTAGAACTTAAAGTATAATAAATAAATAAATAAATTTTTTAAAAACTCGGCTTTTTTTTTTTTTTTTGAGACGGAGTCTTGCTCTGTCATCCAGGCTGGAGTGCAATGGCACAGTCTTGGCTCACTGTAACCTCCGCTTCCTGGGTTCAAGCAATTCTCCTGCCTCAGCCTCCTGAGTAGCTGGGATTTCAGGCACCCACCACCACACCTGGCTGATTTTTGTATTTTTAGTAGAGACGGGGTTTCACCATGTTGGCCAGGCTGGCCGTGAACTCCTGACCTCAGGTGATCCATCTGCCTCGGCCTCCCAAAGTGTTGGCATTATGGACGTGAGCCCCTGCCCTGGCCATATTTTTAAATTGAATAAAAAATCAACCAATTACAGAGAGAACAGCAGAAGTAGGTTTTTGCCTCTTTCTAAGGCCCTTACTCCCTGCCTTTACTCTCTTTCAGTGCCCAGGGAAGTCTCCCGTGCCTGGGCAGTCTAAATATGCCCTTTGTCTGTGTGCAAAAAGGTGCCTGCCCTTTGGACCCTTTCACTGTGGCTGCGGGCTATCAGTCCTGATCAGGGACTTCTAACCCTCCACCTGCGTGGGTTTCCTGTGCTGGCTGACACACTTACGTGTACAAAATCTTATCATTAAATCAACACAGTCAGGCTCCTCCAGGGATTGCCTTTTTCCTGGTACAGCACTTCCTACCCATTCTTGCTTTGTCAGTGAGAAGCGTAATATTTTTAATTCACTCTGATGAAGTGCTAGACTTGTATTGACTGTTAAGGAGATGAGTATGGCCAAAAGTTGTACTTCCAAGAAAAGTCTGGATTTAGCTCAAGTATAAGGTTAGGTCTACTTTAGGGATCATGAATTTGGCCAGAGAATGTAACTTCGTTGGTCTTCAGTGTTTCTCTCTTTCTCTCTCCACCTTCTTCTTCTTCTTTTTTTTTTTTTTTTTGAGAGAGAGTCTTTCTGTGTCGCCAAGCCTGGAGTGCAGTGGTGTGATATTGGCTCACTGCAACCTCTGACGCCCAGGTTCAAGCAATTCTCTGCCTCAGCCTCCTGAGTAGCTGGGATTACAGGTGCCAGGCACTATGCCTAGTTAATTTTTGTATTTTTAGTAGAAGCAGGGTTTCACCATCTTGGCCAGGCTGGTCTTGAACTCCTGACCTCGTGATCCACCAGCCTTGGCCTCCCAAAGTGCTGGGGTTACAGTGGTGAGCCACCGTGCCCGGCCCACCTTCTTCTTTCATTGAATTTGAAGGCCTTCAGCTAGAGCATACTCTTCAGTTTACCATGGCCCCACCACGTTCTATCACTGGACCAGGGAAACATTTTCACACTCAGCAATTACTACTATTCCCAGTGACCAGCTACCCTGGATTTACCTTGGCTCTGAAGACCCAGGCTGACTCCGGTGACTCACATAGGCAAATTTTGTGATGAGTCAGAGGGGGCCTGGGTTCCTGGGTGTCTATGCCTGTTTTCTGACTCTGTTGTAAAGAGACCCAACCCTGTGGGATAAGTTTGTGGGACAAGGAAGGCAGGCCACGTAAGCCTCTCTTTACTTTGGTATGTATCCCCAAACAGCAAGAAGTCTTTAAAACACAATAAAAAATAAAAAAATAAAACCCACAATCACAATACCAGTGTCGTACCTTAAACAATTAACTATATATTTATATATTTGTTTGTTTGTTTGTTTTGTATTGTTTGAGACAGTCTCACTCTGTTGCCAGGCTAGAGTGCAGTGGCACGATCTTGGCTCACTGCAACCTCTGTCTCCCAGGTTCAAGCGATCTCCTGCCTCAGCCTACCGAGTAGCTGGGATTGCAGGCACGTGCCACCACACCCAGCTAATTTTTGTATTTTTTGTAGAGATGGAGTTTCACCATGTTGGCCAGGATGGTCTTGATCTCTTGACCTCATGACCCGCCCCCCTTGGCCTCCTAAAGTGCTGGGATTATAGGCATGAGCCACTGCGCCCGGCCAACAATAACTTTTAATTGTTAAACAATTAACAATAATTCCTTAATATCATATCATCGAATATCTAGCCAGTGTTCACATTTCCTGGATGTCTCAGAAATATATGTTTGTTTGCTTGTTTCTATAGTTTCTGTGCTTGAATCAAGGTTCACATACTGTGCTTGAGTATGTTTAAGTCCCTTAATCTATAGGCACGCCTTCTTTTTTCTTGCACTTTATTTGTGGAAGAGACTATCATATCACAGGGTGCTGTGGCTCATGCCTGTAATCCCAGTACTTTGGGAGGCTGAGATGGGCAGATCACTTGAGGCCAGGAGTTCAAGTCCAGCCTGGCTAACATTGTGAAACCCACTCTCTACTAAAAATACAAAAATTAGCCAGGTGTGGTGGTGCACACCTGTAGTTCCAGCTACTCAGGAGGCTGAAGCAGGAGAATCGCTTGAACGTGGGATACGGAGGTTACAGTGAGCTGAGATAGTGCCACTGTGCTCCAGCCTGGGCAACAGACCAAAACTCTTCTCTCAAAAAAAAAAAAAAAAAAAAAAAAAAAAAACTGTATCATTTGTCTTATAGAATTTCTTGTATTCTGAGTTTTGATTATCCTTTTGAGTCCCTATAATGTCAATTTATCATGTTTGGGCTCCCTCTCTTTTCTCTTTAGCTGCTAAGAAAAAATTTATGGAGAATGGTAGTAAAATCTAGGGACTTAATCAGATTACATGTCATTTTTTTCTGGCAAGAAGATTTTATTGTCAGTTTTGTATACTTTCTCTTACATGACGTGATACACATAATAGCTACTTATCCCTCTTGTGATACTAAGATTGATCAGTGTGTTCAGGTGTTGTCAGCCTGATCCATCTATTATAATGTTCCCCAATCAGTTTTCAGCAAGTGGTTTCAGCAGCCATTAATGATCATTGCTTGGCTCCATTATTTCATCAGGGATTGCAGTATCATTTATTTCATCTTCATTTACTAGCTGGAAATTTTTTAAAAGGAAGAACTTTTGCTTATCATCCATTGGTTACCTTGAAATACAGCTTTTTTCAGAAAAGGAAGGATGCTTTCTTTCTTTTTGTTTACGAATTTTCAGGATAATGAACATCCTCCAAACGTAATGTGTCCAGAATTGGTGGGTTCTTGGTCTCGCTGACTTCAAGAATGGAGCTGCGGACCCTTGCGGTGAGTGTTACACCTCTTAAAGATGGTGTGTCTGGAGTTTGTTCTTTCTTATGTTTGGATGTGTCCGGAGTTACTTCTTTCTGGTGGGTTCGTGATCTCGCTGGCTTCAGGAGTGAAGCTACAGACTTTCATGGTGAGTGTTGCAGCTCTTAAAGGTGGTGTATCTGGAGTTGTTCTTTCCTTCCATCCGTTTGTCCCTCCTGGTGGGTTCATGGTCTCGCTCGCTTCAGGAGTGAACCTGCAGACCTTAACAGTGAGTGTTACAGCTCATAAAGGTGGCTGCTGACCCAAAAAGTGAGCAGCAGCAAGATTTATTGCAAAGTGTGAAAGAACAAAGCTTCCACACTCTGGAAGCAGACCCCAGCGGGTTGCTACTACTGGCTTGGGCAGCCTGCTTTTATTTCCTTATCTGACCCCACCCACATCCTGCTGATTGGTCCATTTTACAGAGAGCTGATTGGTCCATTTTGACAGGGTGCTGACTGGTGCATTTACAATCCCTGAGCTAGACACAGAGTGCTGATTGGTGCATTTACAATCCTCTAGCTAGACATAAAAGTTCTCCAAGTCCCCACTAGACTAGCTAGACACAGAGCACTGACTGGTGCGTTTACAAACCTTGAGCTAGACACAGGTTGCTGATTGGTGCATTTACAAACCTTGAGCTAGACACAGGGTGCTGATCGGTGCATTTACAAACCTTGAGCTAGACACAGAGTGCTGATTGGTGTACTTACAAACCTTGAGCTAAACACAAAGTGCTGACTCGTGCATTTACAATCCTCCAGCTGACATAAAAGTTTTCTAAATCCTCACCAGATTAGCTAGATACAGAGTGCTTGTTGGTGCATTCATGAACCCCAAGCTAGACACAGAGTGCTGATTGGTGCATATACAATCCTCCAGCTAGACATAGTAGTTATCCAAGTCCCCACTAGACTCAGGAGCCCAGCTGGCTTTGCCTAGTGGATCCCATGGGCCAGGGCCATTGGTGGAGCTGCCTGCCAGTCCCACGCCACGTGCCCGCACCCCTCAGCCCTTGGGCGGTTGATGGGATCGAGTGCCGTGGAGCAGGGGGCAGCGCCTGCCAGGGAGGCTCAGGCTGCGCAGGAGCAGGGGTGCGGCGGGTGCTCAGGCATGGCGGGCTGCATGTCCCCAGCCCTGCCCCGTAGGGAGGCAGCTGAGACCCGGCGAGAATTCGAGTGCGGTGCAGGTGGGCCAGCAGTGCTGAGGGATCCAGCGCACCCTCCGCAGCTGCTGCCTGGGTGCGAAGCCACTCACTGCCTGGGGCCGCTCTTGCAGGGCCCACTGAGCCTGCACCCACCCAGAACTCACTGGCCCACAAGCACCGTGCGCAGCCCCAGTTCCTGCCCGTGCCTCTCCCTCCACACCTCCCGGCAAGCAGAGGGAGCCAGCTCCGGCCTCGGCCAGCCCAGAGAGGGGCTCCCACAGTGCAGAGGCAGGCTGAAGTGCTCCTCAGGCGTGGCCAGACCAGACACCAAGGCCAAGGAGGCGCCAAGAGGGAGCGAGGGCTGCTAGCATGTTGTCACCTCTCAATATGACAAGTGAGTTTTTTTTGTTTTTTTTTTGAGACGGAGTCTCGCTCTGTCGCCCAGGCTGGAGTGCAGTGGCGCAATCTTGGCTCACTGCAAGCTCCGCCTCCCGGGTTCATGCCATTCTCCTGCCTCAGCCTCTCCGAGTAGCTGGGACTACAGGAGCCCGCCACCACGCCCGGCTAATTTTTTTTTTGTATTTTTAGTAGAGACAGGGTTTCACCGTGGTCTCGATCTCCTGACCTCGTGATCCGCCCGCCTCGGCCTCCCAAAGTGCTGGGATTACAAGCGTGAGCCACTGCGCCTGGCCGACAAGTGAGTTTTTGAGTTTTGGTTTTCTGTGTCCTTATGAGCACATTTTATGTGTCTCAATCCATTAAAGTTTGTTTTTGACTCAAATTTCTCACTTTTGGCCACAGAGTCCTTTGGTTCTTAGAGATGAATGACCCACAACCATGTACGTGTTCACTTTCCTATATAGCTAAGCGCTACTTTCCAGAACTTACAAAAGGAGTGGTCGTGAGTTTCTTAAATCTGGTATCTGTAGACCAGAATTAGCATTACTAGAGTTTACGAGGACATTTCTTTCCACTGTGAAGTCTGACTGTCATGCAGATAGTTGGAATCATCTCAGGCTAGGGTACGTCATGTTTCCAGTACTTGATAAGCCCTCCCAAAAAAATACCTGTACATCTCTGAACCCTCATAAAAAAGGAAGTAAATGTCTAAAATAAGCATAAACCCACAAGGACGAAAAATGCAAGCAAAGAGGACAAACAGAGACTGATGGTGAAGGAAAGCCACAGAATCACAACCATGTACCGGTCCAGATTAATGCAGGAGGATGAGAAGTGACAGAAAATGACACATTTCCTAATGTTTGAACATGTTGAGAGAGATTTATCATTTACTGAGACGTTTTGACGGTGAATAGTGGTAAATAGGTAAATAGAAAACCAAGCAAAATTTTTGTTGTAAGGTACTTATTAACTGTAGGAAAACCCCAAAAGTTGGCCAGGCATGGTGGCTCATGCCTGTAATTCTAGCACTTTTGGAAGCCGAGGTGGGCAAATTACCTGAGGTCGGGAGTTGAAGACCAGCCTAGCCAACATGGAGAAACCCCGTCTCTATTAAAAACATAAAAAATTTGCTGAGTGCAGTGGTGCACGCCTGTAATCCCAGCTACCCTGAAGGCTGAGGCAGGAGAATCACTTGAATCCGGGAGGCGGAGGTTGCGGTAAGCTGAGATCACACCACTGTACTCCAGCCTGGGCTACAGAGCAAGACTTCGTCTCAAAAAAAAAAAAGAGAAAAAGAAAAAAAAGAAAAACCGAAAAGTTACTCAAGAAGGAAAAAGGAAAAATCGTAATACATTACCTGGTTCTGCTATGGAAAGCATTGACATAATCATAGCAATGTAAATACCTTATCATTAACCAAAAATTGTGTATAACTATGCTGAGGGCAGCGAGGAGAGGTAAAGTGTGTGTGTGTGTGTGTGTGTGTGTGTGTGTGTGTGTGTGTGTGTGCGTATGCATGTAAAAAGTGTTGAATTTTTGTCTCCCATAAGTGTCCTTAAATTGTAAAACACAGAAACTTCAGAAATAGCAGGGCTGGGCACGGCGGCTCATGCCTGTAATCTCAGAACTTTGGGAGGCCAAGGTGGGTGGATTACCTGAGGTCAGGAGTTCGAGACCAGCCTGGCCAACATGGCGAAACCCCATCTCTACTAAAAATACTAAATACTAAAAAATAATAAAAATTAGCTGGGCGGGAATGGTGGTGGTGGGCCCTGTAATCCCAGCTACTCAGCAGGATGAGGCAGGAGAATGGCTTGAACCAGGGAAGTGGAGGTTGCAGTGAGCTGAGACTACGCCACTGTACTCTAGCCTGAGCAACAAGAGCGAGACTCTGTCTCAAAAAAGAAAAAGAATGGGCCGTGCGCGGTGGCTCAAGCCTGTAATCCTAGCACTTTGGGAGGCCGAGGTGGGCAGATCACGAGGTCATGAGTTCAAGACCATCCTGGCCAACATAGTGAAACCCTGTCTAAAAAAAATTAGCAGGCGGGTGGTGGAGCCTGTAGTCCAGTATCGGAGGTGAGGCAGGAATGGGTGAACCGGAGGTGAACTTGCATCCCAGATGTTCTCATGTATTCTCGAATATACAGGGCAGACCCTCTGGTCCCCAGTGCACATAGGTTCCCACACCTTGCCCAAGCCTGTAATCTCTTCAGTTCTTGGGCCAGACTTGCAGGGAGGAGTCTGTCACTGCTGCCCTCAAATCTTAGCATCCCCTAATACCTCTCATCAGAAGGTTCTTGTTGCCTCTTGGGGCCCTACATGGAGTGGGACTTGCATTTCTCTGCTCATAGAACCTGAAAACATAGACACAGCTGCCTTTTCAGGTTGCAGTTACTGCTTTCCCAGCACTTTCTTCTCTCCACCCCCATTCCCCTCCTCCACATCTGAGAAAATCAGGAAAATAGCTTCACTTAAAGAACGTTTGGAAATCCAGAGCTCGCCCCTCTTTACTGTAGGGGGGATGGTGAGAGAAGGTGGCAAGGAGCAATTGGGGCCTGCCCTAGTCCTCTCCCACAATCTTTCATTCAAACAAGAGACGTCTAACCAATTTTATGTCATGTTCTACTTTAAAAAACCCTCCCTGCTAAAAAACCCTCCCTGCTAGAACCCATTACTTCTTACTTGGCCCGTCATCCACTTGCCCATCCCCAAAACAAAATTCTGTAGCTGTAGCCAGAGGGACCCTACAGGCAGCCTTTTTTTAAAAATTTGTACTATTTTACTTTGGTTGTACTTGTGTAATCTATGTATTGTTGCAATTTTTTTTTTTTTTTTTGAGTCGGAGTCTCGCTCTGTCGCCCAGGCTGGAGTGCAGTGGCGCGATCTCGGCTCACTGCAAGCTCTGCCTCCTGGGTTCACGCCATTCTCCTGCCTCAGCCTCTCCGAGTAGCTGGGACTACAGGCGCCCGCCACCACGCCCTGCTAATTTTTTTTTGTATTTTTAGTAGAGACGGGGTTTCACCGTGGTCCGCCCGCCTCGGCCTCCCAAAGTGCTGAGATTACAAGCGTGAGCCACCGCGCCCGGCCGTATTGTTGCAATTTTTATTGTAGTTTTGATTCTCTCCAATTACTCAGTTTCCCTCCTCGGCAAAGGAGTGTGACAGGTGGGTCTTTTGCCTCATCAAGAGCCAGTTCTAAAGTAGCAGCTCCAAAGAGGCATGTGCACATCTCAGGGGTACACAGGATGATCAACAGGGTGTGGGAAGAAGATACTAGGACTTCTATTCTCTTTTTTTTTTAGTTGGGTTCTCACTCTGTTGCCCAGTCTGGAGTGCAGTGGCCCATTCATTCCTCACTGCAGCCTCCACTTCCTGGGCTCCAGCTATCCTCCCTCTTCAGCCTCCTGAGTAGCTGGGATTACAGGTATGCACCACCATCCCTAGCTTCATTCTTTTTGCTTTCTATTTTTGCATGCTTTCTCAAATGTATATATAGTATTTTTACAAACAAAAATTTGGCATATTTGGGAATGCATTCTAAAACTTTTTTTAAACTGATGAAGTATGTGATCCAATATATTTGAGAGTTATGCTCTAGGGCAATGCTGTCCAATAGAAACATAATGTGAGCCACAAATGTGAGCTTCATGTGTAACTTTAAGTCTTCTGTAGCCACAATTTAAAAAAAAAAGTGAAATTAATTTTAATATTATATTTAATCCAGTATGTCCAAAATATTCTCATTTCAACATGTAACCAACATCAAAATTATAAATAAAATATTTTTCCTTTTTTTAACTAAATCTTCAAAATATAGCATGTCGTTTACAGTGGCACCACATCTCAATTTGGACTGGCTACATTGCAAGTGCTTAATGTAGTACGTGTGGCTTATGGCCGCCATGGTGGAGAATACAGCTCCCAGGTATTAGGTCCTGGATATTAGCGGATATATGAGACAAGTCCTGCCTCTAGAACTGCTTCTGATGACAGACCGCTTGGGGTTGAGACATAACTGAACCTGCCTCATCTCCACAGTACACCCAAGGTGGTAAGAAGTGAATTACAACTCATTAAACATCTACTTTTCGGTTAAGCACTTTTATGTCCACTTCATTTAATTTTCTAGCACCTACTTTGAGGTAGAGCTTATTAAACTATATCAAACATGAAGAAATGGAGTCATAGAACTAGTTAGAATCCCAGTCTTTTTTTTTCTTTTTTCAGTCATCTTTCCATCAGGCCAAAGAATCCTTCTCTTCCTCCAGAGCCCTGAACTACAAATTCTTCCGAACAACACTCATTGCCTCTTCTAAAAGCTACTGAGCTCATTTCACTTACTGTTGTGTAATGCTGTTACCTATTGAGGACACTTTCATAGAGCAAGCGAGCAAAGTCTGTGCAGTCAGACCACAGGGCAGTCACAATGCCCTCTTTCATCTCCCAAAAGGACAAAAAATGCATATCATACAGGCCACTCATACGCTCCAACCGTGATCTGTCTGATTTCCCAGCATGGAACTCTCCTGGTTGGAGCTTCTTTATGTGAAGTCAATCTGTAGTAGATTAATTAAACACTGTATTGATTTTGTATTCTCTGGGGCACTTCTAAAAGGGTTATACTCTTGAAGCCCCTTCTCTGAGTTAGTAGAACATTTCCCCTTTGCAAATGTGATACTTAGAATTTTATTACAGTGCTCCCACCCACCTCCACCCAGACATCACCCCCTCCCCGTCTTCGCGTGGCATAAAATCTAAGTTCTTGCCTTTCCCAAAAGACAGTCATGGCAAGAAAAGAGGGAGGGAGTCCTGCTGGTTTTCAGGTCATGTTGATTTAACACTTCATGATTTATGCATTCTGGCTGTCTTGCTTGTAGATTTTCATTTTTACATCCTGCTAAATACCTTGCAGGGGTGTTGTTTCTCTTAATTAGTTAATGTTTGTAAGGCACGTTACAGATGAAAGTGCTGTGTCAGTGCTAAATGTGAACATTCGGGTATCCTCAAGCTGTCCTTTGTCTGCCCAGGGGTTTTCAGTGTAACGCAAATTGTGAGAGAGATTTGCATTTGGAAAAAGACTTGGCTATTCTGTTTTAAACTGTAAGTTACTAAAATATACATATTTAGGAATTAAAAATGGAAGTAAACACAGGACATTTTGCATTAGCACAGTTTTCTGACCCTGCTGTAACAGTGCTTTCTCCACTTACTGGAAGTGTGATGATCTGATGCAGAGTGAGAAAAGAACATTCCCTACGAATTGGAATTGCGCTGTTTCTGTGGCAGACCCTTAACCTTCCTGATATTTAACAAATAATACATGGTTGGGTTTATGTTTTGTTTTGTTTGTTCACTGAGTGGGCGACTGAAACAATTTAGCTGCATTTCTAGTGTATCTGCGTAGGAAAATGGATTCATTTAAAATTACAGCATGTTAATTAAGTGTTCAGTAATATTTCACTAAGAAAAATGTTAAATACCAGTTTCATTTGTTTTTGCAATATATTCAATAAACTGAGTTTGTCACATTTCTACAGGTATAAAGATTCATGTTAGGCATGTTTATTAAGGTATTTGATTTCATATGGACCATTTTTGGAAACACACAAAAAAGTTTTCTTGTGGAAGATTGGCTTTCCATTCTTTATTATTTTCTAATCATCAGCTTTTAAGCTAGGTTGATATTTAAAAATAAGAAAGCTGTGTAAAACAAAGCAGAGATAGTTGGTGACTTCTATTTTACATAACAGCAAGGGTTTACAAAAAATGTGACTTTTTTGGTACCTTTCATTTCATATATAAACAAAAAATAAGGTAAATCTGCAGCCTAAAACCCACTTGATAGTTCCTCTCAAATCCACAAAATGGCTGTTACCTGCAACAAATTTACAGTAACATTAATAAATGATATTTTGGCTGATCCAGAGTTTATTCTAAGACTGTAGCAAATTATCCCTCCTCTTTTCATTGATTTTCAGTGTAAGAAAATCCTCACTTTATTCTTAATAATCAACATTCCTAAATGCTCCAGCAGGATCCTCAATGTAAATTTACATAATTCATCTTCTTCCACTCAACTTGTTTTTCTATAATTAGTGCAGCTGTCACCAGGGAGCCACATTCTTGTGGGCAGGTAGCTATGGGTACAGAAGGCAGGCTTCAGTCAAACATTTCCTTTTAAGCCATCCGTTTGTTTTTTCTCCTCTTATTTCAAATAAGTCGAGTCCTGTAACGAAGAATTTGTTTCCTACCTAGCATATCCTTTTAAAATTCTATCATTCCATAACTTACAATTCCTTCTCCAGGTCCACTTAGCCAAAAGACATGTCTTTTTTTCTTTTTCTTTTTCTTTTGTTTTTTTTGAGACAGAGTCTCCCTCTGTCGCCCAGGCTGGAGTGCAGTGGCACGATCTCGGCTCACTGCAACCTCCGCCTCCCGGGTTCAAGCGATTCTCGTGCCTCAGCTTCCCAAATAGCTGGGACTACAGACACACACCACCACGCGTGGCTTTTTTTTTTTTTTTTTTAAGTACAGACGGGGTTTCTCCATGTTACCCAGGCTGGTCTTGAACTCCTGAGCTCAGGCAGTCCACCTGACTCAGCCTCCCAAAGTGCTAGGACTATAGATGTGAGCCACCGCGCCTGGCAAGACATAAGTCTCTAAAGAATTTTTTGGTAAGTCCAACTTTTAGGCTGCATACATATTTCTCTTTATAGCTTTCATATTTTTATCAAAACAGATCCTCATTTCAAAATGTAGTTATAATGCTGTTAAAAACATGGAAAGGCCATATAAGCACAATGAGAAAGCAAGCTTTGGAATGGTATAGGAAATATCTAGCTTTATCTTTTATATGGAGTCTTTAAACTGCCTTTCTCTTTGAACTACCTTTCTCCTTAGCGTTTAATATAGTTTTTGAAAAGGATGGGGAAAACAAAACAAAACAAAAAAACAAAGTGTTTTCCTGCTCTCACACAGTTAAAATACTCAACACAGAATACTTCCCCTCCGGTCACCAGAATGTGTGGGGATTTCCCCCTGTCAACAACCAAACAATTCTCCAGTGGATAACAACTGAGTGTCCTACAATTTAACTCACTTCTAACAAACACTGTCTACCTGGTGATAGTGTCAGAGGCAGGTGAACCAGAGCAACTCTATCTTAAATACCAGCTGGGTAAAATAAGGCTGAAACCTAACTGGGCTGCATTCCCAGACGGTTAAGGCATTCTAAGTCACAGGATGAGACAGGAGGTTAGCACAAAATACAGGTCATAGAGACCTTGCTGATAAAACCAGGTTGCAGTAAAGGAGCCAGCCAAAACCCACCAAAACCAAAATGGTGACGACAGTGATCTCTGGTTGTCCTCATTGTTACACTCCCATCAGCGCCAGAACAGTTTACAAATGCCATGGCAATGTCAGGAAGTTACCCTATATGTTCTAAAAAGTGGAGACATGAATAATCCACCCCTTGTTTAGCATATCATCAAAAAATAATCGTAAAAATAAACAAGCAGCGGCCCTCGGGGCTGTGGGGCTGCTCTGTCTATAGAGTAGCCTTTTTTGTTTTTTTGAGACAGAGTCTTGCTCTGTCGCCCAGGCTGGAGGGCAGTGGCGCAGTCTCAGCTCACTGCAACCTCCATCTACCGGGCTCAAGCAATTCTCCTGCCTTGGCTTCCCAAGTAGCTGGGATTACAGGTGTGTGCGACTGTGCCCAGCTAATTTTTGTATTTTTAGTAGAGCCGGGGTTTTACCATGTTGGCCAGGCTGGTCTCGAACTCCTGACCTCAGGTGATCCACTTGCCTCGGCCTCCCAAAGTGCTGGGATTACAGGCATGAGCCACAGCGCCCAGCCTTAGAGTAGCCATTCTTTTATTCCTTTACTTTCTTAATAAACTTGCTTTCACTTTGCACTAGGGACTCGCCCTGAATTCTTTCTTGCGCGAGATCCAAGAACTCTCTCTTGGGGTCTGGATTGGGACCCCTTTCTTGGAACATATTTCTCTGTCCTGTAAGATATTTCTGGCGACTACAGAAAGGACTATGGTGCAGAAATCGCGACCCAACGGCTACCTTTGGGTAAGTGTTGGGGTTCTGTAACATCGTTCTCGTGAACCACAAAAGGGACCATACTGTAGAGACTCCCGACCCAAAGGAAAATCATCTGCGCTCACCAGTCGGCTGACTTTGGGTAAGTAGGGTGCATATACCCAGGTAAAGAATGGGATTGGGATTGGGTGGATCGCGAGGTCAAGAGATCGATTGAGACCATCCTGGCCAACATGGTGCAACCCTGTCTCTACTAAAAATACAAAAAAGCCAGGTGTGGTGGCAGGCGCCTGTAGTCCCAGCTACTCGGGAGGCTGAGGCAGGAGAATCACTTGAACCCGGGAGGCGGAGGTTGCAGTGAGCCAAGATCACACCACTGCACTCCAGCCTGGGCAACAGAGCAAGACTCCGTCTCAAAAAAAAAAAAAAAAGAGAGAGAGAGAGAATGGGATTGGGTTAGAGGCCCAACTTAGGAGAGTTAGAGTCCCTTCTGAGATTTAGAGGGTTAGAGACCCCTCTAGGTAAAGTCCTTCTCGGCTAAGAACAGGTTCAGCACTATGGGATGTTAACTGCAATTCTCTTTGGATTAATGTGCTTTGCACTTTTTGCTGATGGCTGTGGGTGACAGGGTTAGGCATGTACAGGATCGTGGGACATGGGGAGTTTTTCCTTCCTAAAAGGGGAAACTTGAGAGCTGGTGGGACTGCTGGGAAAAACCCCTTAACAACAGCAGCTGCAGCCACCTGAACTTTAAAGCGTCACTGCAATGAGGGGGTCTTTCTCTGGCTTCCGTGATCATTTGGACTTCCCCACCCTGCTGCAGGCAATACTTTCCTTCTCTACCTTTCCTTTCCCTTTCTATCTTTTCTATTACTCAAGGCGACCATCTTGCCCAGAGACCACGTGTTGAAACTCCAAGTCAGAGGTTGGATCAAAGATGACGGGGCCCATCTGGGGGCAAATTTAAGCTTCGCCAGTTTGATATTGGGTGCTAAGCACGGTGGCTAATGTCTATGTTTTTTGTTTGTTTGTTTGTTTGTTTGTCTGTCTAAGACAGAGTCTCCTCTGTTGCCCAGGCTGAAGTGCAGTGGCTTGATCTGGGCTCACTGCAACCTCCGCCTCTTGGGTTCAAGCGATTCTCCCACCTCAGCCTCCGGAATAGCTGGGACTACAGGTGCGCGCCACCATGCTCAGCTAATTTTTTGTGTTTTTAGTAGAGATGGGGTTTCACCATGTTGGTCGGGATAGTCTTGATCTTTTGACCTCGTGATCCGCCCACCTCAGCCTCCCAAAGTGCTGGGATTATAGGCGTGAGCCACCGCACCCTGCCATGTCTATGTTTTATCACGTGTATTTTGCTCTGGCCAGAACAAAAACAAATAATTTTCCTTTATGATGCAGCTTGGCCCCCAGGACGATGGTGCCACAGCCTGATCAGTAATGCCGCTCAGGGAAAGGGAACCCAGAAGCCTGGCATGCTGGCAAAAGGGTAAGAATTTCCTACCAGTCAGATTTCTGGCTTCTCTCTCTGTGAAAATGGTATAATGAATGGAAAAATAAATAGATAAATAAATAAATTAGTGTTGATCTCCTCTGTAAAGTTTTAATTAACGTGAAAAAAATTCTAAGGCTAATCTTAAACTGGTGTATTTTGTGCTGTAAATTTGTTTTTCTGTGTTAGAGGGGTACTTTAGAGTAAAACATGGGCTTAGAACACCTGTAAGCCCACTTTTCAAAATGACCCAGCAAGCTGGTCAGTAAGAAACTTGGCTGTAGGTCCCTGAAACAAACAAACAAACTGGATGAAGGCTCCACTTTGTTTTATGTTCTTGGGAGTGTGACCTTTTAACCACGTGGTGGTACTTTCTCTTGGTCTCCGCCTTCCAGGGAACAGGAATTTTAGGGTTCATGTCATAGTTAGCTCTAAAAATCACATTAGATCATTAGCAGCCTTTGCAAGCTCAAAATTAACTACTCTAGACTCCTTCTGAGAAGAGGCACACAGGATGCTGCCCACTGTAGTTCAGTTAACTAGGATCTTGCGCTTTCACAGTAGTGGTCCAGGTTCGATTCCCCACCTAGGAAGTAAGTTATTTCTGGTGTAATATCTGAGTGACCTTGTCTATTCTCTTCTCCATGGACTGTCCTAAACTTTCCTTTCTCTAAGCACCTAGAAGGTTACCTTTGGTAAAGTTCGAAAGCTGGAAATTTTGGCCACTTGGCATGGCTACAGTTGGGTAATAAGAGATCTGAAAAAAATCCTTTTTTTTTTTTTTTTTAAAGAGCACTATGGTTGAAAGCTTAATTAAAAGTGGATAAACAAGCTCTAGATATATTTAAAAGGCCTTTATGTTTTTCTCTTCTTGGAACTTGTTTTTCTGGAAAAGTTTTTTTTTCTTCTCAGTCGACTGAATTATTTTTCTCCATTTTTTGTTTGTTTTGCCACTCTCAGTGCACACATGAGAGTCCCTAAGGTAACTTCTGGTAGCCTGGGACTCCCTGGGAAAAATGGAGGAGGCGCCACAGACTCCGTTTTGGGAAAAAAAAAAAAAACCCTCTGTTTTCTTCATGAAACCCCAGGAATTAAAAGCAGACAGATCCCTCTAAAAAATCAAAGGCTCTGTTCTGTTTTGCACTGTTAATTGAATGGTTTTGAGTTTTGGGGGTATCAGAAATTACTTCACATTATGAAAAAGCTTTGGTGTTTTATAATATAATAACTAGGTAGGAAATATACTTTAAGGGATGGCTAATAATAGCTATGGAAGGATACTTAACTCTTTGCATACTTGAATCAAAAAAGCATGCTCTTCGCCACCTAGAAGATAGGGAAACACCCCAACCCCACTGGGAAATAAAACTCCCATGAGGAATGAATGGGCTGATTATAAAATGGGCTGATTGGCTTTGCGTTGCCTTGCAATGAAATGTAGAGTAGAAGCACTGCACCGTCTGCTCCCGTAGTATTTCCTTCCTTTTGGGAATCCAGGAACCAGTATAAAATGGCACCCTTGACTCTGGGGATCTGTCTTTGCTTTCAGCTGCTTATTTGCTGCTTATTTGGCCCTAGAAACGCAAACTTTCCTGGCCCTGTTCCTCCAAGGGCTCCGCCCTGAAGCCACTAATCCAGTTAAAAAACTGGCAGATAGGCCGGGCGCGGTGGCTCACGCTTGTAATCCCAGCACTTTGGGAGGCCGAGGTGGGCGGATCACGAGGTCAGGATATCGAGACCACGGTGAAACCCCGTCTCTACTAAAAATACAAAAAATTAGCCGGGCGTGGTGGCGGGCGCCTGTAGTCCCAGCTACTCGGAGAGGCTGAGGCAGGAGAATGGCGTGAACCCGGGAGACGGAGCTTGCAGTGAGCCGAGATTGCGCCACTGCACTCCAGCCTGGGCAACAGAGCGAGACTCCGTCTCAAAAAAAAAAAACAAAAAAACAAAAAAAAAAAACTGGCAAATAGAAAAATCTTACAAGTGCTAAATCTTCTGTCTATTTATATGTGCTGTATGTTTATATATAAAAGAGCTCTAAATAATTGGCTTAAAAAATAAGCCCTTAAATAAAATATTTTGTCAGAAAAATAGACACTTTAATGCCTTTTTGTTCACATGACTTTAGTAATCTTTTAAAAATAAAGACAGTTTTAAAGGTTGTTGGTAAAATAAAATGTCTTAAAAACGTAAACATTTAGGCCAGGAGCGATGGTGCATGCCTGTAATCTCAGCACTTTGGGAGGCCGAGGCAGGCGGATTGCCTGAGGTCAGGAGTTCGAGACCAGCCTGACCAACATGGTGAAACCCCATCTCTACTAAAAATACAAAAATTAGCTGGGTGCAGTGGCGGACGCCTGTAATCCCAGCTACTTGGTAGGCTGAGACAGGAGAATCACTTGAGCCCGGGAGGCAGAGGTTGCAGTGAGCTAAGATGGTGCCACTGCACTCCAGCCTGGGCAACAGAGCAAGACTCCATCTCAAAATAAAATAAAATAAAGTAAAATAAAATAAAATATTCCTTCTATGGAACAAAGTTCCATTAAGGCCAATTTGCTAAAAGCCTATATAAAATATATTCTTGCTGCACTTTATACAAATAATCAAGTCAAGTATAATAAAGCAAATCAGTCTTACTATAATTTGTCTTTAATAAAAATGGAAAACTGGAAAGAAAAATAGTATGTTTCAGAAACTATGGTATACTTGTTATTAAATTCTAGTCTCATTAGTTATTTTTCAGTTTGTTTCTGCAATTTAGGCTAACCCTGTTTATTCCTGTAAACCAACCAATGATCTCTAATTGCTACTCAAAAAAAAAAAAAAAAAAAAAAACCAAACCCAAAAGAGATGGGTAATGTAAAAATCTGGATCAATATCCTAATTCTGGGCACATTACAATCAGTTAACAACCCCATACCAGCTTAGTTCCAACAGTTGTCCAGTTCATAAAAACCCTCCTAATTTGTTTACTTGGAATAATTTTACTTATTTTGCTTTACTCTTGTGGAATATGTTGCTGTTATACTTTTTGTGTAGGAATACAGAACAAGCTTACTAAATATTTTCTTAAACACTTGTTAATTGTTTGGGAGGCACTTTAGGAGGCTGAGGCGGGCAGATCACTTGAAGTCAACAGTTAGAGACCAGCCTGGCCAACATAGTGAAACATCATCTCTACTAAAAAAATACAAAAATTAGCCGGGCATGGTGGTGCGCACCTGTAATCCCAGCTACTTGGGAGGCTGAGGTAGGAGAACCGCTTGAACCTGGAACATGGAGGTTGCAGTGAGCTGAGACTGCACCATTGCACTCCAGTCTGGGTGACAGAGCAAGACTCCATCTCAAAATAATAATAATAATAATAATACTTAAAAAACTAAAGCCAAAAATGTTTTGTTGCTTCTGCACTTCTGCCTTAAAACATTACTGGTTCCTTAGCCTTCACCCAGCAGGAGCAGTGAAAGTTTCCTTGCCAACCTCTACTGATGGTGGAACCATGAGCCAGTGGGAGCTCTCTCCTTTCAAAGTACAGAGCTAAGTCTATCCACTCATTTATTTATTTATTTATTTTATAAATATTTCTGGAGGGTCTGTGTGCCAAGCATTGTTCTTATGCTGAGACTCCAAAAGTACATGAAATTGACATGGCCCCTGTCCTTGAGGGACATACAGATTGCTGGAAATGACAGATGACAATGAAATAAACCAGCAAATGTGTGTACACACACACACACACACACACACACACACACACACTGTGAGAGACGCTAGGAGGAAGAGGCGCTATGAAGGGTCATTGATAGAGAATAGCAGAGGGAACCACTAAATATGACCGCCTTGAGTACACGTTTCTGGGGAAGTGACACAAACCTGAAGGCTATAAGGGGAAAGAGGGAAGGAGAGTATTCAGGTATGGGGACAACATGAGTTAAGATCCTTAGGTGGAAACAAGTGTGGTAGGACACACTAAGAAGAAGGAAGGGATGGGATTTGGTGTTTGATTGCAGTCGGATCCTTGGCCTATTTAGACACTGAAGTTATCAAGGATGGCAGGCCTTGGGGTAGAGCAATCAGTGACCCAGGTGCCAGACCTTCCTCAGATGAAATTCAATAAGCAGCAATGTGGCATGGCAAAGAGGCACAGCCACGTACTGTAAACCCCGAAGATGTAGGTTTTTTTACACATGATGGAGGAGTAATAACACACAAGCAGCATGAAGGAGCCAGAACGTGGAACTCAGGGAAACAGCAAGAGAATACACAGCCTCCTTTTGAGAGAGGGTGGCAAGAAAAGCAATGTCTTCAGGGGATAGTCAGAAGGGGAAAAGTGCAATGAAAAAGCTGAGAACATAGATGCTCATTTACTCCGAAAGAGGGTTCCAGTGTGCACAGGAGAAAGGAGAGGAGGACAAAGGGAAGGTTGAGTTTGGTAAGGGCAAGAACAGAGCAGAATGGAAGGGAGGCTGGGTTTACTGGAGGCACATCTCAAATGGTCACCATAGATAACTATTCCAAGATATTCAAGAGATCTAACCCCAGCAGTCATCTAGTGGATTAGAGGCACCCTCCCTCCTTTCCCAGAAATCAGCAGCCTCCTGTACTTTTTTATCCAAGGGAGTCACAGTCAAGTGAGGAGGCCAGCAACAGTACTATTTTGTTGGACAGGCTCACATCCCATGATGGCAATAGGAACCATTTATGATGGGCTACCACACAGTTCTGAGAAGTTCAAAGAAAGGGATCCTGGGCTGCCTGAGAAAGTGTATTTCATAGGTACATGACATTGGAGGCTCAAACCACTGAAAGATAGAGCACAACATTATGGAAAAAGCCTGGCAGGGTTGAGTCAATGCAGTTTCAGAGAAGGGAGTAAGACCTTAAACAGATACCCAGAGATGGCCATCAAGAAGTAAGCAAGACTCTTTGACAAACAGTGCACTAATTGTGTGTGTGTACTTTCTCCCAGTGAGACTGATATTTTATTTTGTTTTTATAATTTTTTTTATTTTTGAGATAGAGTCTCACTCTATCGCCCAGGCTGGAATGCAGTGGTGTGATCTCAGCCCACTGCAACCTACACCTCCCAGGTTCAAGCGATTCTCCTGCCTCAACCTCCCGGGTAGATAGGATTACAGGCATACACTACCAAGCTCGGCTAATTTTTTTTTTTTTTTTTTTTTTTTTAGTAGAGACGGGGTTTCACTATGTTGGCCAGGCTGGTCTCAAACTCCTGACCTCAGGTAATTTGCCTGCCTCAGCCTCCAAAAGTGCTGGGATTATAGGCATGAGCCACTGCACCTGGCCTGAAACTGATATTTTAGAGCAAATTTTGTATTTGTTTTCTTGAGAGGCAATGGCATACTGGAGCCATACAGACCATGAGTAAGCTACCTAACTTCCTTACATCTATTTCCCCCTCCATCTGTTGAATGGGTATAATAGCACGTATTCGTACAGGCTAGTATCTCTCAAAACTTAATCTGAGGCTGACCTGAGATGCTAGTCCCAGATCCTACCTCCCAGAGATTTCAGTTCAGTAGTTCTGGGGTGGGAAACACTGTCAGAGGACTGTTCGAATTAAATGAGACATGTACAAAATGTTTAACACATGTCTGGACAAGGTCAGCAATTATAACCCATAAAAAATATTTCCATTTACCGGACCTAACATGAGAGTAACTTCTTTTGGGAAAGTTAACTTCCTTTGGCATCACCGAAAATCAAACATAAGTTAAACACACCAGGCCCCATTACGGTTTTAAGGTACCAGCTTCCCCCTCTACTTATTATTATTATTATTATTTATTATTATTATTATTTTGAGACAGAGTCTCACTCTGCCACCCAGGATGGAGTGCAGTAGTGCAATCTCGGCTCACTGCAACCTCCGCCTCCCCAGTTCAAGCGATTCTCCTGCCTCAGCCTCCCAAGTAGCTGCAACTACCGGCTAATTTTTATATTTTTAGTAGAGATGGGGTTTCACCGTGTTGGCCAGGCTGGTCTCCAACTCCCGACCTCAGGTGATACACCTGCCTCAGCCTCCCAAAGTTCTGGGATTACAAGCATGAGCCACCGTGCCCAGCCTCTCTGTCTATTTTTAAATATTTTTTAAATTCTTTTTTTTTTTTTTTTTGAGACAGTCTCCCTCTGTTGTCCAGGTCGGAGTGCAGTGGCATGATCTCGGCTCACTGCAACCTCTGCCTCCTGGGTTCAAGTGATTCTCCTGCCTCAGCCTCTCCGAGTAGCTGGGACTACAGGCGCCCGCCACCACTCCCAGCTAATTTTTTGTATTTTTAGTAGAGACGGGGTTTCACTGTGGTCTCGATCTCCTGACCTCGTGATCCGCTCGCCTCGGCCTCCCAAAGTGCTGGGATTACAAGCGTGAGCCACCGCTCCTGGCTGTGAGTGACGCTATTTTCAAAAAGTTTTTCTTTGGCCGGGCGCGGTGGCTCACGCTTGGCCGAGGCGGGCGGATACGAGTCAGAGTTAGCCAGACGAAAACCCGTCTCTACTAAAAAACAAAAAATTAGCCGGGGTGATGGGCGTGGAAGGGCCCCGGAATCCCCCCCCCCCCCCCCGGGGGGGGGAAAGACCCAAACCCCCAAAAAAAAAAAAAAAAAAAAAAAAAAAAAAAAAAAGTTTTTCTTTGCATATGAATACCAGGTCATAGTAAATGACACTATTTTAATGCCATGCAACATTTGATATAGAAAGTTCACAACTGGCCTGGTGCAGTGGTTCACGCCTGTAATCCCAGCACTTTGGGAGGCCGAGGCGGGAAGATCATGAGGTTAGGAGATAGAGACCATCCTGGCTAACACAGTGAAACCCCGTCTCTACTAAAAAAAATACAAAAAAATTAGCCGGGTGTGGTGGTGGGCGCCTGTAGTCCCAGCTACTGGGGAGGCTGAGGCAGGAGAATGGCATGAACCCAGGAGGCAGAGGTTGCAGTGAGCCGAGATCGCACTCTGGAGACAGAGCGAGACTCCGTCTCGAAAAAAAAAAAAGCTTACAACAACTAAAGAATGTGGATAATTTCCTGGATTTTGTTTTAATTGAATTCCTTTGTGTTTTAATGACCAAAATCAGCCCTGGTTTTATTTTCAACTGAAAGTATTCTTCACAGATGAAACACGACACAATTAGACTCTTGCTTGATGAATCTCCAGTGCCTGGCACTTAACAGGCCCTATTTGTGTTTAATTTGTATGGAAGTTCTAACATCCAGAATAGTTAAAGTAGGCAGAGCAATTCCATTACAAAACCTTCCAGGTTCCCTGATAACATACTAGAGAGTTCTGAAGAACAGTTCAAAGGGTATATTGACTTTTTTTTTTTTTTTTTGAGACGGAGTCTTGCCCTCTCGCCCAGGTTGGAGTGCAGCGGTGTGATCTCGGCTTATTGCAACCTCCATCTCCCCGGTTCAAGTGATTCTCCTGCCTCGGCCTCCCGAGCAGCTGGGATAACAGGCATGCACCACCATACCTGGATAATTTTTTTATTTTTGTAGAGACGAGTTTTAACCACGTTAACCAGGCTGGTCTCAAACCCCTGACCTCAAGTAATCCTCCCGCCTCGGCCTCCCAAAGTGCTGGGATTACAGGCGTGAGCCACCGCGCCCGGCTGGTATATTGACTTTTAATAGTTCTGTAAAATCAAAATACACATGATCAGCACTGATAAAATCCTGGAACCTCTAGGTAACCGGCCTGTAGTGAATACACCGGCTCCTCCAGAGGGCTATGGTGCTGGTAACTCTGACCTTCATTATAGCAGGAGACTGGCCCCTGGTGGTGGTGGTGAAGCAGATAGAATCAGTATTCTGCCAACCAGGCACACTGCAGTCTACCAGGCCTACCCCGCCCCCTTACCACGCACTCCCCGCTAATGGGGGAGAACGTTTATTTTTATTTTAATCATGGGAAATATCTTCTAAGTAAAGGAATAACATACACACAGGCCTTTTTTTTAAACTTTAAGCCAACTTTTCTGAAATGCATTTATTCCTTTTGTCACAAAAAATTATTTAACACTTTCCCAAATCCTACAGAATCAGCATAGTGCTAGACACATTATAAGGCCCTCAATAAATACATAAATGAAAATTTAAAACATAAAATAATCTAGGAAGATAGCAAGTCTTTAGCACACTGATTCAAATTTCCCTGTTAGAAAATGAATACTTTCTAACTGGATAAACTTGAGCCAAACTGTACATAAATGCATGTTCTTTCATGATCTTTAAATTAAAAATTCAGCACTGGGTGCGGGAGCTCACACCTGTAATCCCAGCACTTTGGGAGGCTGAGGCGGTGGATCACTTGAGGTCAGGAATTCAAGACCAGCCTGGCCAACATGGTGAAATCCCGTCTCTACTAAAAACATAAAAATTAGGCGGGAGTGGTAGCACACTCCTGTAATCCCAGCTACTCGGGAGGCTGAGGCATGAGAATCACTTGAACCTGGGAGGCGGAGGTTGCAGTGAGCCAAGTTCACACCACTGCACTCCAGCCTGGGTGACAGAGCAAGACTACTGTCTCAAAAAAAAAAAAAAAAAGAAAAAGAATAAGAAAAAATCTGGCTGTTTAAATAAAAATCTACTGCCTCAAAAAACATTTTTCTTAAAAAATTTTCTGTAAAAGGCCGTAAAATGTGAGCTAAATTTCTGTATTTAAGTTGCTTTATATGTTTTTATTCCTAAATATATTATGAATAATGTAAAAAGTCATCAAGTGTAGCCACCCACATTGCAGATAGTTTATCTCATGCAAGTTTTAAATCTGGTTACGTGGCACTACCTCTAGAAACCACCCGGCACTTCCCTTTTATGGAAAAAACAAAGCATCTAAATTTTCAAAAATTGTGCTAGAGCGTTTCAACAGGCTCTTTCTTAAACAATTAGAATTTGCTTCTGACCAGCTAAATTGTTGATTAAAACTTAACCCTCTCAAGTCTAGTGAATCCATCTGGCATGGGTTTTCATTTTCAGATATCTTGAAAAGGTCACATTAAACAGCCACTTAATTCTTAGGTACTTATAATTTGTTCATACAAATACTAAAAATAGTAATTGGAGTAAAAATAAAATGTCAACACCAGTAAGGCACAAGTTACTACATGAAAGTGAATTGCACTGCCACAAAAATCACTCTTAAATTCTGAGCTGGATTCATTTTAATTATAAATTTCAGAGATGGACTGTAAAAGATCTAATCTAAGCAGAAGCATCTGACAATCTGCTCTCCCATACCCAGGCAAAATCCAATTCATATTTCTCAGCACAAAAGCCAAAAACAATCTCACAGTGTGTATGTTAAGAGATTGATCTAAAGGTTCTATTCTTATTGTGTATATATAAACCCAGAAAGCTGTGGAATCTACCATAAATCTGAAAAGTGTCCAGCATTAATTACAAAAGAATGTTAAATAAAATTCCTGTAAGTTTCATTAGTGAACCATCATGATTACATAAGGTGTATTTTCATGCATTTATTTGGCTTTTGTCACTGGACTATTCCTTGTGGAGATGAACATCTCAGTATGTCTGTTTTCTACATTTAACATCAAGGGCAGAGGTTGTTTTTATTAGCCTTATTTAGCATCGTGCACAGTAAATTCCAGTGTATTCTGGAATAACCTAGGGATATAAGCTACTCAGATTTTTATTTTTATTTTTATTTTTATTTTTTATTTTTTATTTTTTTTGAGACAGAGTCTCGCTCTGTCGCCCAGGCTGGAGTGCAGTGGCGCAATCTCGGCTCACTGCAAGCTCCGCCTCCCGGGTTCACGCCATTCTCCTGCCTCAGCCTCTCCGAGTAGCTGGGACTACAGGCGCCCGCCACCACGCCCGGCTAATTTTTTTTTGTATTTTTTGGTAGAGACGGGGTTTCACCGTGGTCTCGATCTCCTGACCTCGTGATCCACCCGCCTCGGCCTCCCAAAGTGCTGGGATTACAAGCGTGAGCCACCGCGCCCGGCCAGATTTTTATTTTTTGAGACAAGTTTCTTGCTATGTCACCCGGACTGGAGTGCTCACTGCAGCCTCACCCTCCAGGGCTGATGCAATCTTCCCACCTCAGCCTCCCGAGCAACTGGGATGACAGGAATATGCCACCACGCCCAGCAAATTGTAGAGATGGTGTTTCACTATGTTGCCCAGGCTGGTCTCGAACTCCTGGTCTCAAGCAATCCACCCACTTTGGCCTCCCAAAGTCCTGGGATTACAGGTGTCAGCCACCACACCCAGCCATCTGGTTCTTAACTGATCCTTAAGTCCTAGAGTAAACAAGAGCAAATGTAGGAAAGGAGACCTTCAGATAGACCAAATGACTCATTGTTAGGCGCTGTCCACAAAGCAAGCTGTTGAATTTCAAGGACTGGAGATTGGTTGTACCTTTCGGGGAGAAACTGGTTATCCCAGTGATGGAATGCCTTAATGAAAAATTTCCCTAAAGCTTCAAGTTCCTCTGTGGAGTCTGTTTTAGGATTTTATTAACTCACAGAAAACAACCAAATTCATGATGTGATACAGGGAATAGCCTGGAAAGCACTTTCTTAATACTGCCTAGAACTTCATTTTAAGCAAGAGTTGAAATTAGGATAAAATAATTATCCTATCTGGGAAGGCTGGGTGCGGTGGCTCATGCCTGTAATCCCAGTGCTTTGAGAGGCTGAGGCAGAAAGATGGAGGAGTTCAAGGCTAACCTGGACAACAGTGAGATCCTGCCTCTACCAAAAAAAAAAAAAAAAGAAAGAAAAGAAAAAAGAAAGTAAAGGCACTCACACTGTTTATATAGACACTAGCTACGATATGGACACTAGTTACAATTGAAAAAGAAGAAATAGTGGATTTTAGACCACTGTAAAGCATAAAGAGATAATCTGTTCTGAATCTGTTTAAATTTGCTTCGGTTTTATTTATTTATTTATTTATTTATTTTATTTACTGAGACAGAGTCTTGCTCTGTCACCCAGGTTGTTGTGCAGTGGCATGATCTCGGCTCACTGCAAGCTCTGCCTCCCAGGTTCACGCCATTCTCCTGCCACAGTCTCCCCAGCAGCTGGGACAATAGGCGCACACTGCCAGGCCTGGCTAATTTTTTTGTATTTTTAATAGAGACGGGGTTTCACTGTGTTGGCCAGGATGGTCTCAATCTCCTGACCTCGTGATCTGCCCGCCTTGGCTTCCCAAAATGCTGGGATTACAGGCGTGAGCCAGCGCGCCTGCTATTTATTTTTTGAGACAGAGTTTTACTCTTGTTGCCCAGGCTGGAGTGCAGTGGCGCGATCTCGGCTCACTGCAATCTTTGCCTCCCAGGTTCAAGCTTCTCCTGCCTCAGCCTCCTGAGTAGCTGGGATTACAGGTGCCCACCACCATGCCCAGCTGATTTTTTGTATTTTTAGTAGAGATGGGGTTTCATCATGTTGACCAGGCTGGTCTCGAACTCCTGACCTCAGGTGATCCACCCACCTCGGCCTCTCAAAGTGCATGGATTACAGGCGTCAGCCACTGTGTCCACCCTTGCTTCAGTTTTAAAACCAGTTAAAATGTTCTATGTTCAGCTGATGTCTTACTAATTAGTTTTCCAATTAGAAGAGATGAATGGAAAGATGAGTTAAAAATATAGTGGAGAGGGTTGGGTGTGGTGGTCATGTCTACAATCTAAGCACTTTGGAAGGCCAAATTGGGTGGATCACTTGAGCCCAGGAGTTTGAGACCAGCCTTGGCAACAAAGCGAGACCTCATCTCTACCAAAAACACAACAAAATAGCCATGTGTCTCTGGTGTATGCCTGTAGTCCCAGCTACTCCAAGCTGAAGATCCCATGAGCCTATGAGTTCAAGGTTATAGTGAGTTATGACCATGCCACTGCACTCTAGCCTGGGTGACTGAGTGAGACCCTATTGCTAAAATAAATAAAACAGTGGAGAATATTTTAATTCCTAATTTTTAATAATACCTACATTAATAAATATAACATTAAAAATGTTTTGAGAGACAGGGTCTCACTTTGTTGCCCAGGCTGGAGTGCAGTGGCATGATCATAGTTCACTGCAGCCACGACCTCCTGGGCTCAAGCAATCTTCCCACCTCAGCCTCCTGGGACTATAGGCACTTTGCCGGCATGCCTGGCTAATTTCTTATTTTTCTGTTTGTAGAGATGGGGTCTCACTATATTGCCCAGGCCAAACTCAAACTCCTAGGGTCAAGTGATCCTCCCACCTCAGTCTCCCAAAGTGCTGTATGAGCCACTATGTCCAGCTAAATATAACATTATTAAATGTAAATACTACAGCATCAGTTCTACCAGAATGCTGCTTTAAGTACAGCAAAATTCCAAACTCTAAAATTTTCATTTTTTCTTGAACAAATTTTGATGCATCTTTGTTCTTATACAAATTTCTGACATACTACATATGAAGAATGATCCACTCTCAATGGGTATTATACATTTTATTTAAAGACTTCAAAGTAAAAAAAAAAAAGGTACAGAAATACAGATTACATTATGATGACCACAGTAGTATTCTACACGACAAAAATAAAAACAGATTTAAGTAAATGTACCGGCACTGAATAAGCATTTACTTAACATCCAATCCAGGCTGCATATGCACAAAATGATCTGACCACATGCTTATGCAAAATAAAGTTTTTCTTAGAACGCCAAAATTCCAACCATTTTGACTGTCCGCTGCCTACTCCCCTGTTGAGTATTTTGAGTGAACTTCTACAGAATATAAAAACAATTGGCATGGCACTTAAAGACTGCAAAAAACAGAACACAATTAAAAACATTTATAATGCATTTCTGTATAAAATATACACTGTAAATCTTATTAGTTAAAGAAAGATTTAAAAACAAAAGACCACCCTGAATAATGGTTAAAACTTCATCATAGAAAAATGCTCATCATTTTGTACATTATTGATAGAAACTACTGAGAGGTTTTTTTGGGGGACTGGTGGGAAGGTAGATACCTAACTTAAAGATTCATTCAAAATTTGCTTTAAATTGTGGGTAATAACTCACTGCTTACCCCTTCTCAAAATGTTTTATCATGAATACTCTAATATTTAACCACAAGACAAACATAAAGAATAACCTGAAGAAGGTGTTTCTCAAAGTGAGGTCGAAGGCTCCAAAAGAAGTCTAAGGTGGGCCCACTAGTGTGCATTTTAAGCCAACTTCCTAGGTGATTATTTCACATTCCCAAATCTGAGAACTAATGCCCTATGGGAAACAGCACCACTTAAAAGCAAGGCCATAAACATATTTCTGACATGAGATACAGAATTCTAAGTTTATGATTTGAAGTGAATACTGCTTTTTGTTTTAAAACAAGTTTCAGGTGTTAAGAGAAACATATTAAATAAACATGTGGATGTATATAAACATTTTCCTTTGAGGTTTTCATTGCTTTCAGACTTATGCTATTTGAAGGAAAGAGAGTACACAGCTAGAAACTTTGGAAAAATGACATTTCCAATGAAATGTAGCATCCACCCCTCCAAAAAAAAGGTAATTTATTAAATGCCTACAAATTTTAAAACAGTTGAAATTTAAACTAGATAACTTTCCTAAAATTTTTACTAAGATTAAAAAATTTTAAGTAATTTAGATAATCATGGTTACTTTTTAAGTCTCTTTTCATTAAAAAAATATTTAAAATAAACAACAGAAGGATGCTATATTTGGCACCCCTTTAAATAATAAACTGCTAAACACTAATATTAATAAAAAATAATCGAGGAACTCTGCTTCTGAAATGTATTCTACTATGTGTTACATGTGTTGTCCAGTTAATAAAACTCACTGAAAGAGCTGATACTGTGATGTGTGTGAGTGTATGTGTGTGTCCTGAACATTTATTCATGCCTACTTTATTTTTCTGATTTCACTAAAGACTCTAAAAACAGGGTCCAATCATATAGATAACGTGGTTTAGGGGAAGAAATGAGCATAATTAAGATACCCTACTTAAAAAATAAATAATTTTCCTGTATGCTAAATTATAAGGAAAAAATATTATACATTCTGCCTCCACTGAATACATGGAATGCTTTTACAAGTTTGGTAACAATAATGAGTGCCTCATTTGAATCAAGTCACAAAAAGCAACTGTGGGGATTCACTCTCCAATAGGAAATAAAAATATTACCACTGTACTTTTCTGTGTCTATTTTAAATTTGTTTTTTTCTTTTCTATATACTGAGTAATTTTCCACTCAACTGCATCCTTGGTCTTTTGCAGTATATATATTAACACTGCAGTTAAAGTTTCCAATAAAGGGATAGGCTCAGGAGCTACCCCGTCAACATACTTAAAAAGAAAAATCACTTGTGCCAGTTTTGCAAAAATAGTTAATGATTTGGAATCTGATTCATAATAAAAAGTGTCTGTTTTTTAACTCAAGAAGAATTTTCCAATTTGGTTTTTGTTTTGTTTTGTTCTGAGACCGAGTCTCACTCACTGTTGCCCAGGCTGGAGTAATCCTGGCTCACTGCCAACTCCATCTCCTGGGTTCAAGCGATTCTTCTGCTTCAGCCTCCCGAGTAGCTGGGATTACAGGTATGTGCCACCATGCCCAGCTAATTTTTGTATTTTTAGTAGAGACAGGATTTCACCATGTTGGCCAGGCCGATCTCGAACTCCTGACCTCAAGTGATCTGTCTGCCTCAACCTCCCAAAGTACTGGGATTTTAGGCATTGAGTCACTGCACCCAGCTGAATTTCCCAATTCTAAGCAAGCAGCATCTTCTATTACCAATTTAATAACTCCTGCCTTAAAAAATAGATAATTTATTTATCCAAGGCAATAAAATTTACACCTGAATTTTTAAACATAAAGAACTCCAAAACTAATAGGTAATATAAAAAGTTGTTGCATTTTATATTACTCTTTTATTTCAAAATTAAACCCTGAAATGATTTAACACAGAATGACAAAAATTATGGGAGTTTATGATGTAATCCCACTATGTGCCTTAATGCAACAGATACTTTTTCAATGCAGTGGTTTTTGCTTTTTTTTTTTAAATAAAAAAGATAACTTCATTACTCATCTGTAGGCCTTTTAAAAACTGAAAAACCAGTTCAACTAAATTTTGGCATGATTGTCTGGAAGCTAGTAGTATTAATTTCTTTTTCATAGTAAAACAGATGTAATAATTGATTCATATAGTCTATGAGAGAAGATATTGGGTGTTTTTTTGTAGGTGGCAAATATAAAATGGTTAATTGTATCCAGGCTGGCAGCAAGTTTATCCATGCATTAAATGGCAACATGAGTAGAATACATGGTTGAAAAATGAGGATCAGACACATTCTTCTGCAGACATCAAAAGAGGATTGATATACTCAAAACCTTCAAATTCAGACTGATCAATCTTCCTCACAATGTCACTGTTGAAAGAAAAATAAATTTATTTTGATCATAATCAAGATTTCTTCAACCTTTAAATGGTAAAATAAGATTAAAAAACAAATAATTAGGCTAATTGTACTGAAAGAAAATCTATAAATTTTTAGATTAATCCCCCAAATTTTCTAGACGAATCAAGAATGGAGTACTGAAAATTTAAAAAGCCCCGATAATCCCACAGGCAAGTTTAGAGCCAAAAAGGAGTTCAAAACTGAGGACTGCGAATAAAAAAGACACCAGTTGTCACGATTCCAGTTAATCTTAACTTTTGACCAGAACAACATTCTTAGTTATAGGTGAACATCCAGGTTTGAATTAGCATTCAATTTAGTAGTCACCTCAACAGCCAGATGTTAGATGGTGTAGCCCAGAGGAAGTTAGCCAAAAGGAAAAAGGCAATAGGAACAAGTACACTGAGAGACCTGGAATGAGGAGAGAACACCGCAGGGAGATCATGGGTCACAGAGAGGGGAGAGGTTGGCATTTTGTTACACTGGGCTTCTACTTTAATATACAGTGAGTAGTGCTATCAAATATTTAATACATAAACGTATACGCCATACTAAGAAGCACAAAGTTACAGAGTATAGTCCCTTCCTTCAAGGAGGGGAGGTAACTCCTACTGGAAGAGAAAGCAGTACTTGTTAAATTTTATACACAGTAAGCTAAGTCCTGTTCTAACCATGGTTCTAAAGAAAGGCATGACTTCTAGTTGGAGAAATCAAGGAAGGCAGTATTCATTCTGCAAACACTTAATGAATGGAATGATGAAAGACTGTGGTAGGTCTGGGCAAATGCAAGTAATTAGGGTGGAGCACAGGAATAGAAGTGTGTTAGATGATGCTGAAGAAAAATAATGGCTAAATCAAATAGGCCAGTGATGTTTACACTAAGGAGTTTCACCTTGATCCATCAAAGATCTGGTTGCATCTGAGGTGGCTCTGAAAGATGGGAAGATTTCAATAGGTAAAAATGAAGGCGGGATATACAGGAATGAGCAGGCAGAGGCAGAAGCAGAGACAATAATACTATTAGGGAATGGTGAGTAGCTGAGACTGATCAGAACACCGTTTGTATTATGGTGAGAGGTATTGCTAGAAAGGCTGAAACAGATGTGGGGAGGCCTTAAATGCTAGCCAAGAGGATAGATGTTACCTGATAGGCAATGAAGGAGTTACTGAAGGTTTCTGATTAAAGGGGTTCAAGAATTGGAGTGGTACTTCACAAGGCATACAGAATAGGTTGCAAAGTGAAGGAGTAAAGATCAATTAGGAGGCTGATACAATACTCTGGGTATGACTTGAATGAGGCCTGAACTAGGGTGTGTCAATGGAAACAGAAAAGAAGGATCTGATATAAATGATGAAATAATGAAAACACAAAGACTTGGCAGCTGCAGGTATTATGTAATCTGTTAAGAAAAAGGAGGAGTCCACAATCACTGACATCTGGAATCTGAACGACAGGGACACACTGTGAGCAGAACTAGGTAACTAAAAAAAAGGAACTGATTAAGAACAATAGAGACCATAAAGGGTCATTACTTTGATTTTAGACTTCATATATTTGAGCTGCTTGGCTGACAAACTGGGGGCCATGTTAAACAGAAATGCAGTTCAGGAGATCTAACGGCAGAGGATAAGTGCTTCAGAAACCATCATGCATTTATTCTTCACAGCAACCTTATGAGGTAGGCAATTTGAGAACAGGCTCACAGAAGTTATGCAATTCCTTTCCAAGGTTACCCAGTTGGTAAGAGGTGGCATCGGGATTCAAACTCCTATCTTTTGATTAAATCCAGTGTTCCTTCTAATACACAATGCTGTCAGAAATAATGACTTGGTACACATCTTTCTCCTCTAGTAGACAGTATGCTTTTGGGGAGATCAGACTGTCTTGATTGCCTTTGAATGTCTAGTATTTAGCATAACACCTTTTGCTCAATAACCATTTGCCATTTAACTGAGAGTCATTTAATTAGCTGGTATCTATGCTACAGGGCTGGCTGAAATCTCCAAGGTACAAACTGTATATAGCAAAAAGAAGGTTGTCAGGAACAGAACCATGGAGCATCCTGGTCTCAAGGGGACAGGGAAAACACATGAGAGGAAAGTAGTCACAGAGATGAAACAGAACCAGAATAGGCAGTGCTACCTAAGGCAAAGCCACGAGTATCAAATGCTTTACATTCATCAAGGAAGAGGAAGACTGACTCCAAAATGCTTTACAATTTAGAAATTAAGAAATTGATTAAGACAGGTTCAGTTGTAAGGGGTTGAAGTGTTGACAGTAAAAAAAAAAAAAAAAAATTTTTCAAGACAATCAACATTGACTAGTCTGAAGAAGTTTGATTAGAGGTGCAGCGTATTTATTTTTCTTTGACCATGAACATCTATTAACTTT
This sequence comes from Hylobates moloch, assembly GCF_009828535.3. Taxonomy (NCBI): domain Eukaryota; kingdom Metazoa; phylum Chordata; class Mammalia; order Primates; family Hylobatidae; genus Hylobates; species Hylobates moloch. Next base: position 80,921,339 of record NW_026652288.1, on the reverse strand, counting down.
TTTTTTTTGAGGCTTCAAGATGAAAATGAGGAAAAACGTGGTTGTTCAAATGTGGTTGTTCAAAGGGAAAAATCAGAGTATCTGAGCATGCTTACATAGGGGAAATAAGCTAGAAAAAAAAAATCAAAGAAGGTCCAATAAAAAGATAACTGACAAAATGAAATCTTAAGGAAACAGGTCTAGGAAAATAGGAGGGACACCCCTTGTAAAGGAGAGCCTTCCAAGAGTAGGGAATAAGAAAATGATGAAAAGAGTTAGAAAGCAATTTTGAGATGCCAGGTGGTCTGGGGACAGCTGGAAAGGAGGCAAGGTCACCTCAGAGAGGTTATCAGTCCTTGCATCAAATTAAGACAAAGTTAATCCATTAACAGTGATGGAAAAAGGAGTAGAACTGAAGGCTTCTGAAATGAAGAGACTGTTTGGAGCAGGTGCTGGGAGAAATGTGGTAAGAAATAAGTAAAATGACTGCCAAACAATAAGGGCCTCCTTGAGATTAGAGAGAATGAATCTGTAACAACAGGTAAATAATCAAAATATCTCCCAATTATTCCAAACTATATTTTTAAAAGATGCAGTATAAGCACAAAAAATATATCAGATCACTGATGGCTGGATTTAATAACTCAATGTAATTTCTTAAAAAAAGCAATTTGGCAATACATATCAAGAGCTTTAAAATGTTAATACCCTCTGACCTAATTATCTTTCTAGGAATCTATCTTAAGGCAATACTCAGGAACTCAAAGACAGTCCTTGTCAAATGGGAAACAGTGCAGCGTGGTAGAAAGAGCACAGGCCTTAGTCAGTCAGATTTGGGTTTGAATCCTGACTCTGCCACCTGATAGCTGTGTAACTTTGCTTAACCTCTCTGAGCCTTGGTTTCCTCATCTGTAAAACGAAGATGACAATAACTAGTTTACAAAGTTGTTGTGAAAATAAGATAATGCACTATAAAGCAAAGGAGAAAATGACAATTACTATTAAAACTTATAATGGTACAGTGGATACAAATACCAGTAACTGAATGGTTATATATAGTATAGGCCAGGCACAGTGGCTCACGCCTGTAATCCCAACACTTTAAGAGGCCAAGGTGGGTGGATCATGTGAGGTCTGGAGTTCAAGATCAGCCTAGCCAACATGGCAAACCCTGTCCTTACTAAAAATACAAAAATTAGCCGGGCATGGCGGCACATGCCTGTAGTACCAGCTACTCAGGGTGTCTGAGGTAGGAGAATCGCTTGAACCTGGGAAGCAGAGGTTGCAGTGAGCCGAGATTGCACCACTGCACTCCAGCCTGGGCGACAGAGCGAGACTCCATCTCAAAAATAAAATAAAATGAAATAAAATAGAAAATAAAATTATAGTATAATCTGATAATGAAACATTGCATAGTCACTAAAAATGGGATTTCCAAAGAACTTAAAAAAAATTTCAGTGTACAGAATTACTTACTCATCATCTGGAGTGAGCTGGACAGGTTCATTAGTAAACTGAGAATCAAAGTTGTCCAAACCAAACTCCCCAGAAATATTTGGTTTAAAGGGAGGTACCACCTGTTTTTGCTCCATCTGAAAAGACATATTGGATGACAGCTCAAGTCTGTATTCTTAGAAAAACTCCACCTCTACAGTTCTCCTCTGCACTCATTGTTTACCTTATTAAAGTGAGTCTTGAAGCATGGTTCAATGATATTAGCAATGATGAACATAATTTACAAATATGAGCTGGGCATGGCGGCTCACGTCTGTAATCCCAACCGCTTGGTAGGTTGAGATGGGAGGATCACTTGAGGCCAGGTGTTCAAGACCAGCCCGGACAACATAGCAAGACCCCATCTCTATAAAAAAATAAAAAATTGGCTGGGTGCAGTGGCTCACGCCTGTAATCCCATCACTTTGGGAGGCCAAGGTGCACAGATCACCTGAGGTCAGGGATTCAAGACCAGCCTGGCCAACATAGTGAAACCCCGTCTCTACTAAAAATACCAAAATTAGCCAGGTGTGGTGGCGCACGCCTGTAATCCCAGCTACTCTGGAGGCTGAGACAGGAGAAATCACTTGAACCCAGGTGGCGAAGGTTGCAGTGAGCTGAGATTGTCCCACTACACTCCAGCCTGGGAGACAGAGCAAGACACCATCTCAAAAAAAAAAAAAAAAAAAAAAAAAAAAGAAAATTAGCTGGGTACCATGGCTTATGCCTATAGTCCCAGCTACTTGGGAGGTTAACACAGGAGGATCTCTTGAGCCCAGGAGTTCAATCAAGGCTGTCATGATAGCTCATGACAGCAGCCTGGGCAACAGAGTGAGACTGTTTCTCTTAAAAAAATAAAAACAAGTATAAACATTGATATGGGCCTCAATAACATTACAACCTGCTTTATTACATTAATATTCAATTTTTTGGCTGGGCATGGTGGCTCACCCCTGGAATCCCAGCACTTTGGGAGGCTGAGGCGGGCAGATCACTTGAGGTCAAGAGTTCAATACTAGCCTGGCCAACATGATGAAACCCCGTCTCTACTAAAAATACAAAAATTAGCTGGGCGTGGTGGCGTGTGCCTGTAATCCCAGCTACTCAGGAGGCTGAGGCAGAATTGCTTGAACCCAGGAGGCGGAGGCTGCAGTGAGCAGAGATCACACTACTGCACTCCAGCCTGGGCGACAGAATGAGACTCCATCTCAGAAAAAAAAAAATAAATTAAAAAAAATTGAATTTTTTTTGTTTTAAAAGTTTTCTAAAAAGCAGTTTAGAAAGTGGTTTTAAGTTTTTAGAGCTGTGATATGTTAGCTAAGACAATAAAATCTGGCCCAAGATAGGCCAGGTGCGGTGGCTCACACCTGTAATCCCAGCACTTTGGGAGGCCGAGGTGGGTGTATCACCTGAGGTCAGGAGTTCGAGACCAGCCTGGCCGACACTGTGAAACCCCCGCCCGCCCATCTCTACTAAAAATACAAAAATTAGCCAGGCATGGTGGTGTGTGCCTGTAATTCCAACAACTAGGGAGGCGGAGGCAGAACTGCTTGAACCCGGGAGGCAGAGGTTGCAGTGAGCTGAGATGGTGCTATTGCACTCCAGCCTGGGTGACAGAGCAAGACTCCGTCTAAAAACAAAAAAACAGAACAAACAAAAAAAATTGGCCCAAGATAATAATGAAACCTAATAGAGAAAGTAATCAAAATTTACATACCATATCCCAGTCAACATTTCGGAAGAACGGATGTCCCTGAATATCAGCAAATCCTGTTTGAGGATGACAACCCAATCGTTCCTTAGGGTCCTATGGTGAAAGAAATGTTTCCAGAATTGGATGAATGTCATGCTTTAAAATAAATCACCTTTGTGATCTATGTTTTGTGTCCTCACATGATACTCTTATTTCTGAAGTTGGAATGGTCTATCTTTTATTTCTACAAAGTACAACTCCAGAACAAATTGAGTTATCTGAAACTTGTGATAGGTAAGATTTCCTCATGGCACTTTCTCCACCTATCATGTAATTAAAACAGAGAATCATCACCAATTCCTTGCTAAAGAAAAATAGGAAAAAGAGAACAGCAGAATCATTTGAGCAACACCCAGCCATTTCTTTGGCATAACCTAGTGTGACAATCAAAACATGCAAACCTCCAAACTTCATCAGAAGTTTGTTTTTAGCTTAATTTAAAAGCCCCATGCCCAATTACAGCAACAAATCACCTGTGTGAGACAATGATACAACCATTATCTGAATCACTGAACTGAGAAGCAGCCTGCAACTTATAAAAAGTCTTGGCTTATTCATCGCTATGAATGAGAATATGTTCCCATTTTTCTTTCTGATAAAAGGTATTTTATTTTGCTTATCAACACCTCTTGCCTTCATTTTTCACTATGTGAAAAACTAGGTTTCAAGTTTAAATCTTTCCTCACATAAATTGTTTATTTTTTAAAAGGCTTCAAGTTCTTATTTTATTAAAATCCATTATCTTATCTATTTACCTTAAAAGGTAAATGTACATCAACCTTTCTATCATACCATTTATTTAAAGTAGAATTTATAATTGCCAAGACCACACTCCTAGATCCTAAAACTCCTCTACCCTACCAACAGCAACAAACAATTGAATCATGTTCACATTTTTAAGAGCCAAAGATAGCATTTCATTTCTTCTGAATTTTACCTAATTATAGCATTTTTGACATGAGAATTTCTAGGGAGCACTGCGGCCCACGTGCTCAGAAAATGGAAACAGAGTTCAAAGTACAATTATGGCTAGACCCAAAGATTAACTCTTCCCCTATGTGAGAATATGGTATATATTATTTACACACAAAAAAACATTATGTAATATATAGCTGGGGAGTAAATTTTACTGCCAAAATGGAAAGAACAACTAACTTATCTCAGGATCTAATGCTCTCTATTACTCTTTGGGTAAGAGACAAATTCTGGGTCAAACTGAAAAAGTTACATTCTCTACTGTTTTGGAATTTTACATTTCCCAAACCGCTACTGACCAGTTTGATATCTATAGAAAGAGACAAATCACAAAATATTCTTATACACAATTTATACCTTGTTAAGAAAACTCTTCAGAACACTTGCAGCTTTTACAGACAGAGAACGTGGTATGCGAATTTGTTTTTCCAAAATAACTAGAAAGATAAAAATTATAGTATTATATTTAACTTTTACATGGCTTTAATCTTTTCTCTTCTTTTTTGAAAGGGTCTTGCTGTTGCCCAGGTTGGAATGCAATACTGCAATCACAGCTCACTGCAGCCTTGACCTCCCGGGCTTAAGCAATCCTTCCCCCTCAGCCTCCCAAGTAGCTGGGACCACAGGCGCCACCATCACACTCGGGTAAATTTTTCTTTTTTTGAGATGGAGTCTTGTTCTGTCATCCAGGCTGGAGTACAGTGGCACGATCTCAGCTCACTGCAACCTCTGCCTCCCGGGTTCAAACGCTTCTACTACTTCAGCCTCCTGAGTAGCTGGGATTACTGGCGTGTGCCACTACGCCCAGTGAGTTTTGTGTTTTTGGTAGACATGGGGTTTCACCATGCTGGCCGGGCTGGTCTCGAACTCCTGAACTCATGAAGGTAAGTGATCCGCCCACCTCAGCCTCCCAAAGTGCTGGGATTACAGGCGTGAGCCACTGTGCCCAGCAATGGCTGGCTAATTTTAAATTTTTTTGTAGAGATAAGGGTCTCACCATATTGCTCAGGCTGGTCTTGAACTCCTGGGCTCAAGCAATCCTCCTGCCTTGGACCCCCAAAGTGCTGGGATTACAGGTGTGAACCACTGCATCTGGCAATCTTTAAATTTCTTTTTTCTTTTTTTTTGAGACAGAGTGTCACTGTCTTGCTCAGGCTGGAGTGCAGTGGCACGATCTCAGCTCACTGCAACCTCCACCTCCCAGGCTCAAGTGATTCTCTTGCCTGACCCTCCTGAGTAGTTGGGATTACAGGTGCCCGCCACGACGCCCAGCTAATTTTTTTTATTTTTAGTAGAGACGGGGTTTTGCCATGTTGGCCAGGCTGGTCTCGAACTCCTGACCTCAAGTGATCTGCCCAGCTCGGCTTCTCAAAGTGCTGGGATTACAGATGTGAGCCACTGTGCCTGGGTGCAATCTTTAAATTTTTATTATAAGATATTTAAGGCATTCCAGGAGAAAAAATGAGATATTACACATATAACTGAAGTGCCTCCTGTACTTTCCTAAACCCCTTCTTTTCCCATCTTCTCAGAGAAAGCCTCTAATCTGAATACTATTTATCATTTACATGAATCTTATTCTTTGACTACCTAATTGTGCCTCAGTTTCCTCATCTGTAAAACAGGAATAAAAAATACTTCATAGGATTGTTATGAGGTTTAAATGAGTTAACCTTTGTAAAATGCTTGGCATATATAACATGCAATTTTATTGGACATTGCCAAATTATTCTTTAAAGCTGTTGTGTCAGTTTTCATTCCTACCAGCAGGCTAGAAGAGTTCCAGTTGCTCCACATACTCACCAGCACTGGTATTATCTGACTTTAATATTTTAATCAAATGTACCGATATGAAATGGTAACTCACTAACATTTAATGTGCATCCCCTTAATTGCTAGTGAGACTGAATGTCTTTTCACATATTCCATGGCCATTTGGGCTTCCTATTACATGAAATGCCTATGTATATCCTGTGATGGCTTTAATTATTAAATGTAGAATTTTATAGTAGGTTTCATACTTCTTTGTATTCTGTGCTAGACGTCCCTGTACTTGTCTGCTTGTTTCTGTCAATTCTGTATATTCCCTGATGTGAGGCCTTTTTTCCCCATCTTTTGATCACTCATCATCTTAGTGCTCTATTTCCCCTCATACTGTTCTTGAACTTACACACTCAGCCTTGGGGTCCCTGTGTAAAGATTATCCTCTCTAGCCACAGGATTCCTTTCTCCAATCTGTTTGTGATGGATAATTCTAAATAACCCGTTATGATTTTGAGTATGAGAAGGTAACTGTGAACAGGAGTGAAGACTATAGAAAAGAAAGAATGTATTAAAAAAACATCAAAACCTAATACACAGAGGCCAGGCGCAGTGGCTCATTCCTGTAATCTCAGCACTTTGGGGAGGCTGAGGTGGGCAGATCACTTGAAGTCAGGAGTTCAAGACCAGCCTGACCAACACGGTGAGACCCTGCCTCTACTAAAAATACAAAAATTAGCCAGGCATAGTGGTGTGTGCCTGTAATCCCAGCTACTCGGGAGGCTGAGGCAGAAGAATTGCTTGAAACACGGAGGTGGAGGTTGCAGTGAGCCGAGATTGCGCCCCTGCACTCCAGCCTGGGCAAAAGAGTGAGACCTTGTCTCAAAAACAAACAAAAACAACAATAAAACCTAATACAGTGAGTCAGGAGTACATTTTCCAGATTATGCTCATTTTTCTTACTCAAAGTAGTAACCTGAATCACTCTCATTTGTACTCTAGGTTTTTCTCAGAGAATCTCTGTAAAATACTCCAAATTACCTTGGAAGAGATAATCTTCTGTGTTCTGGTCAGGGTTATCAGAGCTCCCAACAATATCAAATGGGGACCTTCCTGCCATCATCTCAAACATTAGCACTCCAAGAGCCCACCAGTCAACACTGAAACCTTCAGAAAGAAATTTTAAAGCAATGAATTATACACTTTGCATTCTTGAAAGTTAGTTAACTGGAGATTTTATCACATACAGGAAAAAGAAACAATGAAAAAGTAAACTCTAAATGCATTCCAACTATCATGGTAGGCACTGAAGATTATAGAAATGCTTCATTTATCAACAAGGGTAGGTACCTAAAAGATAATTTTAAAAATAAAATTATGAGAAAAAAACTTTCTTTTTCCCTGTATGACTACTTTCAGACTCATGCCCAATATCTAATATTGTGTGTTGAGGATATAATTAAATTGTATTTCAGAGTAATCTCCTTGGTCTTAAACTTGATCTTTTGCTAGCTGATAAAGACCAGTGAAGGACAGTGGATTCAGAATCTGAGCAGCTTTCATTAAGTACCACATTCTCCTTCATATCTGCTGAAGGCAGAGGGCCAAAACCCAAAAAGTCAAATGTTTTCTCAAGGTAAGTGTATCTTCTGGTGCCTGAAATACTGTTAATCTTTCCACTATCTTTCAGATTCCTGGGGGAAATATCCCAGGAAATCTGAAAAATTTTCCAGAGGTTCATGACTCTGGAGTCACGTGGGTGCTGTTCTGAATCCTTGACCTTAGGCGAGTTATTTAAACTTTCTGTATGTCAGTTTCCTCATCTGTAAAAGGAGAATTAACAGTACTTACCTCACAGGGTTGTTAAGAGGATTAACTTAGTTAATATATGTAAACTGCTTAGAATAGTGCCTGCTACTGTTTAGTGTTTGTCATTAATAAAGTATTATTCAGCTTCGTACCCCCAAATACTGCCAAGGTCCCACTGTCTCCGATTTCAAAGTCTGAGGCTGTCCATGTAGTTTTTAACAGGATCAAGAATGCTTATATTAATAAGATCATGTCAAAATGCATTAGTGTACTGTAATGCAATTGGTACCACATTTAACCACCCATCTAGCAATAGCTAAAATAATACCACCAATTTATTTATTACCATAATCTTCTCCTCTTAAAATTTCAGGAGCAATGTAATTAGGAGTACCACAGAAAGTGCTGGTTGTATCTCCTGGCCGTAATCCTTCCTTTTATTAAAAAGAACAGAAAGAAATAATGAGATAAAAAATTCTGTTTTAAATTCACCCTTTCTATTTCACCTATCATATAAGTTCAGCGTCTGTAGTGATACATTAAACTCACTTAACATCACTAGAACAATCGCCCTTATTATTATTATTTTTGACAGGGTCTTGCTCTGTCACCCAGGCTGGCATGCAGTGGCGTGATCTCAGCTCATTGCAACCTCCACCTCCTGGGTTCAGGCAATTCTTGTGTCTCAGCCTCCTGAGTAGTTGGAATTACAGGCATGCACCAACACACCAAGCTAATTTTTGTATTTTTAGTAGAGACAGGGTTTCACTATGTTGGCCAGGCTGGTCTCGATCTCCTGGCCTCAAGTGATCCACCTGCCTCGGCCTCCCAAAGTGCTGGGATTACAGGCGTGAGCCATCATGCCTGGCAACTGCCTTTATTATTAAAATCACAGATCACCACTAAATAGCTTGAAGAAAACCTGTCCTCATTAGATGTTGCTAGAGTTGATTCAATTAAGGTAAGACTTGCATTTAAAATAATTTACATACAAGTTAAAATTTAATACCAAAATTTTAATATTAGTAGAATAAGGCATATTTCATGAAGAAAAGAAGCACTTTAAATCTCACCTCCTAATACAACCATTGATAAGACTACAATATTTTCCTTCTGTTTATTTTTCCTAAGAACACCTTTTTTTTTTTGAGACAGAGTTTCACTTTGTTGCCCAGGCTGGAGTGCAATAGCACAATGTCAGCTCACTGCAACCTCCGCCTCCCGGGTTCAGGCAATTCTCCTGCCTCAGCCTCCTGAGTAGCTGGGATTACAGGCGTGTGCCACCACACCCAGCTAATTTTGTATTTTTAGTAGAAAATGGGGTTTCTCCATGTTTGTCAGGCTGATCTCAAACTCCTGACCTCAGATGATCTGCCCACCTTGGCCTCCCAAAGTGCTGGGATTACAGGCATAAGCCACCACGCCGGGCCTGTATTTTAATAGCTACAGGATGGAAAAAATTAAGGCAAAACACACTAACAGGCAGAGTAAAGGAACTACCCAATAATTAATGGGGCAATCACCAAGAAGTTGTAACAAATATAAACTTGAATACACTCAACAACACGGCCTCAAAATATAAACAGTAAAAAAGGACAAAATTATTAGGAGAATTTCACAATCTCCAATCATGATAGGAGAAGTTAATATGAGAATAATCTATATTAGAAAATGATAGATCACACGTACTAAAAACCAGTAGGCAGACAAAGATTTGGAAACAAGCTAGAGCTAATATATATATAGAATATGTATGTTTATATGTGTGTGTGGAGTGAGGAAGAAGGAAGAGAGACATTAGAGGAAGACTCCCTGCATGTAAAGATTATATATCCTTTTAAGTACGCATGGGCTACTGGCCATATATTAGGTCATAAAGGAAATCTCAATGTATTCCCATGAACTAATATTCAAACCATTCTCTGGCCACAAGGCAAATAAAAAAAAATCAACAATAAAAAAGTCTAAAAACAACTGAATTATACATAATTAAGCATGTTGTAAAACTTTATAAGCATTTCCTATGTAACTGAAGGCTTTTTAATATTAACAACTATATGAAATTCAACAGAATATATGTACCTAGAACTTAGCCACTTTCCTATAGATTATATGGTACAAAATTCTAAACCAAGAAAGGGGGGGCAGTACAAAAATCAAGCCTTTTTTTTTTTTTTTTTTTTTTTTTGAGACCGAGTCTCGCTCTGTCACCCAGGATGGAGTTCAGTGGCGTGATCTTGGCTCACTGCAACCTCTGTCTCCTGGGTTCAAGTGATTCTCATGCCTCAGCCTCCCAAGTAGCTGGGAATACAGGTGCGTGCAACCACGCCTGGCTTTTTTTTTTTGCTTTAAGATGGAGTTTCATTCTTGTTACCCAGGCTGGAGTGCAACGGTGCAATCTCGGCTCACTGCAACCTCTGCCTCGCAGGTTCAAGCGATTCTCCTGCCTCAGCCTCCCAAGTAGCTGGGATTACAGACATGCACCACCACGCCCACCTAATTCTGTATTTTTAGTAGGGATGGGGTTTCACCATGTTGGTCAGGTTGGTCTCGAACTCCTGACCTCAAGTCATCCACCTGCCTCAGCCTCCCAAAGTGCTAGGATTATAGGCGTGAGCCACCGTGCCGGGCCTCTGGCTTTTTGTATTTTTAGTAGAGATGGGGCTTCGCCATGTTGGCCAGGTTGGTCTCAAACTCCTGACCTCAGGTGATCCACCCACCTCAGCCTCCCAAAGTGCTGGGATTACAGGCGTGAGCACTGCACCCGGCTCTTCCTTCCATTCTTGTCCCTGACTCACCCAGTGCCAGCTCCCTAGAGGCAACCACTATTATGTGGCCCTCCAGAGACATTCTGGGCATGGTGAACATATTTTTCTTCAAATTTCACCCTATTATACATAACACTGCTATAAACATCTAGAAGAAATATTTAGTAATATGTTGTGACTCCAAGAATTTTTTAAATGATTTCTAAAAGGGATATGCTATTTTTAGAAATATAAATATGGTTTTTGTTTTCCATTATTGGCAACGGCAATACATTCTCATGATAAATGACATGTACTTTCAGTGCAATAGTCAGAGGTAAGAGATGTAGTCTGTTAACTTGTAACAGCTATGCTTAATCATTCACTTGTTGACTGAATGTCGGAATGTAGGTCCATTTGCTAAGTTTTCTACAGCATAACACAGATGTTATTAGAATTCCTCTGTTGCTGAAAAAAAGTACTGAAAGGCACATCAGTTCATAAAACCATGAAAGGTTTCCACTAAATAAAATCAATGCTCATAAAATATTTCAAACATAACTCTAAAGATATTAATTCAAGTTTTCATCACTATCCTCTGCAATCTTTATAAAGAAATTCATCCAACACTTGCATTAAGTCAAGCTTCAGGTAAGTTAAATATTGACTCTAAGTCATAAAACAGCATTCAAACTTTTGGAGGGTGAATTTCTCATAAGCTTTATTTTTTATTTTATTTTATATGTACATATTTTGAGACGGAGTCTCACTCTGTTGCCCAGTCTGGAGTGCAGTGTAGTGGTGTGATCTTAGCTCACTGCAACCTCCACCCTACCCCAGGTTCAAGAGATTCTCCTGCCTCAGCCTCCCAAGTAGCTGGGATTACAGGCACTCGCCACCACACCTGGCTAGTTTTTGTGGTTTTAGCAGAGATGGGTTTTCACCATGTTGGCCAGGCTGTTCTCAAATACCTGACCTCAAGTAATCCGCCCGCCTTGGCCTCCCAAAGTGCTGGAATTATAGGCGTGAGCCACTGCACCCGCCGTAGGCAGCTCTTGGAGAAGGGGGAAAGGCAGAAAGGGAGGTAGGAGGACATTTGATTTAAAGATCCACTCAATAAAGATCTCAGATTTATCAAAGACCTGGACTAACTTGATTGAGGATCCCTCTAAGAAATGAAAATGTATAAGAAGCCAATATTATTTTCCAGTAAGAGTAACAAAACACTAAGAAAGACAAAAAGAGAAAAGTCTTTTTTGTTTTTTTTTTGAGATGGAGTCTCACTCTGTCGCCCAGGCTGGAGTGCAGTGGCACGATCTTGGCTCACTGCAAGCTCCACCTCCCGGGTTCTCGCCATTCTCCTGCCTCAGCCTCTTGAGTAGCTGGGACTACAGGCGCCCGCCACCATGCCCGGCTAAAGTTTTTGTACTTTTCTTAAAGACGGAGTTTCACCATGTTAGCCAGGATCGTCTCCATCTCCTGACCTGTGATCCGCCCGCCTTGGCCTCCCAAAGTGCTGGGATTACAGGCGTGAGCCACCACGCCCTGCCCATTTTGATTGTTTAAACAATGTAGTGATTCCATTAAAGTTGTTATTTAAAAATAACATTTTAAAATGCTATTAAAATGCATTAGTGTACTGTAATGCAATTGGTAACCACATTTAACATAACATTTTAAAATAACAACTTGAAAAATACTGAAAAGTAAACAGAATCAACGTGTGATGCTACATAACAGAATGATACATAAAAGAATCAGACAACTCTTTGTCTTTGACTTCACCTGTTATAAGCATTTTATATATATATATATGTATTTTAGACAGGATCTCACTCTGTCACCCAAGCTGGAGTGCAGTGGTGTGATTACAGCTCACTACAGCCCCAGGCTCAAGTGATCCCCCTGTCTCAGCCTCCCAAGTAGCTGGGACTACAAGCACAACCAAGCCAGTGTAATTTTCCTATTTTTTGTAGAGGTGGAGTTTTGCCATGTTGCCCAGGCTGATGTCGAACTTCTGAGCTCCAGCGATCTGCCTGCCTTGGCCTCCCGAAGTGCTGGGATTACAGGTCTGAGCCATCATGTGTTATGCATTTTTTATAAATATCTTCAGCCGGGCGTGGTGGCTTGCTTTCCTTGTTAAGATAACTGGAACAAAATTATCCTCACATAGTAACATGACAAATATGTAAATGTATGAACTGCATTCCCCATTCACCTGAGGAAAGTGCCTCCGAAGCCTGGAGATTATCTAAATGCTAACATTATGAACTCTTGGGTTTGAGACCAGCCTGGGCAACACAGTGAGACCTCGTCTCTATTTAAAAAAAGAAAAAAAAAAAAAGTAAAAATAAAATAAAAACATCTTTTTAAATGACTCTATAATATTTACCATAAACTATAATAAAAGTTTTGGTCAGAAATCTCTCTTCATAAACCAAAATATTTACTCGGAATATCAAAGTGGCAGAATTACTGGATCAAAGAACATGGCCATCTTTAGGATTCCTGATAATTCCCCATCAAACTGCTTTTCAAAAGGTTTGTAACAATTTATATACACACCAGTGACATATGCCCATTTCTTTAAACTCTTGTACATACAGGCTATTCTAACTTTAAAACCAGTATCTCACAGGCAAAAAATAAGCCTCATTGTTTTAATTTGTGCACTTCGTATGAAGGTTAATACTCTCCATGTTTTTTGTTCAGTTTCACTTATTCTTGGGGATAAGACTCCTCTATCACTGTCACTTCTTTCTGAAATGAGAAAAAAATCCCTTAGGGAAAAAAATGACACAGAGATCAAAAAGGTACCACAAATATAAGTGATAGGTACACAAGGGTTCCACTCGCTAAGCTTTCTAATTGTTTATGACTGAAAACTTGTATAATAAAAATATGTAAGGGCCGGGCATGGTGGCTCACATCCATAATCCCAGCACTTTGGGAGGCTGAGGCGGGTGGATCACCTGAGGTCAGGAGTTCGAGACCAGCCTGGCCAACATGATGAAACCCCATCTCTACTAAAAATACAAAAAAATTAGCTGGGCGTGGTTGCAAGTGCCTGTAATCTCAGCTACTCGGGAGGCTGAGGCAGGAGAATTGCTTGAACCTGGGAGGTGGAGGTTGCAGTGAGCTGAGATCGTGCCATTGTACTCCAGCCTGGGCAACAAGAGCAAAACTCTGTCTCAAAAAATTAAAAAAAAAAAAAAAAAAAATTATAATTAGCCAGGGATGGTGGAGCGCACCTTAATCTCAGCTACTTGGAAGGCTGAGGCAGGAGAATGGCTTGAACCCAGGAGGCGGAGGTTGCAGTGAGCCAAGATTGTGCCATTGCACTCCAGCCTGGATGACAGAGCGAGACTATGTCTCCAAAAATATAATAATAATAATAATTAATTAATAAGTATCATGTGAAAAGTGTGGTTGAATTCTGTACATAAAAGCAAACATAGTTTAAGTGAAGATTTTATTCTTTAATGCATGCTGAACAGATAATAAAGTTAAATCTTCGATAAAACTAGGTTGTCATATGCCATGTTATTAGCATTTAGATAATCTCCAGGCTCTGGAGGCACTTCCCACAGGTGAACAGGGAATGCAATTCACACATTTACATACTGGTTGTTGTATTACTATGTGAGGATAATTTTGTACCAGTTACCTTAATAAGGAGTAGTTCCTTACCCATTTTGTGGGAAAATATCAGACCTTTAAAATGGAACACTGTTATAAAAAGAATAAAACATCAAGAAATAAAGAAGACATATTCTGAGAGTAACTAAAATTCTTGTTTTATCCTATTATGCTTTATGTCAAATGTTTAAAATTTAAATATAAAAAATGTTTAACTTCTGAGGAAAATCCTGAATGCATTATATAAGATTTACTACTAAATGGCAAAAATTGGAAGGTCATATGCAAATGGTTGTGTTAAGTAGTGGAATTGCAGACAATTTTTATTTCCAAATTTTCTTCAATTGTATTTCAACTTTCAAGATAAAAAGTTATGTATAATAAAAAGAAATTAACTCTTATTGTAGTACACATAAAACAGAAGATATAAATTTTGCAAATGGTTAGGAAAAAAAGTACATTTGTCTTTGTGCTAGAATTCCACAAAGCTTCTTAAGTAAATTAGCAAAATTAGTAATCATTTCCTCATCTTTAAACATGAAGTTATTTTACAAAGACTACTAGCTGCTGAAGACCTTTCAAAATAACTAGAAAATTTTCCTCACCTTACACATGCCGTAGTCAGTTAGTTTAATGTGGCCTTCAGAGTCCAGTAATACATTGTCCAGTTTCAAATCTCTATAAATTATCCCTCGCTCATGAAGATAATTTAATGCTAGACTGATTTCCGCAGAGTAAAATCTAAAATAAAATAAAAAATAAGTCATTTGATTCAACCATATTTAAGTTCTACATTTGCAACTGGAAACACAAAAATTCATATCAAAACATATTTTTTTCTCCCAGAGATTTTAGGAACAAATTTAAAAAATGAACTGAAGTACCACTTTAAAACATCTGAGCCAAAGACACAATTGTAAAAGTTCCTGTCTAACTTAAATTCACATTTTTCATAAAGCTATTCATTTGATAGTCTCAAACAGGGGTTCTTAATCTGGGTCCTTGGGTGAACTTCAGGCAGTCCATACTTCTACAACTGGGGGCAAAGGTGTACGCCCATATGTACATGCACAGCATTTACAGAGTCCTCAAAGCTTTCATCACTTCTCTAAGGGACCCATGATTCCCCGAGACGGCTAAGAACCACTGACGGGGTTGAGAATAGAAAGAATATTACAAGCTGACCACTCAAAACTATAAAATCCTCATGAAGGTTTTAGAAAAGGAATTAAATGAAAATATTCTACAACTATAAAATTTAATAGTAAATGAAGAACTTAAAAAAACTGCTACCAACTCACTGGTGACAACCCAGAACTTTTGGCCTGAATAATGAAAATGGAATGCCTGAGCTGATGTATGGCTGCTTTGGTGGCACATTATCATGATCGCGTGTGGAGGTACATAACATACACCTCCTAGCTACTTAATTCTGTGATTCGGGAACTTAAGCCCTTGTTCTGGGCTTTAGTTCTTACAAAAGCAAAGATGTTATAAAACCAGAATTGGCACATTAATATAGTAAAAACCAGACTAGCTTTCCCACATTCAACTGAACAAACAAGGAACAAATATTGGCTATGTTCACAATTCAAAATATCGTCTGTGGCTCTGCTATGAAGGGTGACCATTTGATAAGGCATAAACACACAATGAACATAAATGAACACCAAAACAACAACAACAAAACCCAAATAAAGAAAAACCCAGCTTGGCCTCAAGATTAGATAAGTATAATTTATATCTTCTTATGAAATTTTTGACAAGCAATAATGAAGTAGCAAATTTTCTACAAGTTTTTAATTTAAATGAAATTTCTAATATTTATTCCCTGCATGATAATTACATACATACACAAACTCACATGCTTCATTTTGGCATTACTCTTGTGAAGTGGGAAAGGGTGAGAATTACTGCTGATTATGAATAAGAAACGTAACATGGTAGTGATGGATTAAACTTTTTACTCAAGGCCATGATCCCTTCCCACCTAACTCCTCCATCCAACACATAAACAATTTACAATCCTGTATATTAATATCAAATTAAGGGCACAAAATTAATATTCAATACCCTTTTTAAAAATTTTTTTGAAACAGAGTCTCACTCTGCCAGGCTGGAGTGCAGTAGCACAATCTCAGCCCACTGCAACCTCCACCTCCTGGGCTCAAGCGATTCTCCTAATTCAGCCTCCTGAGTAGTTGGGACCACAGGCGCCCACCACCACGCCCGGCTAATTTTTGTATTTTTAGTAGAGATGGGGTTTCACCATGTTGGCCAGGATGGTCTCAATCTCTTGACCTCATGATCCACCCGCCTCGGCTTCCCAAAGTGCTGGGATTACAGGCATGAGCCATTGTGCCCAGCCTATTCAATATTCTTTTATCCATCAATAATTATGGGATTAGAGGGAAAAAAGCCAAAGAACAATAAATCACAGGAAGAACAGTCAGAAGTATATACTAGTTTAAGAGGGATCTTTTTTTTTTTTTTTTCCAGAGTCTTGCTCTGTTGGCTAGGCTGGAGTGCAGTGGTGCGATCTTGGCTCACTGCAACCTCCGCCTTGCGGGTTCAGACAATTCTCCTGCCTCGCATCCTGAGTAGCTGGGATTATAGGCACCCGCCACCACGACCAGCTAATTTTTGTATTTTTAGTAGAGACAGGGTTTCACCATGTTGGCCAGGCTGGTCTCAAAACTCCTGACCTCAGGTGATCCACCCGCCTCAGCCTCCCAAAGTGCTGGGATTAGAGGTGTGAGCCACTGTGCCCAGCCAGAGGGATTGTTTAATCACTCTCAAGTATGTATGAATAGCATTCTTATCGTGAAAAACTCTCTGAGAGACCACTACAAACCTGAAGACTAATAAGTGTTTATTAGTCTCAATTATTTAAATGGCTGATGCTAAATAGACAAAATATTTGAAAAGGATTGGTTTTAGTAGGCTAAAGGTTTCCCTTTTAATACTGTTTACACTTTTCAATTGCTTAGGAAGCACTGTGTGCATCTGTATGTACATGTATGTGTATAAATGTAAAAGTATAATTGTTTTACACATATATAACACAAATTAACTTTTAGCTCAGCCTCTGCATGACTTACAAAGAATTAACTAGTATCCAAATAAATTATTTATCTACTGTTTCCAATCACTGCACATAAAAAGCCACATGGCCCCGAAAAGAAAACAACACAAACAGTAAACAAAAACTCACCTGGCATGTTCTTCAGGAAGTTTTCTTTGTCGCTGCATATGAAACATTAGGTCTCCTCCATTTACATACTCTATAACAAAGAACAATCTAAAACACAGGAGAGAACCCATGAAATCAAGATCCCAAATAAGGTAGTGTAACTTTGCATTTTCAGAAACCATCACAACAGAGAGCAGTCTCTACTATTTAGCCTTTAAAAAGATGCCAAAATTTTGGTGGAAACAAAGGGTATCTAGGGTACGGAAGATACGGAAAGTAAACTAGCATGATAATAATTTTGTAACCTATTACTTCTGTTCTGAAGTAGTACCACTTGCAATCCAGAGCCACTCATTACCATCCTAATTTTAGCATCTGCTAAATAAGTCATTTTCGACTGTCAAGGTATTTTTCCTCCTTGTTAAGCTCTAGAAAATCTTAAGGCATAAAACTAGAATACTGGGGATATTTAAAAGGTTGGATTTCCACTGCCATAATTATGACATGGCTGTTTCTTGTTCTGCCTAAAGTAGGTCATTTCCTAATGCTGATCTAATATCAAACTGATATCACTGATGGAGTATTAGCAGGAAGTTATAAGCCTAACACTGTTGTGTCCTCCATGATATCTACTTCATGAATTAGAGCAGAAAGGTTCTAACTGTGTAATATGACCAAAAATATGAAGCCCAGTAATCATTCTATTATCTTTCAATCTTACCTGCTTTCTGTCTGAAAGCAAGAATGCAGCCCAACAAGGAAAGGATGATTGGATGCCTGCTCAAACACATGCTTCTCTGTCTGCACCCAATCAATATCCTATTGTGAAACATGTAAGAAATCTATGTCAAACTGATATCACAATTAATGATAAATTTGCTCTGAGCAATTCAGTGGTCACAAGCGCAATGGTTAGGCTAAATATCAAAACCATTGATAATCATGAAACGAAAATTTACATACAAAGAGAAAAATAACACTAGTAAATCTTTCAGTATTATAAAACTGTCTAGAAAACTTTTACAAAGCTCAAGTATTTCCCCTGATGATAACGTGGTTTGATTTTTGTGTTTTTTTTAAAAAAATCTAATAATAATCAAATTACTTTAAATCTCTTATACAATCTGTAAGAAAAGTACACCAAAATAATATATTTCATTTACTTAGCACATATTTAGAAAAGCAGAATGAGATAATAAAGCACAAACATAGAGGTTTTCTTTAAAATAGTACTCTTGGCCGGGTGCAGTGGCTCACACCTATATTCCCAGCAACTCTGGGAGGCTGAGACAGGTGGATCACTTGAGGTCAGGAGTTCAAGATCAGCCTGGCCAACATGGTGAAACCCCACCTCTAATAAAAAAACAAAAATTAGCTGGGCATGGTGGTGCATGCCTGTAATCCCAGCTACTTGGGAGGCTGAGGCAGGAGAATCACTTGAACCTGGGAGGCAGAGGTTGCCGTGAGCCAAGATTGCACCACTAGCACTCCAGCCTGGGTGACAAGAGTGAAACTCCGTCTCAAAAAAAAAAAAAAAAAAAAAAAAAGAATAGTATTCTTAAGCAGTTTAGAAGCAACAAAATATGCAGTGCTTACCTCATCATCATTAACAAGCTCTTTTTTCACAACTTTCATTGCATAAATACGATCTGTTTTTTTTAATCGAACCAACAGTACTTTGGCATAACTTCCTCTTCCTATTACCCGGAGCAAATCAAAATCCTGAAGACCTAGACTGGATGAAGCTTTGCCACTTTCCCTGGTGTTCATTGCCTGTTGAGAACATTTGTATCAGAGTTATAATGGGAAATGCTTTGCATAGTACATTGTATTTCTAACACCTAGTTGTACCTATAACGATTTAAAGATATTTTCCTAACATAAAAATATTTTAAGTTCTCAATATTTTTCAAATGTCATTCCAAACCATATAATCTAACTACTCAGCTTATATGGATGAATTTTGAGATAAGAGGGATGGTAGTAAGAATGGGTAGGGAGTTGAAATCACAAAAACATCGAAGGATGTCTTAAAAAGGATATAACTTTTGGGTATAGAGGCAATACAGACGCAGGAATTAAAAAAACACATTAACCTTGGTGACCAAGAGATTGGGGGTACCACTGACAGGGAACATCAAGTATGTGGCTAGGATAAGATTGACAAAGTTACTTAAGAGAACAACTGGGTTTTTCATAATGAATTCAGAAGTTATAACGAGACATCAAGATGAAAGAGTCTGCTGGAAGCTTGATACATTTAAAACGTAAGCTAGTGAGAGGACACATTCAGAAGCTTTTTTGGATGCTATAGACAGAAAACAAGCATGAAGTAGTTCAGCGAATGGAAGACATTCTTTTCCACAGAATACCAAGACCCCTTTGGGACGACAAAGTAAGCCTTAAAATTCATTCACAACTACAAATGTAAGCTTCTGGCAATTTACAGAGGAGCCTGAAGACAGTCTTTCATTAGATGCCTGCAAAATCATCAACACACAATGGACCCATGAGAATAAAGTATGAAATCTCTGAAGCGAAGAATACCAAAAAAAGCAAATAGTAAATTCCGAGAAAGATAAAGAAACCCGCAAGCACAAAACTGAAAGAAAGGTATTAGAAAAACTGAGTGAGAATGACAACTTAAAAACTTAGAAATAATAATTTGGGCTGCACACAGTGGCTCATGTCTGTATTTCCAGCACTTAGGGAGGCTGAAGCAGGTGGACTGATAGAGCCCAGGAGTTCAAGACCAGCCTGGGCAATGTGGCGAGAAACCTCATCTCTACCAAAAAATACAAAAATTAGCTGAGTGTTGGTGGTGTGCACTGTAGTCCCAGCTACCTGGGAGGCTGAGGTGGGAGGATCACCTGAGCTGGGCAGGTCGAGGTTGCAGTGAGCTGTGACTGTGCCAGTGAGCTCCAGCCTGCGTGACACAGTGAGACCCTGTCAATAATAATAATAATAATAATAATAATGATAATAATGATTTGGTAATAAGGTGATACGGTTTGTATATTTGACCCCTCCAAATCTCAAATCTCATGCTGAAATGTGATCCCTAGTGGGAGGTGTTTGGGTCACAGAGACAGATTCCTCATGAATGGCTTGGTGTGTTCCTGTGGTTAATGAGTGAGTTCAGAGTGTGGCACCTCCCCTGACTCTCTTGCTCCCTCTCTTGCCATGTGGTACACCTGCTTCCCCTTTGCCTTCTGCCAAGACTGAAAGCTTCCTGAGGCCCCCACCAGAAGCAGATGCTAGTGCAATACTTATTGTTCCGCCTGCGGAATCGTGCACCAAATAAATCTTGTATAAATTATCCATCCTCGGGTATTCCTTTATTCCTTCATCCATTTATTTATTTAAGAAAAGGTCTTGCTCTGTCACCCAGGCTGCAGTGTAGTAGCATGAACATAGCTCACTGCAGCCATGAACTCCTGGGCTCAAGTGATCCTCCTGCCTCAGTCTCCCGAGTAGCTGGGACTACTGGCATGTGCCTCCATACCCGGCTAATTTTTATTTATTTTTTGTAGACATGGGGGGGTCTTGCTATGTTGCCAAGGCTGGTCCCGAACTACTGGTCTCAAATGATCCTCTCGCTCCAAAGTGCTAGGATTATAGGTGTGAGCTGCCATACCCAACCTTCAGGTATTCCTTTGTAACAACACAAAACAGACTAACGCACAAGGATAAATAAAGCAGAGTGAAAAGAAACCAGGTTTGGGCAGGTTAAGAAAGAAGAGAATTGTAAGAAAATAAGTCAACACATAGACTTGAAATATGGCTAACTGGAAACTGTAAGAGAGAATCAAGTGGAGCAAAAAAGAGCAGAGTTAACTTCATGGACACAATAATAAGGCTGAATGAAATGACAGAAGCCACATAACAGTGAAATGTCATCTTCAAAGGGCCTAAAAACAAAGAAAACAGCTGACCTAGAATTCTCTATCCTGCAAAAGTAGCTCACAAAGTGAAAGTGAAAGAAAAACATTTTCGGACAAACAAAAACTGAGTGGATCCATCACTAGTAGGTGCTCACTAAAGGAAAAACTAAATTGAGTTCTTGAAGGAGAAAATGCATGATCTCAGATGGAGGAACAAACACGTAAGAAGGAAAGAAAAACAAAAAGGGTAAAATGTGGGTAAATCTACATAACGAGTAACTGTTTCAAAAAACAAATATACACACACACACAGAATTTTAAACTCTGACAATAATAGCACCCAAAGGCAGGAATAGAAGAAGAATGAATTTAAAGTGTGCCAAGGTCACTGCATTTTCTAGAGAAACAGTAAAAGTGTTATTTGTAATTTTTTTTTTTTTTTTTTTTTGAGACAGAGTCTCACTCTTTCGCCCAGGCTGGAGTGCAGTGGCACGATCTCGGCTCACTGCAAGCTCTGCTTACTGGGTTCATGCCATTCTCCTGCCTCAGCCTCCCGAGTAACTGGGACTACAGGCGCCCACCACTGCACCCGGCTAATTTTTTGTATCTTTAGTAGAGACAGGGTTTCACCATGTTAGCCAGGATGGTCTCGATCTCCTGACCTTGTGATCCACCCACCTCGGCCTCCCAAAGTGCTGGGATTACAGGTGTGAGCCACCGCACCCAGCCTATTTGTAATATTTTTTAAATTCAAATTTTATCTTAGATAGAGGGGCTACGTGTGTGTGTTTGTCACATGAGTATATTGCAGCCAGGTAGTGAATGTATTACTGAATAGGTAGTTTTTCAACCCATGCTGCCCCCGCCGCAAGCAGTCTACAGTGTCTGCAGTTCTATGATTATGTTTATGTGCACTCAATGCTTAGCTCCTACTTGTAAGTGAGAACATGTAGTATTTAGTTTTCCGTTCCTGCATTAATTCGTTTAGGATTATGACTTCCAGTTCTATCTAGATTGCCACAAAACACATGGTTTCATGTTTTCTTTACCCAATCCACTATTGATGGACACCTAGGTTGATTCCATGTCTCTGCTATTGTGAACAGTGCAGTGATGAACATAGGAATGCATGTGTCTTTTTGATAGAATGATCTATTTTCCTTTGGGTACATACCCAGTAATGAGAGATTGCTGGGTCAAATGGTAACTCTGTTTAAAGTTCTTTAAGAAATCTCCAAATTGCTTTCCACGGTGGCTGAGCTAATTTACATTTTCGCCAACCGTGTATAAGCATTCCCTTTTCTCTGCAGCCTCACCAGAATCTGTTGTTTTTTGACTTTTTTGTTCTTGTTGTTGAGACAGTGTCTCACTCTGTCACCTAGGCTGTAGTGGCACAATCACGGCTCACTGCAGCCTCAACCTTTGGGGTTCAAGCGATCCTCCCACCTCAATCTCCTGAAGAGCTGGTACTACAGGGGTGCAGAACTGGACCTGTCTAATCCTTCATTTTTTTGGTAGAGACTATGTTGCCTAGTCTGCTCTTGAACTCCTGGGCTGAAACAATCCTTCTGCCTTAGCTTCTCAAAGTGCTGGGATTACAGGTGTGAGCCATCACGCACAGGTTGACTTTTTAGTAACGGCTATTCTGACTGGTGTGAGATGGTATCTCACTGTGGTTTTGATTTCTATTTCTCTGATAATTAGTGATGATGAGTGGTTTTTCATGTTTGTTGGCTGCTTATAGGTTTTATTTTGAGATATGTCTGTTCATGTCCTTTGCCCTTTTTTTTTTCTTTTTTTAAACAGAGTCTTGCTCTGTCACCCAGACTGGAGTGCAGTGGCATGATCTTGGCTCACTGCAACCTCTGCCTCCCCAGTTCCAATGATTCTTGTGCCTCAGCCTCCTAAATAGCTGGGATTATAGGTGTGTGCCACCACGCCCTAATTTTTTTCTTTTTTTTTTTTTTTGTATTTTTAGTAGACATGGGGTTTCACTATGTCAGCCAGGCTGGTCTCAAACTCCTGGCCTCAAGTGCTCTGCCTGCCTCTGCCTCCCAAAGTGCTGGGATTACTGGTGTAAGCCACCATGCCTGGCCCTTTGCTCATTTTTTAATGGGGTTGTTTTTTGCTGTTAAGTTCCTTATAGATTCTGGATATGAGATCTTTGTTGGATGTATAGTTTGTGACTATTTTCTCCCATTCTGTAGGTTGTCTGTTTACTGGTAGATTCTTTTGCTGTGTGGAAGCTCTGTAGTTTAATTAGGTCCCACTTGTCAATTTTTGGCTTTGTTGCAATTGCTTTTGGAGACTCAGCCAAAAATTCTTTGCCAAGGCCAATGTCGAGAGGCTATTTCCTAGGTTTTCTTCTAGAACTTTTATAGTTCAAGGTATTACATTTAAATCTTTATTCCACCTTGAGTAAATTTTTGTATATGATGATAAGGGTCCAGTGGTGACACATGCCTGTAGTCACAGCTACCTGAGAGGCTGAGGTGGCTTGAACTCAAGAAGTTGAGGCTGTAGTGAGCCATCATTGCACCACTGCACGGGTGCCTGTGCAATAATCCTGTCTCACAAAAAAATAAAAAAGAAAAAGTTAAAAAGAAAAAAAGACTTTTTCAGACAAACAGAACAAGAAACTAAAACATAACATCAAATAGGTGACTAACAGGTTTCTTCAAAATAATACAGGAGTGAGGGAAGTGCGTAGACAAAATAAGGCTGGACATGAATTGATAGCTGTTTTAACTAACAACAGATACAAGGGCTTTGTTATATTATTCTGTTTACTTTTATTTATGTTTCAAAGTTTTGGCTGGGCATGGTGGCTCACACCTGTAATCCTAACACTTTGAGAGGTTGATTTGGGAGAACTGCTTGAGGCCAGGAGTTCGGGACTAGCTTGCGCAACATAGTGAGACTCTGTCTCTACAAAACAGAAAATGAAAAAATTAGCTGGGTGTGGTGGTGCATGCCTATAGTCCTAGCTACTCGGGAGGCCAAGGTGGGAAGATAACTTGAGCCCAGGAGTTTAAGATTGCAGTGAGCCATGATCACACCACTGCACTCCAGCCTGGGCAACACAGCAAGACCCCAACTCAAAAAGAAAAAAAGAAAGATATGGGAAAGAGAGGAGGCAGTGTGAACTAAATCTTTCATGTCCAGAAATACACAAAAATGAAAAATTGAAAAACAGAAATATAAATATTATGGACGTAACTAGAAATGGTTTAAAAGGTTGCCAAGAAGCCAAACTGGGAGTGGAAGGTGTGAGACATGATCATCTTTTTTACTATAAGCTTTTTTCAAAAAACTGATTATTATTTTAATCAAATAATTTTAATTAAGAATTTGTTTTGTTTTAAAAACTGATAAAATACTTAATAGTCAAAAAAATAATGACAGTTAATATGTTTAAGCATTTATTGTCTAAATAAGCTATTCAGGCACAAAATGGAAGGGTCTACTATATATTTTAAACAGTACTACCAAGCATTTTAAACAATATCCTTAAACACATTGTAATTTTTAGATTAAGCTATTTTAAAATGAAAATAAGTTATCTCACTAAATTATTTCCTAGTTTAAATTAGTAAATTAATTATTAAATTAAATCAGAATAAAACTCTGGAATCATTACAAATCATTTTTGCATTTCACCATTATGATCTAAAGTCTAGGCAGGTCAATATGTCCTACTTTTAAACTCCTGAGCCTTATTAAAAAGCTAATGACATAATGTACAATAAGACAAATTATCTTACCTCTTTTTCTTCACCAACTTGATCCAAACTCTCATGACTTGAAGGATTATATGGTATTACTAAAAACCCAATACCAAACATTAAAAAAAAAAAAAGATGCAGGGAGAAAAAAACAGCAACCATTAATGAGTTTGAAATAAAAATTGTCTCCTGATTTTTATTTTAGTTTTTACTTCTGAATAAATTTTCATTATTTAAAACTGAATACCTGTCCTACTAATAAGAAATTGTATGTAAATACAAAAGTTAAATCCTAATCTTCAGTGAGGGTAAAGAGAGCAAGCATCACAACCTGGTAGTCAAGTACTGCTTTTAATAAGTACTTTTGTTATTTTTAAAACATTTCTCTTCTTTACAAATTAATCAAACACTTCCTTCTAAATGAATGACTCTAAAAGATATGTTTAAATTTTTTAGTATGACTAAGACATAGAGATACAGGACCTCTGGTTTTCACTTCTCACTCCATTGTACTCAAAATTTTCCTGATTACCACAATGGTCAAATAAAGAACAGACAGGGATGGAACTTCTACTTCTTAAAGCTACTTGGGGCAAAAAAAAAAAACAGCCTACATTTCATAGAGCTGATCATTCTATGACTATGAGATTGCATTTTGTCTTTCCAGAAAAACTCCCTTGTTTTCCCTTTCTTGATTTAGCCCAGAGAAGATCATGCTGTTCTACCTCCTTTTACTGCTCTCCAAATTTCCCAGATACGTGTTTAAGGTTTTGTATCTATCTAACATTTTCACTTACACCATCTTCCTGGAATTTTCTATATTGCATCTCTCTATGTTTCACATAATTTCTACTTCTGATAATAAAGCTTTTAATAAAAACAAGTAACTTCAGCTGGGCACGGTGGCTCATGCCTGTAATCCCAGCACTTTGGGAGGCCAAGGTGGGTGGATTACCTGAGGTCAGGAATTCGAGACCAGCCTGGCCAACATGGCGAAACCTCGTCTCTACTAAAAATACAAAAAAATTGGCTGGGCATGGTGGCATGAACCTGTAATCCCAGATAATCAGGAGGCTGAGGCAGGAGAATTGCTTGAACCTGGGAGGTGGAGGACGCAGTGAGCCGAGACTGCGCCACTGCACTCCAGCTTGGGCAACAGAGCAAGACTGTTTTGAAAGAAAAAGAAAAAAACGAGTCACCTGAACATAGTCAACATGGGCCACAAAATCAGCTTCATGTTTTTCACTATGGAAAAAAACTGAGTTTGCTGAATTTAAAGGAGTCTCAAAAGAAATTTATGTGAACTAGAAAAAATGGTCATTTGTTGTAGTTTACATACTTTTTTTTTTTTTTTTTTTTAAATAGAGACAGAGTCTCCCTATGTTGGCCAGGCTGGTCTTGAACTCCTGGGCTCAAGGGATCCTCCTGCCTCAACCTCCCAAAGTGCTGAGATTACAGACGTGAGCCACCACACCTGGCCCACAGTTGTCTTTTTTTTTTTTCCCTCTCTCTTTTTTGAGACGGAGTCTTGTTCTGTTGCCCAGGCTAGAGAGCAGTGGTGTGATCTTGGCTCACTGCAACCTCCGACTCCTGGGTTCAAGTGATTCTCCCGCCTCAGCCTCCTTAGTAGCTGGGACTACAGGAGTGCGCCACCACACCCTGCTAATTTTTGTATTTTTAGTAGAGATGGGGTTTTACCATGTTGGCCAGGCTGGTCTCGAACTCCTGACCTCAGGTGATCCATCTGCCTCAGCCTCCCAAAGTGCTGGGATTACAGGCGTGAGCCACCACACCCAGCCCATAGCATAGTTGTCTTTTAAAAATGCCACATGTGTATGTTAAATAGTGTGACAGATTTTACCACTACTACAAAATATATGTATTTACTTTTAATTGGGAAGAAATAAATGTTTTTAAACTTGGGTAAGAGAGTCACCTAAGTAAGTCTTTACATGCTACTCTGTGAATGAACAATGGGTTGTGCCAGCACCACTCTTACCTGTCTGTGCATGGTCAGAATGCATGGATGACTGATCCATGGGCATCACTGGTTCCTACAAACATTTCCAAAGACAAAGTAACTCAGTGGAGTACCTCTATTACACCCAGAAATAACACTATTTCAACAACACACAGCATATTAAAATTTAATTTTGAAAGAATATAACTTAAGTGAGAATTATACTTACTTTTAATTTTGTTTTATGAAACCATACAATACTGCTGTGAATGAGGTAATGTTAGTCACATTTTACAGAAAAGAAAATACAAAACTAATTTCAGACCACCAATTAGAAATCAAATTAAACTGCCATATATTCTGCTTTGCTTCTCTTCAACACTACCTATTCTTCCTTCAAGCTCCACTTCAGATCTTTTGCAAAAATAAGTCTCTTGAATATGCATTATTTAGCTGGGGTCTGGGGAAGACTTCAGGATATCTATAACCTCTTAAAATTACATGTAAAATTTTGTGGGTTTCCCATTTTCCTGAAGATTCTCAAGGGTGTCAGTGGCCCCCAAAAAGAGAAAAGAAATACTTTCTAGAATCTAACTTACCCAAATAATGGTGAATAATCTCAGGAAAAAGATAAATTCAAACCCAAGTTATTACTGATTTATTCTTAGACTCACATTTAATGAATACCAGCAGGAAAAAGTAAACTTGAGAAAGAACATTAATGATACAGTTAGCATTTCAAGGCTGCCTTAAAGACAGGCTCATAAGTAAGCTTAAGGATTTTTAAAATTCCAATATAATCACTAACCCTGCCCCCTTTCCTTCCATATGTCACCAAAGAATACTCAAAAATATTAACAGTAACCTATATAAATTATGTTGGAAATATTCAGCCTTCTGTTTTTCCTTAAGATTGGATTTTCCCCTTTACTACAAACCCATTCCTAAGCTTATATGAACTAATTAGAGATTCTAATACCAAAGAGCTACCAGTAATAACCCGCTTTCGCAATGTCCAAAGCAAGTCCCATGAAAAAACATGGAATAACAATTCTAAAGGACAATTTAGAAAGATGCATCCAGGTATTTTTCTTTCTTTCTTTTTTTGACTGTTCCTTGTGGAGCAGGGCTAATCGATAGGCAGTATGCTTAGACAGCTGCATCCAGGTATTTTTTTAAATGCGTATCTTTTAACCCAGTAATTCTAATTCTGGATCCTTAAGGAAGTAAGATTTGCCAGAAAGTTCACTAAGATTGGCCAGGTGCAGTGGCTCACGCCTGTAATTCCAGCACTTTGGGAGACCGAGGCAGGTGGATCACCTGAGGTCAGGAATTCAAGACCAGCCTGGCCAACATGGCAAAACCCCGTCTCTACTGAAAATACAAAAATTAGCTGGGTGTGGTGGCACACACCTGTAATCCCAGCTACTTGGGAGGCTGAGGCCAGAGAATCGCTTGAACCTGGGAGGCGGAGGTTGCAGTGAGCCAAGATTGTGCCATTACATTCCAGCCTGGGAGACAGAGCAAGGCTCTGTCTCAAAACAGCAACAAAAAAGACACACGCAAGCACATGTGCCTTCTGCTGGATAAACAACCCTCTGTAAAGTCGACTCAAAAACAATCCACCAAAACAAACAAACCAACCCCAGAATCTAATCAAACCTCGACATCCAACTACTGTACAAGATAAAAGAATAGGCCGGGCGCAGTGGCTCACGCTTGTAATCCCAGCACTTTGGGAGGCCGAGGTGGGCGGATCACGAGGTCAGGAGATCGAGACCACGGTGAAACCCCGTCTCTACTAAAAATACAAAAAAATTAGCCGGGCGTAGTGGCGGGCGCCTGTAGTCCCAGCTACTCGGAGAGGCTGAGGCAGGAGAATGGCGTGAACCCGGGAGGCGGGGCTTGCAGTGAGCCGAGACTGCGCCACTGCACTCCAGCCTGGGCGACAGAGCAAGACTCCGTCTCAAAAAAAAAAAAAAAAAAGATAAAAGAATAAAGAAGACAATAACATACTGAACATAACCGTGGAGAAGTAATGAGCAAAATTTTCCAACAGTGTAAATGACAAATAACTGTTTCTTTTACAATTAAATTGTAAGGAAAAAAAGAAGAGAGAGAGAGAAATGAAGAAAGAACCAGTGAATTAAAAAATATCTAAGAGATCAATCAATTGTACAGGTGGACTTCATTTGGATCCTGATTCATAATGAAAACTATAAAAACAAAATTATAACATTTACAAGAAGCCGGGCATGGTGACTCATGCCTGTAATCCCAGTACTTTGGGAGGCCGAGGCGAGTGGATCATGAGGTCAGGAGACAGAGACCATCCTGGCTAACACAGTGAAACTCCGTCTCTACTAAAAGTACAAAAAATTAGCCGGGTGTGGTGGCGGGCGCCTGTAGTTCCAGCTACTTGGGAGGCTGAGGCAGGAGAATGGTGTGAACCCGGGAGGTGGAGGTTGCAGTGAGCCAAGATCGAGCCACTGCACTCCAGCCTGGGCAACAGAGCAAGACTCCATCTCAAAAAAAAAAAAAAAAAAATTTATGAGAACACTTACTGGATATTTGACCTAAGGAATTTGTTTTTAAATTAGGTTTTTAAAAAAGCCCTTCTCTTTTAGAGGTACATACTGAAATATGTCTGAGATTTGTTTGAAAATAATACAGGGCAAGGGGAAGTTAAGTGAATGGGGGTACAGATGAAACCAAGATTAGTCATGAGTTGATAACTGTTGGAGCTGGATGTCTAGTAAGTAGGAGTTCATTATAGTGTTCCACCTATTCTTATACATGTTTACATTTTTTCCATATGGAAAATTAAAAATGTTTATGTATATAAATTTGCACAGGAAGCCGGGCGCGGTGGCTCACGCTTGTAATCCCAGCACTTTGGGAGGCCGAGGCGGGCGGATCACAAGGTCAGCAGATCGAGACCACGGTGAGACCCCGTCTCTACTAAAAATACAAAAAAATTAGCCGGGCGTAGTGGCAGGCGCCTGTAGTCCCAGCTACTCGGAGAGGCTGAGGCAGGAGAATGGCGTGAACCCGGGAGGCGGAGCTTGCAGTGAGCCGAGACTGCGCCACTGCACTCCAGCCTGGGCGACAGAGCAAGACTCCGTCTCAAAAAAAAAAAAAAAAAAAAAAAAATTTGCACAGGAAAAGTTCTGGAAGGATATCCACCAAATGACAATTACCTTTAGATGGTAGAATATATGTGAACTTTTACTTAATTTTTTTTATTCATCTGTATTCTGTATTTTTTTCTATAACAAACATGTTGTACATACTTAAAATAGAAATTGATAAATAAAAAATTTAAATGCTTTCCTCCCCAGTAATCTCACACTTTAAATAGCAAACATGATACCTTTGACTCTTGTTACCTGATATCTGCTTAGGATAAAAGCTAGAATAATGTGAGCTATAAACTAATACGCTCAGATTAAAGGAGAGGGGAAAAATACTCTTAAATGGTTCTCTCTATATCTTCCTAATTTAGACCAGAGGATTTTACAGCAGGTCAAAGAAGTTAACTGTATCCCACAAACAAATATTACCATAGATATTTCAAAGTTCCAAAGTTTACGGTATGTTAACACGAACGTAAGGTATTCCTACCCACACTCTGTAGCTACTTTGTTGTGCTGTAATTCCTGAACATCTCCCTATTTTAGCACTCTGTTCTAGTAGTGTTATCAAGCACGCTCTTAAAAAAAAAAAAAAAAAAAGGACAGACAACTGTATCTTACCGTTGGCAAAGAATGCCGCCCACATTCAATTGTGACGAGTTTATGGCATTTCTTATGAACCAAGAGTTTGCAGTTGATGCACTTATATCCTTGGCGTCCAAGTCCCCATATTCGGTCTGTGCAGATGGCACAGTGAGCACGCTGAAAAGAGTAATTCAACAGTATTTTATTAACCAAAAAGAAGGTCATAATCATTTCCCAAACAGTTTGCTGACTCAATTCCCTTTGTCATGGTGTCAACTGTCAGCCCACAACAAAAACAAAAACAAAAGCAAAACAAAGCTTCCTCATACATAATTTTTTAAAAGCTATGAAGGTCAGCGAAAAACAGAGCTTATTTTAAAGAGACAGTGAAATCTGCAACCACATTTCTTTCTGTTATAGTCTAAGAATTTTCAGTCTTTACATAATTAAGTTCAAAATAATGAAAACAGAATTAAACTGAAATATATATGGCAGAAAAAGCCACTGAAGGACTCCTAAGCAAACATAAACCTTGCAGGCTGTTCAGAGGTCAAACCAAAGCTCTGTTTTCTTAAAGAGCAATAACCTAAAGTGACTTTTCATTTCAAAGCCACTTTCTTTCTTTTTTTTTTGAGACAGAGTTTCGCTCTTGTTGCCCAGGCTGGAATGCAATGACACAATCTCGGCTTACCGCAACCTCCGCCTCCCAGGTTCAAGTGATTCTCCTGCCTCAGCCTCCAGTGTAGCTGGGATTATAGGCATGCACCACCATACCTGGCTAAGTTTTGTATTTTTAGTAGAGACAGGGTTGCACCATGTTGGTCGGGCTGGTCTCAAACTCCTGGACCTCAGGTGATCTGCCCACCTCAGCCTCCCAAAGTGCTGGGATTACATGTGTGAGCCACCGCGCTCAGTCTCTCATTTATTTATTTTTAAGAGACAGGGTCTTGCTCTGTCAGCCAGGCTGGAGTGCAGTAGAGTCACTTTGATTCACTGCAGCCTCAACCTCCTGGACTCAAGCTTCCTGAGTAGCTAGAACTACAGGTGTGCGCCACCATGCCCCGCTAATGATTGTATTTTTTTGTAGAGATGGGATCTCACACTACGTTACCCTGGCTGGTCTCGAACTCCTGGGCTTCAGTGTTCCCCCTTCTCAGCCTCCCAAACTGCTGGGATTACAGGTATGTGCCATTGCACCCAGCCTCAAAGCCTTCTTAAATGTCAGTGCTACTGGAAGTAAAGGAGTTTGGAGAGGGATTTCGGGTGGTGGTTTCTATTTACATTAATTAATTTACATTAATTAATTACATGGCATTAGTTTTAGAATGGAAATGGCATCCAAAAATTTGCAGTTATCAAGAGTATTTAAAAAATTCATTTCTGGCCAGCATGGTGGCTCAAGCCTTTAGTCCCAGCACTTTGGGAGGCCGAGGCGGATGGATCACGTGAGGTCAAGAGTTTGAGACCAGCTTGGCCAACAAAGTAAAACTCTGTCTCTACTAAAAATACAAAAAATAGCCAGGCCTGTTGGCTGATGCGTGTAGTCCCAGGTACTCAGGAGGCTGAGGCACAAGAATCGCCTGAACCCAGGAGATGCAGGTTGCAGTGAGCCGAGATTGTGCCATTGCACTCCAGCCTGGGCAATAGAGCGGGACTCCATCTTTAAAATAAAAAAAAAATAAATAAATAATAAATTAATAACTGACTTCTGAAGACAGACTGCTGCTTTCAAACTTTGGTTCTATCACTTACTAGCTGTATTATCTTGGGCAAGTTACTTAACTGCCCTGCACTTGAGTTCTGCCATCTATAAAGTGGAAATATATAGTACCTATCTTACAGGGTTGTTGTAAGGATTAAATGAATCAATGTATATAAGGCATTTGGAAAAGTGCCTGGTATATAGTACAACCCAGATAAGTGTTTGCTATTATTATTTTCTAAACAGTGAAAATCAAATTACAACACTAACTGGAAAAATAAAGATTAAATAAATAAACCTTGCTTGTTTTCTGGCTGCCTTAAATTATATTTTAAAATCCAATTTTCTTACAGCTAGGGTATATTATGTGGAATAATTAATCACCCAATCTGGAGCTTTTTTTTTTTTTTTTGAAACTGGGTCTTGCTCCATTGCCCGGGCTGGAGTGCAGTGGCACAATCTCGGCTCACTGCAAACCTCTGCCTCCCAGACTCAAGTGATTCTCCTGCCTCAGCCTCCCGAGTAGCTGGGACTACAGGTGCATGCGACTGCACTCAGCTAATTTTTGTATTTTTAATAGAGATAAGGTTTTGCCATGTTGGCCAGGCTGGTCTTGAACTCCTGGCCTCAAATGATCTGGCAGCCTTGGCCTCCCAAAGTGCTGGGATTATAGGCCTGAGCCACCACACTTGGCCTGGAGCATTTTTAAGAGTGAAAAGAGATGCTATTAAAAATTATAGGCATACTGCCTCAGGCAAACTGGAAATGTAAGGTCATGCTACTTATGTATTTAAAAGTGTATAATAAGACTTAATAACAAACTACCTTTCTTTCACAGTAGAAAGGGAAAAAATAGCTGTTTCACATTATCAGCATTCAACAAACTATGTTTACCCTGTTGAAGCGCTTGGCTTGGAAAGTGTGGCCATTGGCACAATAAAGCTTTCTCCAGCGGCGCGCACCTCTACGGTAGATGGATTCTGAAGAGAGAGTAATAGTTAAAAAAAGAAAAAAGAGCAAGTGTGAGTAAAAGTCATTTTATAATTAAGTCTGTAATTTTTTTCATGGTACTCATTGCAAGAAAAAAAATACTGATAAAAACCTGAACGTCAAAAAGTAAAATAGATTCATCGAGGGACTAGATAAAAATAAAGACCACAGAGTATAAATATTTGACTACTACTGCTTGCCCCCCTTTTTTTTTTGGTGAGACGTAGTCTTGCTCTGTCACCCAGGCTGGAGTACAGTAGCACAGTCTCAGCTCACTGCAACCTCCACCTCCCGGGTTCAAGCACTTCTCCTGCCTCAGCTTCCCGAGTAGCTGGGATTACAGGGATGCGCTACCATGCCCAGCTAATTTTGTATTTTTAGTGGAGATGGGGTTTCTCCACGTTGGTCAGGCTGGCCTTGAACTCCCGACCTCAGATGATCCGCCCACCTCAGCCTCTCAAAGTGCTGGGATTACAGTTGTGAGCCAACATGCCCGGCCTACTACTGCTTTTCTTTTTAAAAATTTTCCTCCAACTTTTTATTTTGAACATCTTTTAATCCCACAGAAAAGGTAAAGAATAGACACCTGCAACTTTCACCGAGATTTACCAATTATTCATGTTTTGCCATATTTACTTTCTTCACTACAAAAAAAATACTTTTTTTTTTTCTGAATTACTTGGAAGTAAAATGCAGACATCATGGCACTTAAATACCCTTAAATACCCAAGTATCCATTGTCTGAGATTAAGGATATTCCGCACCCCCCCCCACCCAATTCTACCTAACCACAATACCATTACCATGTCTTAGAAAATCAATATTAATTCAATATCAACCAATATACAATTCATATACAAACTTCCCTAACTGGTCTCAAAGTGACTTTCTTTTTTGAGACACAGTCTCACTCCATCACCCAGACTGGAGTCCAGTGGTACAACCTCAGCCCACTGCAACCTCCACCTCCTGGGTTTAAGCAATTCTCCTGCCTCAGCCACCCGAGTAGCTGGGATTGCAGGTACATGCCACCACACCTGGCTAATTTTCATATTTTTAGTAAAGACAGGGTTTTGCCATGTTGGCCAGGCTGGTCTCAAACTACTGACCTCAAGTGATCTGCCTGCCTCAGCCTCCCAAAGTGCTAGGATTACAGGCGTGGGCCACTGTGCCCGGCCCCAAAGTGACTTTCAAAGCTCACTTTTTCTATCCAGGATGCAATCAAGATTCAGGGATTGCATCTGATCATGCTTTTTTGGTCTCCTTAACATTTTAAAACATTCACTCTGCCTTATTTGTTGTTACTTCTTTTTCATGATGTTGACTTTTTTTTTTTTTTTAAGAGTCTGGTTACTTGTTTCACATTATATCCCACATTCTGGATTTGCCTGTTTACTTATGATGAGAGGCAGTATTAAATACCTTTGGCAAAAATAACACATAGATAGTGTTGTGTATTTCTTATCTCATTACTTTTCACGAGGTACACAAATGTCGGATTATCAACTCCCACTACTGATGTTCAATAACCATTAAAGGTAGTGACTGTTAGATCTCTTCATTGTAAAGGTACATTTCACTCTTTGTAACTAATCTGTAAAGTGATATTTTGTACCAGAAGCATATCTTTTTCCCCAACAACTTTTCATCCAGTGGTCTTTATATTGTTTCTTAAATATAGTTAGAGAAAGAGGTTCCAAACGATCAAATCTAGTCCACCTTCATATTTGTAAGTCCATCATTATTATATATATTGTCTATTAGTCATTAATAATAACATCCCACAGTGAATAATAGTAATAGTTAATACCATAGAAAGATTACAATAGGTTCTCAAAGTCATATTTTAAAGCAAATGTAGCAATGGGTTTATTATTTAAAATTAAGATACTAAAGACCAGTTGCAATGCTCTCAATTAGAAATCTTAGGATAGCTTAATACAGAATTGAAAGTTTAGGCTGGGTGTGGTGGCTCACGCCTGTAATCCCAGCACTTTGGGAGGTCGAGGTGGGCAGATCACGAGGTCAGGAGATCGAGACCATCCTGGCTAGCACGGCGAAACCCCGTCTCTACTAAAAATACAAAAAAAAAATTAGCCAGATGTGGTAGTGGGTGCCTAAAATCCCAGCTACTCAGGAGGCTGAGGCAGGAGAATGGCATGAACCCAGGAGGCAGAGCTTGTAGTGAGCCGAGTTCTCGCCACTGCACTCATTCCAGCCTGGGTAGCAGAGCAAGACTCCATCTCAAAAAAAAAAAAAAAGAAAGAAAGTTTAGAGCTATTTCAATTAATTCAAAGCAAAGCATTTACCACTATTCCTTCTAAAGTCATGGGCATGTGCAGAAACCACAAATGAAAATGAGTTGCCTAATATCCACAATTAGTAAATTATGCCAAATACCAAAAGCAATAACCTACAATCAAACATAAGTTTGCATACTTAAATTACATTAGAACAAAGAGTAGTTGGACTCTTTTAGTTCATCTCATTAATAGTAACCATTGGCTTAGATATTCCAAAGAAATTCCGTTAACAATTCCTGACCTGGGGAAGGTTTTAAAGGGTGGTTCTCAAACTTTAGTGTGCATCAGAATCACCTGAAGAGCTTGCTAAATCTGGTAGCTCAGCATCAGTCCAAGAGTTTATGAATCACACAGATTGGAGCGCAGTTCTTTTCTTTTTTTTTTTTTTTTTGAGATGGAGTCTCACTCTGTCGCCCAGATTGGAGTGTAGCGGCGCGATCTCAGCTCACTGCAACCTCTGCCTCCCAGGTTCAAGCAATTCTCCTGCCTCAGCCTCCCAGGTAGCTGGGATTACAGGTATGCACCACCACACCCAGCTAACTTTTTTTGTATTTTTAGTAGAGATGGGCTTTCATCATGTTGGCCAGGCTGGTCTTGAACTCCTGACCTCAGGTGATCTGCCTGCCTCAACCTCCCAAAGTGCTAGGATTACAGGCATGAGCCACTGCACCCGGCCTGGAGGGCAGTTTCTATTCAGTTCTCAGGTGAAGCTGATGCTGTGGGCCCCAATGGCTACATTTTGAGAATCCGTTTTAAAATACAAGGATGTCCAGATCTCACCTCCAGACTAATCATTAAGCTTGGAGATGGAAATCTGGCATTGATCATTCCCTCCATCCCACAATTTTAATGTGTCCAAGGGTAAGAACCACCGTTCCACAATGGACTCTGGTTGGTTACCTGAAGTTACTAGGAGTTGGAGATCTAATAAATATACACATTTCTCTGGGTCAATTGTAGGAAGCCTGCAATATTTAAAGACATTTAATAAGCGACGTGGGGCCAGGTGCAGTGGCTCATGCCTGTAATCACAGCACTTTGGGAGGCTGAGGCAGGTGGGTCACCTGAGGTCAGTAGTTTGAGACCAGCCTGGCCAACATGGTGAAACCTCAACTCTACTAAAAATACAAAAATAAGCTGAGCTTGGTGGTGGCGCCTGTAATCCCAGGTACTCAGGAGGCTGAGACAGGAGAATTGCTTGAACCCCAGAGGTGGAGGTTGCAACGAGCCAAGATTGCATCACTGCACTCCAGCCAGGGTGAGAGAGTGAGATTCTGTCTCAAAACAAAAACAAAAAAAGTGACTTAATAATTGTTTAAGAAAAAAATACTGCAGAAAAAAAAAAGCCAATTCCTAATGACTTGTGCTGAATGTCATGTCAGTCTCAAGAGGTATAACCAAAAAAAAAAAAACAAGTGCGTCTGTTATGTATAACTGTGCAAGCATATATGAGACATAGATACAGAGATACAGCAAACAGGGAAAATGTTAAAAATTGGTAAATCTGGGCAAAGGTTATATAGGTATCCTTGTTTTCCATGTTGTTTCAACTTCTGCATAGGTTTGAACATTTCCAAAATTAAATTTTAAAACTTAAATTTAACTTAATTTTCCTTTCATATGTGCAACAGACAATCATGTAAGTTGTAACTAAGAACTATCTGAATTTGATCTGGTGGAAGTAGCATTTGGACAGTCACTAATATATTCTAAATTGACTGAAAAATGGAAAAGAAATCAAATGAATTAGAACTTCTATTTCCTTTTTTTTTTTTGTTTTTCCTTGAGACAAGCCCTGTCTCTGTCGCCCACACTAGAGTGCAGTAGTGCGACCTTGGCTCACTGTAGCCTCAAACTCCTGGGCTCAAGGGATCCTCCTACCTCAACCTCCCAAGTAGCTGAGATTATAGGCACACACCATGCTAATTTTTTTGTGTGTTTTTGGAAAGACAAGGTCTCACTTTGTTGCCCAGGCTGGTCTTGAACTCCTGGGCTTAGGCGATCCTCCCACCTCAGCCTCCCACAGTGCTGGGATTACAGGCATTAGCCACTGTCCACTGCACCTAGCTAAAAATTCTATCTCTGATTTCTTTTTCACTTGTACCATAGTATAGTAACTCTTGTAAAAGGTATGAAGTACATAAACACTCACTATCTTCTCCTGGACAGGGCATCCCAGGACGTTCCGGTACACAAGGGAACACTGAAAGAAAATAAACGAACATGAGTTAACAGCATATTTAAAACATACAAATTACACAGAATTTAAAATTCAAATGTAAAAGAAACTGACGCAGATTTCAACCTGACCCTCTCTTCACTTGAGACAAGATACTTAGCATGTGGTCAATATTATTTGCCAAAGGGATTCATTTTACCAAGGCCATATAAAAGAAGGTTTTATTTGCCTTGCTTTGTTGATGTTAAATAAAAAAAAAAAAGAAAGAAAAAAAGGTCTTATGAAAACAAACATGTCTATAAACAATGCATTAGGCTGGGCAGGGTGGCTTATGCCTCTAATCCCAGCACTCTGGGAGGCCAAGGTGGGTGGATCACTTGAGGTCAGGAGATGCCAGCCTAGCCAACATGGTAAAACTCTGTCTCTACCAAAAAATACAAAAAAAATCAGCCTGGCATGGTGGCATGCCTATAATCCCAGCTCCTTAGGAGGCTGAGGCCCGGGAATCGCTTGAACCTGGGAGGCGAAGGTTGCAGTGAGCTGAGATCATGCCACTGCACTCCAGCCTGGGCGACAGAGTGAGACACCATCTCAGAAACAAAAAGAAAAACAAAACAAAACAAAACAAAACAAAAAAACCAATGCATCAGAAGCTCACATGACTAATTCCAGCCCCTGTTACATCATGAATTATTTTCTTATCCTTAAAGAAATCATTAACTAGTATCTCCTTAAATCTTTGGTATAGTGGGACAAGTTTGTCACAATGAAGGATGAAAATCAAATTACAAAAATGTATACAAATATGGAACATAAAATATTGGTTTTTAAAAGATGTATACTTAGGAATAAATGAAACTTAGGAATAAATTAACACCAGAAACAGTACCAAAATAAAAAATGTAAATTTACATTAGAAACTTTAAATTTATATACTAATTCAAACCATTTTTATAACAAGGTAGAATATAAAGCAACAACGTATATACGAATACCTAGTCAGCTATTCCTAGTCTGTGATGTACTAAAGGACACAGTTTAATAAAGAGCACAGACTATAGAAAGCGCAGTTCCTAATGCATATTTTTAAAAGCTGAAACATAAGCTAGCTTCTGAAAACATCTGTGATGTAGTATTAAAAGGCAATAAGACTCAAAACTGACTGTTTAATACCATTCATCAATCACTTCTTTATGCATTTATTGTAATTTTATTCTGGAAAGGGATGACAAAAAAATAGACTCTTAAAGCTCTTTTAGAATCTCAACAAAGTACATTATGGATCCCTTGTGAGTCACTATGTCAAATTCTGGAGGTAGAAAAAAATCAGGCCAGGCGTGGTGGCTGACGCCTGTAATCCCAGAACTTTGGGAGGCCAAGGCAGGCAGATCACCTGAGGTCAGGAGCTTGAGACTAGCCTGGCAAACATGGTGAAACCCCATCTCTACTAAAAATACAAAAATTAGCTGGGCATGGTGGTAGGCGCCTGTAATCCCAGGTACTTCGGAGGCTGAGGCATAAGAATCACTTGAACACAGGAGGCCAAGGTTGCAGTGAGTTGAGATTGTGCCACTGCCCTCTAGCCTGGGCAACAGAGTGAAACTGTGTCTCAAAAAAAATAGATAAATAAAAATAAAATAAAATAAAATAATTGTTTAAAAAAAAAACAAACGCTGTAAAGGAAAATATAAAGAAATAATAATAAGGCACTGAAATGATTCATTATACTTAAGGAAAGATTTACATTTGTTTCACTTTTTTAGAAGTTTCCTAAGTCTGGTCTCATGGCTCTCAAAAATGTTCAATGAAATACTGCCAATATATTGCAATTAAATGCAGTATATTAAGAGGTTCTTGGCTGGGCACGGTGGTTCACACCTCTAATCCCAGCACTTTGGGAGGCCCAGGTGGTAGGACTCCTTGAGCACAAGAGTTTGAGACCAGCCTGGGCATCATAGTGATATCCGATCTTTAAAAAAAAAAAAAAAAGTTTTACATGACAAAAAAATTTTGAGGGTTAGCATAGTTGAATGAAATAAACACAAATTTGGAATCAGAATTCCTAGATTCACAATCCAGGTCTACAATGTGTCAGTTACATGATAACTGAGTTTAGGATATTTCTTCTATGCCACTTCCTACATCTCAAGGTTGCTGAGGTATAAACATATTAATGTCCCTAAAGCATCATGTAAATGGGCCTGGTGCAGTGGCTCATGCCTGTAATCTCAGTACTCTGGGAGACCAAGGCAGGCGGATCTCTTGAGGTCAGGAGTTCGAGAACAGCCTGGCCAACATGGTGAAACCCTGTCTCTACTACAAATACAAAAATTAGCCAGCCATGGTGGTGCACGCCTGTAATCCCAGCTACTTGGGAGGCTGAGGCGCTTGAACCCAGGAGGCAGAGGTTGCAGTGGGCCGAGATCACACCACTGCACTCCAGCCTGGGTGACAGAGTGAGATTATCTCAAAGATAAATAAGGGAATCATGTAAATAGTTTCACTATTAACCTTTAAGCAAAAGAAAGGATATTTAAGATATCTTACCTTTGGAGGTCATTATTTGTATACATTACAAAATTTCAAGTAGATGACTTAGATTCCCCAGGCTCTCAATTTTTAAATTCTATCATTAACTTGCTGTGATACACTGAGAAATCACATTTTAATATTCTAACAAAAGCAAGACATACAGAGACCACAAAATTCCCCAGACTATAAGAAGCAGATTAACTTTACCTTCTGTAGCATGTGAGAAACTACTAAATAAGGACAATTACTTAGGCATGAGTCACAGAGATTGAGAAAATGACATTGAGATTATGTTTCAAAATGGTCAAAAATAAAGAATGATGTCAAAGAAATTATCACTCTGGACGAGTATGAAATGACTACTCTCTTACCATGAATCAAGAGTTCAGAATCCTTGTTTAGCTCATAAAGCCTAAAGGCTTCTTCTAACTCCAACTGAGATGATACTGTACACGGGTCTCCTAAAAAACACACAAGTAAAGGAAAGGTCACTTTAAAACCCTTAAATGTGATGATTACTAAACAAATTTCATAATGTAAATTTTTAGAAAAAATTATCTCATATTTATAAACAGAAATATGTGACAAGGACAAATATTTATTTACTTATTATTATTATTATTTGGAGACGGAGTTTTGCTCTTGTCGCCCAGGCTGGAGTGCAGTGGCGTGATCCTGGCTCACTGCAACCTCTGCCTCCCGGGTTCAAGCGATTCTCCTGCCTCAGCTTCCCAAGTAGCTGGGATTACAGGCGTGTGCCACTACACCCAGCTAATTATTGTATTAGTAGAGACAGGGTTTCACCATGTTGTCCAGGCTGGTCTCGAACTCCTGACCTCAGGTGATCCGCCTGCCTTGGCCTCCCAAAGTGCTGGGATTATAGGCGTGAAGCACCATGCCTGGCCTAAGGACAAATATTTAGATATTTATTTAGACAATTCAATTTTCTGAAGTAGGTAACATATAACTTCCATTTCTATTTGCATAAAAATACTAAATGAGGTTCACAGACACCAATGTATATAGATATAAAATTTTATTCTTTGGTGTTCTTTTTTGGTGAGACAAGGTCTCACTCTGTCACCAAGGCTGAATGCAGTGACATGATCACAGCTCACTACAGCCTCAACCTCCTGGGCTCAAACAATCCTCCCACCTGGGCCTCCCAAAGTGCTGGAATTATGGGCATGAGCCACCATACACGGCCATTTTGTTGTTAACATTGTATATATCCCAAACACAGCAAACAGAATTTATTCCTGACTACATTTTTTTTTTTTTTCTGAGATGGAGTTTGGCTCTTGTTGCCCAGGCTGGAGTGCAATGGTGTGATCTTGGCTCACTGCAACCTTCGCCTCCTGGGTTCAAGCGATTCTCCTGCCTCAGCCTCCTGAACAGCTGGGACTACAGACGTGCACCACCATGCCTGGCTACTGACCACAGTTTAAATTGTG
This sequence comes from Hylobates moloch, assembly GCF_009828535.3. Taxonomy (NCBI): domain Eukaryota; kingdom Metazoa; phylum Chordata; class Mammalia; order Primates; family Hylobatidae; genus Hylobates; species Hylobates moloch. The sequence continues at coordinate 80,879,541 of NW_026652288.1, read as the reverse complement.
ACTGCTATGTGTCTAATGGGGAAGTCTAAAGAGCAGGCTTTCTGTTACCCATTTCTTTAAAAGAGGAAGTGAAAGTAGTTCCATTGCCACAATACAATTAGTTAGAAGCCCTCCATTTAATCATTTTGTCAAATTTTTCCTTTCACATGACAGAGCCTCCTCAAAGGAGTCACAGAAATGAAAAGCTACACAAGTACTGAAGAACAGTTGCACTTGAGCTGCTATGAAATGTAAATTAACAGTTTTAGTAACAGACACACAGAGAAGGGACGGAAGAAACACCTCCCTTACCCAACTAGCCAGACAACTGAGTCATCCCTGGCAATCAATGAGGTGGCACATCTGCCTGGACTATGGCATTCCTCAATGAAAAAGTCATTCAGGCCAGGTGTGGTGGCCTGTAATCCCAACAGTTTGGGAGGCCGAGGCAGGCTAGTCTCTTGAGGTCAGGAGTTCAAGACCAGCCTGGCCAACATGGTGAAAGCTTGTCTCTACTAAAAATACAAAAATTAGCCAGGCACAGTGGTGTGTGCCTGCAGTCCCAGCTACTCGGGAGGCTAAGGCAGAAGAATTGCTTGAACCTAGGAAGGAGAGGGTGTAGTGAGTCAAGATTACGCTACTGCACTCCAGCCTGGGCAACAAGGCAAGACTGTCTCAAAAAGAAAAAAAAGAAGAAGACGTCATTTAAAGCCTAGTTTGGGGACATGGATGAAACTGGAAAACATCATTCTCAGTAAACTATCGCAAGGACAAAAAACCAAACACTGCATGTTCTCACTCATAGGTGGGAATTGAACAATGAGAATTCATGGACACAGGAAGGGGAACATCACACTCCGGGGACTGTTGTAGGATGGAGGGAGGGGGAGGGATAGCATTAGGAGACATACCTAATGCTAAATGACGAGTTAATGGGTGCAGCAGAACATGGCACATGGATACATATGTAACAAACCTGCACATTGTGCACATGTACCCTAAAACCTAAAGTATAATAAAAAAAAAAAAAAAAAAAAAAAAAGCCTAGTTTGGACCTGAGCGAGTGAGAGTGAGTCCTTCACTCTGCCATTGATTTGCTAATTCCCATAGTTACTACACACTAGATGCCACCAACCCTATCCAAACCTCAATCACCAGCATACAGCTTGGTCTGCTAATTGAGAAAGAAAAACAAAGTCACTTTTCCTGGCTACTCAAGGAAAAGAGTGCCTTTCCTTTTTTTTCTCCCACTTGACCACTGCATCCCTACTTCCTTTTATCTTCTCTGAGCTCCTCAGTTCCATTTCCATTTTTTCTTTCCTTCTATTTCCTAGCTCTTCTCAGGCAAAGGCGTTTCTGAGTCTCCCTCTCAAAAACCTCGTTCAGGCCAGGTGCAATAGCTCATACCTGTAATCCCAGCACTTTGGGAGGCCAAGGTGGGTGGATCGCCTGAGGTCAGGAGTTCAAGACCAGCCTGGCCAACATGGTGAAACCCCGTCTCTACAAAAATACGAAAATTAGCCAGGCATGGTGGCACGTGCCTGTTGTCCCAGCTACTCGGGAGGCTGAGGCAGGAGAATCGCTTGAACCCAGGAGGCGGAGGTTGCAATGAATTGAGATCACACCATTGCACTCCAGCCTGGGCAACAAGAGCAAGACTTTGTCTCAAAACAAACAAACAAAAAATCTCTTTCCCATTCAGACTGACACTCCATTCATTCAGTAGCCGCAAATCTCAAAACTAGAGACTAAAACTGGAGGAAACAGGTGAGAAGATGAGAAAGGAAAAGGGGCAGGGTCTGTTTTTTTCACTTCATACTTCTCTTTAATATTTTAAAAATCATAAGTTTGTAATCTTTTATAATGAAACAACTTTTTTTCACATAGTGATCATATCCTTTCTCCATGTTCTTATCTTCCACACATTTCTCAAAATGCTGCTGCCAGGTTTTAGCCCAAACACTCCACCAAAACTGCGGTTGCAAAGGTCATGAAACCAGCTGCTGAAACCTATAACATCTTTTCAGTCCTTATTCTAGGTGATCTCTCTTGTAGCCCCTGACAAAGTTGCCCTCTATTATAGAAATCTTGTGTCTCAGTTTCTAAAACACCATTCTCTAGGTTCACCAACTGTTCTTTTTAACTGTTTAATTTGGAAAATTGGAAACATATTTCAAAATGTTGTTTTCCCCTATATACCCACCCACTTATTCTCTACCATGGCAGCATTCTGAGAAAATCTCTATAACTCTAGATAAAAACTCCTTAGTATAATCCAAATATTGTTATTAACCTACAAAAACTAACAAGTATCTTCTCTGACCACAATGGAACAAAACTAGAAATCAGTAACAAGATGGACTTTGGGAACTACAAAAACACATGAAAGTTAACAATATGCTCCTTATTAACCAGTGAGTCAATACAAAATTAAGAAGAAAACTGAAAAATTTCTTGAAAAAAATGAAAATAGAAACACAACATACTACCAAAACCAATGGGATACAGCGAAAACAGTACTAAGAAGTGAGTTTATAGCAAGCAATAAGTGCCCACATCAAAAAAAGGAGAAAGGCGCTAAATGAACAAACTAATGATGCATCTTAAAGAACAAGAAAAGCAAGAGCAAACCAAAACAAAATTAGTAGAAGTAATAAAGATCAGAGCAGAAAGGAATGAAATTGAAACAAAACACACAAAACATCAACAAAATGTAAACTTGATTTTTTGAAAAGATAAACAATAGCAACAAATCTTTAACAGGACTAAAAACAAAAGAGACAAGGCCCAAAGAAATAAAATCACAGATGAAAAAGGAGACAATACAACTAATACTGCAGAAATTCAAAGGATCATTAGAGGCCGCGATGAGCAACTATATGCCAACAAATCAGAAAGCTTAGAAGAAATGGATAAATTCCTAGACACATACAACCTACCAAGGTTGAACCATGAAGAAATCCAAAGCCTGACTAGACTACTAACAAGTAATGAGATCGAAGCCATAATAAAAAGTCTCTCAGCAAAGAAAAGCCCAGGACCCAATGGCTTCAGTGCCATTTAAAGAAAAACTAATACCAATACTACTGAAAATATTCCAAAATATGGAGGAGGAGGGAATAGTTTCAAACTCATTCTAAGACCCAGTAATACCCGTCAGTATTACTAAAACCAGACAAATATGTCAAAAAAAGAGAAAACTACAGGTCAATATCTCTGATGAACATTGATGCAAAAATCCTCAACAAAACACTAGCAAACTGAATTCAACAACACGTTAAAAAGATCAGTCATCATGACCAACTGGAATTTGTTCCAAGGATGCAAGGATGGTTCAACACATGCAAATCAATCAACATGATACATCACATTGATACAACAGAATATAACGTGATACAACAGAATAAAGGACAAAAACCATATGATCATTTCAATTGATGCTAAAAAAAGCACTTGGTAAAATACAACATCCCTTCATGACAAAAATCCTAAAAAAACTGGGGACAGAAGGAACATACCTCAACACGATAAAAGCCGTATAAGACAGACCCACACCTAGTATCACACTGAATGGGAGAAAATTGAAAGTCTTTCTCTAAGATTTAGAACAAGACAAGGATGCCCACTTTCACCACTATTATTCAACCTAGTAATGGAAGTCCAAGCTAGAGCAATGAGACAAGAGAAAGAAATAAAGGCATCCAAATTAGAAAGGAAGAAGTCAAATTATCCTTGTTTGCAGATGATATAATCTTATATATTTGGAAAAACCTAAAGACTCCACAAAAAAACTATTAGAACAGATAAACTAATTCAGTAAAGTTGAAGGATATGAAGTCACCATACAAAAATCAGTAGCATTTCTATATGCCACAGCAAATAATCTGAGAAAGTAATCAAAAAAGTAATTCCATTTACAGTAACGGCAAATAAAAAAAAATACCTAAGAATAAATATCACAAAAGAAGTGAAAGATCTCAGCCAGGCGCGGTGGCTCATGCCTGTAATCCCTGCACTTTGGGAGGCTGAGGCGGGAGGATCACCTGAGGTCAGCAGTTTGAGACCAGCCTAACTAACATGGAGAAACCCCGTCTCTACTAAAAATACAAAATTAGCCAGGTGTGGTGGTGCCTCCCTGTAATCTCAGCTACTTGGGAGACTGAGGCAGGAGAACCACTTGAACCCAGGAGGTGGAGGTTGCGGTGAGCTGAGATTGTGCCATTGCATTCCAGCCTGGGCAACAAAAGTGAAACTCCGTTTCAAAAAAAAAAAAAAAAGTGAAAGATCTCTTTCTTTACAATGAAAATCATAAAATATTGATGCAAGAAACTGAAGAAGACATACACATTAAAAAAAAAAAAGGAAAGATATTCCATGTTCATGGATTGGAAGAATCAATACTGTTAAAATGTCCCTACTACTGAAAGCAATCTACAGATTCAGTGTAATCCCCATCAAAATACCAGTAACATTTTTCACAGAAATAGAAAAAAATCATTGTAAATTTATATGGAACCACAAAAGACCCAGAATGGCCAAAGCTAGCCTGAACAAAAAGAACAAAACTGGAGGGATCACATTCTATGCCTTTAAATTATACTACAAACTGTAGTAACTAAAGCAGGATGCTGTCAGCATAAAAACAGACACATAAACCGATGGAATGGAAGAGAGAACCCAGAAATAAATCCATATATCTAGAATGAACTCATTTTTTACAAAGGTGCCAAGAACATACACTGGGGATAAGACAGTCTTCAATAAATAAGGCTGTCGATACATAGTGCTGGGAAAACTGGATATCCACATGCAGAAGAATGAAACTAGACTCCTATCTCTCACCATATACAAAAATCAAATCAAAATGAATTAAAGACTTAAATCTAAAACCTCAAACTATGCAACTACTAAAAGAAAAAACTGTGGAAACTCTCCATGACATTGGTCCAGGCAAGTAATTCTTGAGTAGCACCCCACAATCACAGGTAATCAAAGCAAAAATAGGTAAGTGGGATCACATCAACTTAGGTTTCTACAAAACAAAGCAATCAAAAAAGTGAAGAGACAACCCACAGAATGGGAGAAAATATTTGCACACTATGCATCTGACAAAGGATTAATAACCAGAATAGACAAGGAGTTCAAACAACTCAACAGGAAAAAAAAACCTAATAATCTGATTACATAATGGACAAAAGATATGAATAGGCATTTTTCCTTTTTTTTTTTTTGGAAACGGATCTTGCTCTGTCACCCAGGCTGGAGTGCAGTGGCGTAATCTCAGCTCACTGCAACCTCCGCCTGCTGGGTTCAAGTGGTTCTACTGCCTCGGCCTCCCAAGTAGCTGGGATTGCAGGCACGTGCCACCATGCCTGGCTAATTTTTGTAGTTTTAGTAGAGACAGGGTTTCACCATGTTGGCCTGGCTGGTCTGGAACTCCTGACCTCAAGTGATCCGCCCACCTCGGCCTCCCAAAGTGGTGGGATTACAAGCGTGAGACACCATCCCTAGCCCTGAATAGACATTTTTTTTTTTTTTTAAGATGGAGTCTTGCTCTGTCGCCCAGGCTGGAGTGCAGTGGCACAATCTCGGCTCACTGCGAGCTCCCAGGTTCATGCCATTCTCTTGCCTCTGCTTCCTGAGTAGCTGGGACTACAGGCGCCCGCCACCACGCCAGGCTAATTTTTTGAATTTTTAGTAGAGACGGGGTTTCACCATGTTAGCCAGGATGGTCTCGATCTCCTGACCTCAAGATCTGCCCACCTCAACCTCCCAAAGTGCTGGGATTACAGGCGTGAGCCACTGTGCCTGGCTCCTGAATAGACATTTTTTAAAAGGAGACATACAAATGGCAAGCAGATATATGAAAGGGTGTTCAACATCATTGATCATCAGGGAACTGCAAATCAAAACTGCATCAAGATATCATCTCATTCCAGTTAAAATGGTTTTTATCCAAAAGAGAGGCAATAACAAATGCTGGAAAGGATATGCAGAAAAGGGAACCCTCACATGCTGTTGGTGGGAATGTACTTTAGTACAGTCACTATGGAGAACAGTACAAAGATTTCTCAGAAAACTAAAAATAGAACTACCATATGATCCAGAAATCCCACCACTAGATATACACCCAAAAGAAAGGAAATCAGTATATTGAAGAGATATGTACACTCCCATGTTTATTGCAGCACTATTCACAATAGCTGTGATTTGGAAGCAACTTAAGTGTCTAGCAATACAATGGGAGTACTATTCAGCCACAAAAATGAATGAGATCCTGTCACTTGCAACAACATGGATGAAACTGGAAGACACTGTGTCAAGTGAAATAAGCCAGACGCAGAAAGACAAACCTTATGTTCTCACTCATTTGTGGATGCTAAAAATTAAAACAGTTGAACTACTGGAGATAGAGAGTAGAATGATAGTTACCAGAAGCTGGGAACGATAGTGGTGGAGAGTGGGTACAAAACTATAGTCACACAGAATGAGTAACATCTAGTATCTGGTTCAAGACCACCCTGGGCAACATAGTGAGACCTCCGTCTCTACAAAAAATTTTTAAAAATAGCCAGGAATGGTGGCTCAAGCCTGTAGTCCCAGTAGGCTGAGGCAGGAGGACTGCTTGAGCATGGGAGGTCAAGGCTGCAGTGAGCTATGATCATGCTACTATACTGCAGCCTGAGCAAGAGTGAGACACTGTCTCAGAAAAAAAAAAGGTTAGAAAAAGTAAAAAAGAAAAAACAGATCTAGTACTTGATAGCACAAGAGGGTAATTACAGTCAACAAAATTTATTGTATATGTAAAAATAACTAAAAGAGTGTAATTGGAATATTTGTAACACAAAGAAATGATAAATGCTTGAGGTGATGAATATCCTGTTTACGCAACATGATTATGCACTGTATGTCTGCATCAAAATAGCTCATGTACCCCATAAACATGTACACCTACTATGTATCCATTAAAATTAAAGTAAAAAATTAACAAAAAAAGTCTGCCCATTTAAAATTTGGCCAAGTATTTCCAACTGTCCCCCAAAAGAGTTATGACACATACATTCATTCAACCAACAGGGTATCTTTCCTAATTTTTCTTTTTTTTTGTTGTTGAGATGGAGTCTCGCTCTGTCGCCCAGGCTGGAGGGCAGTGGCGCAATCTCGGCTCACTGCAAGCTCCGCCTCCTAGGTTCACGCCATTCTCCTGCCTCAGCCTCCCCAGCAGCTGGGACTACAGGCACACGCCGCCATGCCTGGCTAATTTTTGTATTTTTAGTAGAGATGGGGTTTCTCTGTGTTAGCCAGGATGGTATCGATCTCCAGACCTCATGATCCGCCCGCTTTGGCCTCCCAAAGTGCTGGGAGTACAGGTGTGAGCCACCATGCCCAGCCAATCTTTCCTAATTTCTTTCTTTTTTCTTTATTTTTTTTTTTTTTGAGACAGTCTCGCTGTTGCCCAGGCTGGAGTGCAGTGGCGTGATCTCGGCTCACTACAACCTCCACTTCCTGGGTTCAAGTAATTCTCCTGCCTCAGCCTCCTGAGTAGCTGGGACTACAGGCGCCCACCACCATGCCCAGCTAATTTTTGTATTTTTAGTAGAGACAGGGTTTCACCATGTTGGCCAGGCTGGTCTTGAACTCCTGACCTCAAGTGATCCACCCGTTTTGGCCTCCCAAAGTGCTGGGATTACAGGTGTGAGCCACCACACCTGGCCCTAATTTCTTAGAGATAATTACTAAATTCTGAATTTTCCAGTCCAATAGGTGAAAAGTAATGTCCCACCTTAATATTTTAAAACTTCTTTAATTATTAGTGATTTTTGAGCCTGTTATTTATGAATTGGCTATTTATACCTCATTATGTAGATTTTTCACCTATTTCTTCTTGGCATTTATTGTACAATAGAGATAGCAGTCCTTTGTTGTAAATGTTGCAAATATTTTCTCTCAGTTGTTATTATTCTTGTATACAAAATCAGGAAAAATCTTCTCTTTCCAAACTTTCTTTTTCAAAATTTTCCTGTTTATTTTTGAGCATTTATTTTTCCTGATGAAATTTTTGTCAGATTTAAAATCCTGTTGGAAATTTGGGAGAAATGTTTTCTTCACAGATTGATATGTAGGGAATTCACTTTGTATAATGTTGCTTTTTCCCAAACCATTCATTCAAGTTTCGCTTTATGACACTCAATTTAGTTTTTTGTTTCTTTATATAGTTTCTTCAAATTTCTCTAAGGTTTATTACCAGATTTTTTTTAAAACCAATTATTATGTTGTTACTGTGGATTAAATATTTTCTTTGAATATACTTTCTGATTGAGTATTTTCAATATGTAGGAAGGAAAGTTACTGGTTTTCATACGCTCATTTTATAAATGTCTAGTATTGATATTTTAAGAGGCTAGATGAAAAAGAGTGAGGTCAACATGATTTAACCACATTACACAGATACACTATTTTTGATCAAAACTCAGTACACTGATAAATAGTAAGTCTAAGTGTATGTAGAGAAATTGGAATTCTCATACACTGCTGGTAGGAAGGTAAATGGTGTAGCCACTCTGGAAAACTGGCAGTCCCTCACAAGGTTAAACAGTTACCATATGAAATGAAAACATATTCACACAAAAAGATGTAACCAAATGTTCGTAGCAACATTACTCACAATAGCCAATTGTCCATCAATTGATAAATGGATAAATAAAATATGTATATCCATACAATGGAATATTATCAACCCATAAAAGGAATTAGTAATGACACTGTACAGGAAATGTCTAGAATCAGTCTATCTGTAGAAACAGATCGTGGATTAGTGGTTGTCTAGGTCTGGGGCCTGCAGAGAAAGGGGTCGGGGGAAACAAGTATCGACTGCTAATAGACACGGGATTTTTTTTTTGAGGGGGGGGTTGGTAATGAAAATGTTCAATAATTGATGGTGATAACAGCTGCACGGCTCTGTGATTATCCTAAAAACCAATGAATTGTACACTTTACACTGGTGAATTATATCTTAGCGAAGTTGTTTTTTTTTTTTTTTTTTTTTTTTAAGAATGTGGAGTCTAGCTTTTTTTTTTTTTTGAGACCAAGTCTCACTCTGTCACCCAGGCTGGAGTGTGTTGGTGCCACCTTGGCTCACTGCAACCTCCAGTTCCCAGGTTCAAGTGATTCTCCTGCCTCAGCCTCCCTAGTAGCTGGGATTACAGGTGTGTGCCACCATGTCCAGCTGATTTTTTTTTTTTTATATATTTTTTAATAGAGACAGAGGCCAGGCTGGTCTCAAACTGCTGACCTCAGGTGGTCCACCTGCCTAGGCCTCCCAAAGTGCTGGGATTATGGGCGTGAGCCACCACGTCCAGCCAGAGTCTAGCATTTTTACAAAAGTAAGTTTGCCTGCAAAGTAGCATTCTAGTCCAGGAGCAAAGTTTACAAATCTGTTTTATTTTTCCTCAGAGAAATAAAGTAATTCATTAAAAAAAGACTGCCTTTTTCAGTTATGTAAATTTCTCTCATTTTGCCACAAATATGAAAGTTGGCATCATTTTTTTTTTTTTTTTTTTTCTGAGACAGAGTCTCACTCTGTTGTCTAGGCTGGAATGCAGTGGCATGATCTTGGTTCACTACAGCCTTGACCTCCCAGGCTCAGGCAATCCTCCTACTTCAGCCTTCCAAGGTGGGAGCTGAATCCCACAGGCTCATGCCACCATGCCTGGCTTTTTTTTCCTTTCATTTTTTGTAGAAACAGCATCTCCCTATGTTTACCAGGCTGGTCTTAAACTCCTAGGCTCAAGCAATCCTCTCGTCTTGGTCTCCAAAAGTGCTGGGATTACAGGAGTGAGCCACCACGTCCAGCTAACACTTCATTTCTAATATTCCAGGTGAGAAAACTGAGTCCAGACTGTTTTTTAAACAAGATATACATACACACACAAACACACACATGCACTCTCTCTCTCTCTGTCATACATGTTACCAATGAGTGTTTTATAAGTATCTTGGCTTTTCAAAATCTGAACATTAAAACATTAAGTCCAAATTTCCCTACACTCACTGGCTAATTCTGATGTCCCAGAAAGCCAAAAAAAGACTGAACCAAATCCAATACATAGCAAACTGTGATTTCCACATTTCAAGTGACTTCTGCAGTTACGATGATTTTACTGTAGTAGTCTATGAATGAAAAAAGCCAATTCTGGCCGGGCGCGGTGGCTCATGCCTGTAATCCCAGAACTTTGAGAGACCGAGGTGGGCGGATCACGAGGTCAGGAGATCGAGACCATCCTGGCTAACACAGTGAAACCCCGTCTCTACTGAAAATACAAAAAAATAAGCCGGGCGTGGTGGCGGGCGCCTGTAGTCCCAGCTATAAAGGAGGCTGAGGCAGGAGAATGGCGTGAACCTGGGAGGTGGAGCTTGCAGTGAACTGAGATCATGCCACTGCACTACAGCCTGGGCGACAAAGCGAGACTCCTTCTCAAAGAAAAAGAAAAAAGCCAATTCTAACCATCTCACTTTTGCTGGACATCATCTTTTTATCAGGCCAGTATCTGCTTGCTGTTAGTTAAAACCCAAGCCAGATCAAGTACTTGCTTTCAAAATGTACCTAGAGACCAACACTTCTGAATAACTATAAGGAAGTATGAAAATAAGAGTTACTGATTCTACGTATGTTCAAACCTATTTTGTTTTTCTTGGACTGAATGTCTTTAGTTCAAGTATTACCTGTTTTGGCCAATTGCTTAATGCTTGATAAAACCGAATGCATTAAGCGTGAAGCAAAACATTCCATGCAGTCATCATGAAACTAAAATGAGCAGAAAAGCTATTTCTCAAAGCCCGCTCTATTACAAAAGTCCAAACTCACATCCTAGAGCAGGAATACACCCAGAGTGAGAATTGTTCAGTGCAGTGAACTTCAAGGTAATGAAATCTGTATATTAACCAGCAGGGTTTTTCCCCCCTAATATATCTACTTCTTTTGTTTTTGTTGCTGCTGTTGTTTTTTACCTACAAAAAGAAAGAAGCAAATTAGGGCATTAGACCTCAAAAAGTTAGGTAAATATTCACAATCCAATTATTTATATGAGATAACCTGACAGGATGTAGAACATGAAACATATATGTAACTCTTGTTTTATTTAGTTATTTCAGTATATGTCTAAATTCAGTGCCCCACATTTCAAAGAACACAGCCTAATACCAAAGTTGGCAACCTCTGAGACAGTATCACACATTCTTCTCCCTGACGTCTGAGTTGGCCACAGACTCACAGACTCTCACTCTCTGTTCCCACTAGGACCTTCGTACTGCCACCCTGCCTCTGGATATGCAGTCAGAACACTAAACCTCTTGCAAAAGTCACTGTACTCCCTTACTGTAAAGGGTTACACTGCTTAAAATACAGATTTGCAAAAATTTTCCAAGAATGCCATAATTTTTAGGTGGTCATCCTTTCACTATCAGGCCCAATAACAACAGTAGTGAATTTTTGGCTTGTTGCTTCCTTTTTCTGGGAGGTGGAAGTCAGTGGTTACAGAAATACATGCCATCCCATGAAGCCGCTCATCCTCAACTTTTTTTTTTTTTTTTTTGAGACAGAGTTTCGCTCTTGTTGCCCAGGCTGGAGTGCAATGGCACAATCTTGGCTCACTGCAACCTCCATCTCCCAGGTTCAAGTGATTCTTCTGCCTCAGCCTTCCAAATAGCTGGGATTGCAGGCATGCACCATCACACCCAGCTAATTTTGTATTTTTAGTAGAGACGGGGTTTCTCCATGTTGGTCAGGCTGGTCTCGAACACCCGACCTCAGGTGATCCGCCCGCCTCGGCCTCCCGAAGTGCTGGGATTACAGGCATGAGCCACTGCAACCAGCCTCAACATTCACATCGGGAGAGATGAAGTAATAGGAATAGACATAACCCTCCATCTAAAACAATTTTAAAACACTGGATTAAACAGTGGTTTAAGGCTGGGTGCAGTGGCTCACGCCTGTAATCCCAGCACTTTGGAAGGCCGAGGTAGGAGGATTGCTTGAGTCCAAGAGTTCAAGACCAGCCTGGGCAATATAGCGAGATCCCATCTCTAAAAAAAAACTAAAAAAGTAGCTGGGCATGGTGACACACACCTACTTGGGAGGCTAAGGTGGGAGGATTGCTTGAGCCTGGGAGGTCAAGGCTGCAGTGAGCCAGAACTGTACCACTGCACTCCAGGCTGGGTGGCAGAGTAAGACTCTGTCTCCAAAACAAAACAAAACAAAAAAAGTCTTTTTTTTTTTTTTTTTTGAGACGGAGTCTTGCTCTGTCACCCAGGCTGGAGTGCAGTGGCCCGATCTCAGCTCACTGCAAGCTCCGCCTCCCGGGTTCACGCCATTCTCCTGCCTCAGCCTCTCCGAGTAGCTGGGACTACAGGCGCCCGCCACCACGCCCGGCTAATTTTTTTTGTATTTTTAGTAGAGACGGGGTTTCACCGTGGTCTCGATCTCCTGACCTCATGATCCGCCCGCCTCAGCCTCCCAAAGTGCTGGGATTACAAGCGTGAGCCACCACGCCCGGCCCAAAAAAAGTCTTAAAAGCAGCCAGAGAAGAGATGCTTCACATACAGAAAGGAAGTTGACAGCACATTTTGCATCAGAAACAATGCAAGCTATAAGACACGGTACTGAAAGAAAAAAAAAAAAAAAAAACTTCCAATCTGGAGTTATTTACCAATCACAATTATCTTTCAAAAACACAAAAACAAAGGTGAACAAGCGTAGGTAAATTCATAGACAGAAAGTTTAATACAGGTTACTAAGGACTGCAAAAGGAGGGATAGGGAGTTATTGTTTAATGGGTACAGTTTCTGATTGGGATGATGAAAAGTTCTGGAAATGGAAGGATCGTAGTAATAGTTGTACAACACTGTGAATGTGCTTATACCACTGAACTGTACACTTAAGAGTGGCTGAACCGGTAAATTTTCTTATTTATATTTAATTACAATAAAAAAAAAGTTAAAGGGTACACTAGTTCTCTAACTACATTAACAGATCTCAAGACACCTGCTGGGCATGGTGGCTCATGCCTGTAATCCTAACACTATGGGAGAGCAAGGCGGGAGGATCACTGGGGCTTAGGAGTTTTGAGACCAGCCTGGGCAACATAGGAAGACTCTGTCTTTACAAAACATAAAATAAAAAATTTAGGCTGGGCCCAGTGGCTCACTCCTCTAATCCCAGCAGTTTAGGAGGCCAAGGCAGGCAGATCACTTGAGGTCAGAAGTTCGAGGCCAGCCTGGCCAACATGGCAAAACCCTGTTTCTACTAAAAGTACAAAAATTAGCTGGGCATGGTGGCAGGCGCCTGTAATCCCAGCTACTCAGGAGGCTGAGGCAAGAGAACCACTTGAACACGGGAGGCAGAGGTTGCAGTGGGCTGAGATCATGCCACTGCACTCCAGCCTGGACGGCAAAAGCGAGCACTACAGCCTGGTGACAAGGGCGAGACTCTGTCTCAAAAAGAAAAAAAAGAAAAAAAAAATTAGCTGGGTATGGTGGAGCACTCCTGTAGTTCCAGCTACTCAGGAAGCTGAGGCAGGGGGACTGCTTGAGCCTGAGAGGTAGGCTGCAGTGAGCCATGATCACACCACTGCATTCCTGCACTGCATTCCAGCCTGGGTGACAAAGAAAGGATTTGTGTCAGAAAGAAAAAAAAAAAAAGACATAACATCCAGGGAAAAAAGAGACATTTCAGAATATGGGATATATAATGTCATTTATTAAAAAGCACAAAAACACTACGCTTGAGCCAGGAGTCATGGTGTGCATCTGTAGTTTCAGCTAGGAGGACTGCTTGAGCCCAGGAGTTGGAGGCCAACCTGAGCAACATAGTGAGATCCTGCCTTTCAAACACAAAAAAACCCACTATATTTTGTCATTTATATGTATGGAATAGTGACAGAAAGAAGATCAGTGATTGCTTAGGGATGGAGAAGTGAGAGTGAGGAGAAAACAGTGTGGGGATCATAAGCGTATCCCGCGTGAGCAGTGGTCTATGAGGGAGGGGAAGAAGACGGCAACTGGAGACGGGATGCCAATGAGGACGACAGACCTTCCCAGATACTGGAGCAGATGATAGCATCTAAGGTCCCCAATACCACCTCAAGACTCCCATAGCCTCTCTTGCCTCATAAATAAAAAACTGTTTCTCCACTCACAATGCTTTTGACACCAGATGTGTGTTTTCCACAAGCAAATCTTCTATTCTCTGTGGAGACCAATCGAGCTTCCTACAATTTAATTAAATTCTGACACTACCTGGAGTTAGCACAGACCCCGTAGGTTTAGGGCTCAGTCCCACAGACTGCCCCCCACTTCAGATGCTAATTGCAAGTAGTGGATCCTCAAATTAGCCACAAATCAGTCAAATTAGTCTGACTTGGCTACAAACTGGGCATTCCCATGTTGGGACTCAGTAACCAATACTTCAGGGTATCTCTGACTTTCTCCCCCAACCACCCACCACTACAACTGACTTCTCCCAAAGCCAGAATGATGTTCTCTGAAGTTCCTTTATCGCCTAAAATCCAGACCCACCAAGAAGAACAATTGTTTTGCCTTCCCCTCCCAGTAGGACCAAGAATGTAATCACACCTGAAGAGATCTTTCCACAAGATAATGTACAAGTTAATCTCCCTTCCCTGATCCATTCATTCTTCCTAGTAATCCCCACAACAGAATTCCTCTTCTCCCTTCTCCTATAACCTGTTTTATTTAATTAATTTTTTAGGCTAGTCAAGTGAAGCAGTGGGAGTGGAGAAGGAACAAAGAAATCTGTAACTGGCTGTGATCAATTAGCTGTAAACACCACTGCACCTGGACCAGCCATATAACCTGTTTTGCCAGGATATTATACATGCTTCCGAACCCCTTGTGGGGTGAGTAATCTCTGTGGTTCCCCCGTGTACATGTAATAAAATCTGTATGACTTTTCTCCAATTAATCTGCCTCTTGTGAGTTGATTTTTCAGCAAACCTTCGGAGAGCAATGGGGAAGCTTTTCCCTGGCCCCTACACTCACAACCCCCTCCTCATGTTAAACAATTTGCTCCAAAAACACTTTACTATAAAGGATATTATAAAGGATATTATAAAGGATACAAATGAAGAGCCAGATGAAGAGGTACATGGGGCAAGGTACGGGGGGACGCAGAGCTTCCAAGCCAGGTCCAGATGTACCACCCTCCCAGGACCTTGATTTGTTCACCGAGCAGGAAGCTCTCTGAACCCCTACATTTTGGGTTAAGGGGGTCCCATTACCTAAGCAAGACTGATTAAATCATTGGCTGCTGGTGATTAACTCCATCTCCAGGCCCCTCTGCCCTCCTCAGAAATAATGGGGAGGTAGGCTGAAAGTCCTAACTCTCTAACCACATTGTTGATTCCTCTGGCAACCAGAAGCCATCCTCCAAGAGCCACCTCATTAGCATAAAATCAGGTTTGGTTGGCAGGGGCTTATCATAAATAACAAAAGATGCTCTTCTCACTTCTATTACTCAGGATCTCATGGGAATCAACAGACCTTAATGAAAAATTTAACCTTTTACTTGAACAAGGGTTTTAGCCACTGTCAGGAATCAGCGATGAATAGCAGATATATTTTTTCATTATATTATAGTATCACACCTCACCTCTGAATCCATCCCCACTCCACCACTGCCAAGGGTTTCTCCGAGGTGAACCCCAGTCTAATTCCTTTTTCTCCCAGGCATCCAGACAGTCTGGTGTGTAAAAGATGGCAGCCAGAATTTCCTGGGCATAAGGTCCGTCTGCAGAACAGAGCTGGGGCAGAGGCCAGAACTAAGAGAAGTAGTTGGGGACATCTCTAAGTCAGCTATCTTCTAATTGGAATACAGTACCCCTGGAGTGCAGGTAAACTTTTCAGGGACTAACAGGCATAGACAGTTTTTAAAAGGAATCAATTTCCTGATCCTCAACTTCCATGGGAATTCCTTACTAAAAACCATTTGCCCAAGGATGTGCCTGGGATGAAGTGCCTCATCTCATTTCCTTTTCAAAATCTTCTTTCTCCATTTTATAAAAGCAGCATATATACCTACCACATGATCCAGCTATTCTACTTCTAGGTTTGACTCAAGAAAAATGGAAATATATTTCCATGCAAGGAAGGACTTGTACATGACTGTTCATAGCACCTTTATTTAAAACAGCCAAAACCAAAAACAATCCCAATGATCTTCAACAGATTAATGAATTGTAGTACATCCACAGGATAGAATACTACTCAGCCATAAGAAAGAATGAACTACTGATACACACATCCCACCAAAAAGTACATGCTATATGACGATTCTATCCGTATAAAACTCTAAAAAATGCAAACTAATCTGTAGTAACAGAAAGCAGATTAGTAGCCTGAGGACAAAAGAGCAGGAGTGAGGCGCTGCTTAGCACAAGGAAACATTTGGGGATAATGGATACGTTCTCTACCTTGCTTGTGCTGATGGGTTCCTAGGTATCAAAACTCATCCAACTGTAAAGTTTTAATATGTATAACTTATTATACATATTATGTATACATACATATGTCAATTATACCTCAATAAATCTATTTTTAAGTGAAATTTAAAACATGAATAATTTATTACCAGCAGAACTTCTCTATAAGAAATGTTCAAGAGGCCGGGCACAGTGGCTCACTCCTGTAATCCCAGCACTTTGGGAGGCTGAGGCAGGCAGCTCACCTGAGGTCAGGAGTTCGAGACCAGCCTGGCCAACGTTGCAAAACCCCATCTCTACTAAAAATACAAAAATTAGCCGGGCATGGTGGCAGGTGTCTGTAATCCCAGCTACTCAGGAGGTTGAGGCAGGAGAATCGCTTGAACCCAGGAGGTCAAGGTTGCAGTGAGCCGAGATCACACCACTGCACCACAGCCTGGGAGACAGAGCAAGAATCCGTCTCAAAACAAAACAAAACAAAACAAAAAGAAATGTTAAAGGAAGTTCTTCAAACAAAAGGAAAACTATATAAGTTACAAAACTAGATACGCTTGGAGATACTTAGCTTTCCTTTTCTAAGTGCTGTTAATTTTTTCTTTTCTTGTCTTTTTCTTTTTTCTTTTGAGACGGGGTCTCAATCTGTGGCCCAGGCTAGAATGTAGTGGTGCAATCTTGGCTCACTGCAGCCTCAACCTCCTGGGCTAAGCAATCCTCCTGCCTCAGCCTCCTAAAGTGCTGGAATTACAGGCATGAGCCCTATGCCTGGCTGTCAATAATAATTTTTCAATTTTCAGGTTTGGAGCCATAATACTGCTATCTAAATAGGTGAAGTAGCATTGGCTACACAGTCAGCCAAAGAGTTGGCTGAATTCAACTCCTGGCTAAGGCCAGGAGTTCAAGACCAGCCTGGGCAACAATGTAACAAGACCCTGTCTCTACAAAAAAAAATTTTTTTGAGACGGAGTTCTACTCTTGTTGCCCAGGCTAGAGTGCAGTGGTGCATCTCGGCTCACCACAACCTCCACCTCCCGGGTTCAAGCAATTCTCCTACCTTTGCCTCCCAAGTAGCTGGGATTACAGGCATGTACTACCATGCCCAGCTAATTTTGTACTTTTAGTAGACACGGGGTTTCTCCACGTTGGCCCAACCTCAGGTGATCCTCCTGCCTCGGCCTCCCCAAGTACTGGGATTACAGGTGTGAGCCACTGCACCCAGGCAAAAGAATTTTTTTTAAAGTAGCTAGGCATGGTGGTACACACCTGTAGCTAAGAGGCTGCAATGGGAGGATCCCATAAGCCCATAGGTTTGAGGCTGCAGTGAGCTATAATTGCGTCAGTACACTCCAGCCTGGGTAACAGAGTGAGGCTTTTTCTCTCTCTCTGTCTCTCTCTCTCTCTCTCTCTCTCAAAACAAAGGTGAACTATGCTGTAGCATCTGAATCATTCACAATAGCTAAGATATGGAAACAACTGAAATGCCCATCAATGGATAAATGGATAAAATAAATATGGCATATACACACAAAGGAATACTACTCAGCCTCATGCAGAAAATTATGTCATATTCAACAACATGGATGAACCTAGAGGACATTACGCTAAGTGAAATAAGCATAAGCCAGGCATACTAAGGCAAATACCACATGATATGTGGAATCTAAAAAAGTTGAACTCATACATGTGGAGTATCAGAGGCTGGAGGGAGTGGGTTAGATAGAGAAAGGAGAGGTGCCAGTTAAAGGGTACAAGGTTGTGGTTAGACAGGAGTAGTAAGTTCTGGTGATCTATTGCATAGCATGGTGACTACAATTCATAATAATGTATTGTGTATTTCAAAATAACAAAAAGAGTGGATTTTAAATGTCCTCACCACAAAGAAATAAGTATTTGAGGTAATAGATGTGTTAATTACCCTGATTTTTTCATTCCACAACATATACATGTATTGAAACATCACACTGTATCCCATGAACATATACAATTATTATATGTTAATTAAAAGTTAAAGAACTGAAAACTTACATTTGTTAAAAAAGTAAAGTTACATTTGTCATTCCCTGTCCTACACTTTTGTTACACAAGAATTTATGAGAAAGAGGAGTGTGGCATGATGGTTACAAAATTACTACTCATTCTAAAATGTTTAGTTAGATTAAGCAAACCAGTTTTTCCACAGTAAAACAAATCACTAAGACTGGTTTTGAGTACAAGGAAAAAGGGCAGTTGTCTTAAATCTCTTTAAACAGATGAAGTAAGCTTAAGATCTTTACTTGCTCCAACATAAAATCCCAACAATTAAATGTTTGGCTTGAGGAACAGCACTTCTCATATGCCAGAGAAATCAAATGACTGTCCTGTCTTTGATCCTAGATAATTTTTTTTCTCCAGATCAGACCAACATGCCCCAATGCCTACATGATTAAAACAAAGGAGACAAAATTACAACTGAAAACTAATTGAAAGTAACTTAAAAATAATTACTGTTGGCTCTGTATGCCTAAAATTAAGAAAAGATTGGTATCAGAATTAAGCAAGGTAAGAAGGATCACATGGGAATCAACAGACCTTAATGAAAAATTTAACCTTTTACTTGAACAAGACAAAGCCTAGAGCTTCATAGCTTTCCCCAGAAAACTTGGAAACTTAATAGCTACTTAGGGAGAAAGAAGTATGAAATGCATTATAATAAGACTGTTTCATCAGAAAGTTAATTTACTATGTGCATCTATTAATTAAAATATGCTACTTTAAGGAAAAAAAAGAATAAACAGTAACTGTCAATGCTTAAGTCTCCAACAACTGAAGCAAAATTAAACTAGGGAAAGGCTTGCTGCTAGCCTTTTGTGCGACTCACAAATAAATATATATACATATATCTTTTTTTTGGAGACAGGGTCTTACTTTGTTGCCTAGGTTGGAGTGCAGTGGCACAATCATGGCTCACTGCAGCCTCAATCTCCCATGCTCAAGCGATCCTTCTGCCTTAGCTTTTCGAGTAGCTGAGACTATGGGTGCGCACCACCATGTCCAGCTAATTTAAAAAAAATTTTTTTTTGTAGGGACAGGGTCTCACTATCTCACTATGTTGCCCAGACTGGTCTCAAACTTCTGGGCTCCAGGGATCCTTCTGCCTTGGCCTCCCAAAATGCTGGGATTACAAGCATGAGCCACCGCACTCAGCCACAAATATTTTTTGAGCATAGTATTATTTAGTATTGCTCTAGGCACTGCAGCTCCAACATGAACAAAACAGACAAGACCTCTGCTCTCATGGAGCTTACACTCTACCACACACACACACACAAAAAACCCACAAAAAAAAAAAAAAAACAAGAGAAAAAACAGGGCAAGAAGATACAAAATGAATGGAGGTAGGAAGGCTTCTTGGAGGACATGACATTTGAGTTAAAACCTGAATGATGAGACACAACCAGGTGACAACTGGAACTCTCCAGGCAAGGATAATACAAAGGTATTATAAAAATGTTTAATGGACTATCGCTAAACTAAGTACTTCTAATAAAAAGCATTATCCAGTGATTCCTATGTGTGCTGCAGTTTGAAAATCATTGACTGAAAAACAACTCTAATCAGCAAATAAATGGTATGAAATGATCAGGACAGGATTAAAATAAGAATATTTATTTATGATAAGAAGCATTTTATTGAATGCTAAGCATAAGTTGCACACTGTGCTAAATTATATATAGTCTCATTTTCTGGCTGAAGACATATTGTGAGATAGTCATGACATTTATAAGTAACCATATTTAAACTATCTTTGTGATAGGGTAGGTCAAAAAAATAAAGATACTCAACCTTCCTCTTAATGCAAAATTTAAAATACCAGGTTAGCATTTCACTTACTGATCTTTAAAAATGTTAATGATTCATATCTAAGGTTGGTAAGGGCAAGAATGAAAAAATCCTCTCATTTCATGTAGTTGTGTGAAAAACTAGTTTAATTTTTTTAATTGACAAAAATTATATTTATGGTATACAACATGATGTTTTGATATACATGTTTTGACATAGTGGCTCACACCTATAATCCCAGCACTTTGGGAGGCTAGGTCAGGAGGATCACTTAAGGCCAGAGTTCAAGACTAGCCTGGGCAACATAGTGAGAACCCAGCCTCTATATTAAAAGAGAAATAAATAAATAAGGCTGGGAGTGATCGCTCATGCCTGTAATCCCAGCACTTTGGGAGGCCAAGGCGGGTGGATCACTTGAGGCCAGAGTTCAAGACCAGCCTGGCCAACATGGTGAAACCCCGTCTCTACTAAAAATACAAAAATTAGGCAGCCATGGTGCTGCACACTTGTAATCCCGGCTACTCAGGAGGCTGGGGCACAAGAATTGCTTGAACCCAGGAGGAGGGGGTTGCAGTGAGTGGAGATTGAGCCACTGAACTCCAGCCTGGGCAACAGAGTGAGACTGTCTCAAAAAAAAAAAAAAAAGTTCATTATATACTGTTTATGGTAGTGAAAAACTAGAAATAGTCCAAATGTCCATCAATAAGGGATTAATCATGAAACATCTATAATATGTAATACTATGCAGTACTAAAAAAAAAAGAGTAATGATGCAAATTGAAGTACACTGAAATGAAAAAATGTCCAGCACATACTGTAAAGGAAAACACTGCATAACAATTTGTATATAATTTTTTTTTTTTTGAAATGGAGTCTCGCTCTGTTACCCAGGCAGGAGTACAACGACGCAATCTCGCCTCACTGTAACCTCCATCTCCCAGGTTCAAGCGATTCTCCTGCCTCACCCTCTCTAGTAGCTGGGATTACAGGCACCTGACACCAAGCTCAGCTAATTTTTATATTTTCAGTACAGATGGGGTTTCACTACGTTGGTCAGGCTGGTCTCGAACTCCTGACCTCAGGTCATCCACCTGCCTCGGCCTCCCAAAATGCTGGGATTATAGGCATGAGAAACCATGTCCAGCCCCATATAATTTTTTTTTAAGGCCATGGAGGGCCAGGGTGGGTGGCACTGGGCTCCAAGCTCCCCATGCCCACCAGGACTGCAAAGTATCAGCTGTATGTCATTTGTCATGTTAATAAAACTGTTAATAAAGAATTTATAGAAACATACATGTTTGCAAATGCATAGAAAATATATAGAAGGATACATACTAAGCTATTCTTCTCTTACAATTGGAATTGGTGAGGGAGGAGAGAGAAAAAAGGAAAAACAGGAGGCTTCTTTTTACATTTCATAAATTTTTGCACTACTTTTTTTCCTGAACAGTGAACATGAATTACTTCAGGAACACTGTTTTAAAAAATGAGAATGTGTTTGTGTTTACCTATAGCTTGGAGCCTCAATAATGACTTTCCAGAGCTCTTTATATCAGGGAAGATAGAAATGATCCCAAATATTGAGCTAAATATTATGACATTCCTTAAAATGAATTCTTTTTTTTTTTTTTTTTTTTGAGGCAGGGTCTCGCTCTGCCGCCCATGCTGGAGTGCAGTGGCGCGATCTCGGCTCACTGCAAGCTCCGCCTCCCGGGTTCACGCCATTCTCCTGCCTCAGCCTCTCCGAGTAGCTGGGACTACAGGCGCCCACCACCACGCCCGGCTGATTTTTTAATATTTTTAGTAGAGACAGGGTTTCACCGTGGTCTCGATCTCCTGACCTCGTGATCCGCCCACCTCGGCCTCCCAAAGTGCTGGGATTACAAGCGTGAGCCACCGCGCCCGGCCAAAATGAATTCTATTCATATAACAATTAACAGAAAACTATTGTAAAAAAGTAGTATAAGTAGTATATTTAGGGTATCTTTTTTTTTTTATTTCCACAGGTTTTCAAGGAGCAGGTGGTGTTTGGTTACATGAATAAGTTCTTTCAGCGGTGACTTCTGAGATTTTGGTGCACCTATCACCTGAGCAGTGTACACTGTACCCAATATGTAGGCCTTTATCCCTCACCCCCAACCCACCCTTTCTTTAGGGTACCTTTTAACTAGACTTCCACAATAGTCATGTAAAATAAAATTTAATGTGATCTGCAAAGCTCTTGGGGATCTAGTCTCATGCTTCTCAAACAAATTTCTGTATTCATACAACTCACCCGTGGATTCTGTTAAACTGTAGGCCAACTCAAACCTCACCACTTCAAACTTCAGATATAGTGAATTACTGCTTTTCACTCAACATGTTCTTCACATTTCTGTGCCTTTCTACGTATTCTTCTTCAGCCTATATGGTTTTCTCCTCACCTCCTCTACCTCAAAAACTTTTACTCTGCTATAGGTTCAGGTCAAACATTGCAGATGTATAATAGATGCGTCTTCTTTTGTATTCCTCAAGGCCCCTATGCATTTATGTTCCAGCATTTATCACATTTATTACACATGTGTCCATCTCCCTATCAGACTACGGGTTTGAGGATAGGAAATGTCTGTCCTCAGCACACAGATATTTGCTTCTTTTTTCCTTTTTTTTGAGACACGGTCTTGCTTTGCTTGCTTTGTTGCTGGAGTGCAGTGGCACAATCAGGGCCCATCTTCAGCCTTGACTTTCCAGGCTCGAGCAATCTTCCCACCTCAGCCTCCCAAGTAGCTGGGACCACAGGTGCACGCTACCACCCAGCTAAGTTTTAAAAACTTTTTGTAGAGACAGGGTATCACAGTGTTGCCCAGGCTGTTCTCAAACTCCTGGCCTCAAGCAACCCTCCCGCCTCAGACTCTAAAGTGCTGGGATTACAGGCGTAAGCCTACATATATGACAAATGTTTTCTGAGTACAAGTCACTGAGGTATCAGGTTTCTGCCACTACTTTGAAATAATGATTGTCAATATCACTTTCATTCTACAATATTTTCTTTAAGGTAATACTCAGCTTAAAAATAGGTAATCTCTTAAGTTAAAATATAAGACAACACATATTCGAAATTAAAGTGAAGCTGGGGGCCAGGTGTGGTGGCCCATACCTGTAATCCCAGCACTTTGGGAGGCCTAGGTGGGCAGATCACTTGAGGCCAGGAGTTCAAGACCAGCCTGGACGACACAACAAAACCCCGTCTCTACCACAAATACGAAAATTATCTGGGTGTGGTGGTGCACTCCTGTATCCCAGCTACTTGGGAGGCTGAGGCACAAGAATTGCTTGAACCTTGGAGGCGGAGGTTGCAGTGAGCTAATATCATGCCACTACACTCCAGCCTGGGCAACAGAGCCAGACTCTGTCTCAAAAAAAAAAAAAAAATTAAATTAAAAAATAAAGTGAAGCTGAATGCAGTGGCTCATGCTTATAATCCCAGTACTTTGGGAGGTCA
Organism: Hylobates moloch; assembly: GCF_009828535.3. Taxonomy (NCBI): domain Eukaryota; kingdom Metazoa; phylum Chordata; class Mammalia; order Primates; family Hylobatidae; genus Hylobates; species Hylobates moloch. Next base: position 80,855,772 of record NW_026652288.1, on the reverse strand, counting down.
TGATCAGAAGATCACTTGAGGCCAGGAGTTGGAGACCAGCCTGGACAACTTAGCAAGACCCTGTCTTTAAAAATTTTTTTTTAAAAATTTAATTCAAAGAAAAAATTAAAGTAAAATATCATGCTATTTGATGAGATGCTTACCTTATGCTTAAAAAAGTCAAGTTAGGCTGGGCACAGTGGCTCATGCCTGTAATCCCAGCACTTTGGGAAGCCGAGGTGGGCAGATCATAAGGTCAGGAGTTTGAAACCAGCCTGGCCAACATAGCGAAACCCCCGTCTCTACTAAAAATACAAAAATTAGCCGGGCATGGTGGTGCACACTTGTAGTCCCACCTACTTGGGAGGCTGAGGCAGGAGAATCGCTTGAACCCGGGAGGCGGAGGTTGCGGTGAGCCGAGATCAGGCCACTGCACTCTAGCCTGGGCGATAGAGCGAGACTCCGTCTCAAAAAAAAAAAAAAGAAAAAAAAAATCAAGTTAATTTCACATCATTTTGGCGTAAAAGGGGCAAAACAAAGATTGTGCTCTTCAGCACTCTTTTAAATACTTACAGAAAAAATAAGAATGGCATCAAATTTCTAATAGTCTTTCCTCTTAAACTTTTTAGGACTCATTATATTTTTAGAACAAATGATAAAATAAGATCTTAAAATGCTTACACAGGCAGCCCTGTCTTTACCACTCACCTTCCTCATCTATCCATTTCATGGTGAAGAGCTGTTCGTTGTCAAAAGAACACATGTCTCGAACCTCATTGCAAAGGCCCTCAAAGGAGATGGAAGGTTCAAAATGTGTTATCATGATATCCCTGAAAAAGAAAAGGAGTTTTAAGTTTGAAAATGATTAAAAATAATAATGCTCTATATATTACTGAATGCTTGACAATTTGATGAATTTCAGTAATTTTGTGTGTGCATCAACATGCATTGCTTCCAGTAAATGATTTCATTCAAGTAAAAATTAAAATATCAAGCTGGGCACGGTGGCTCATGCACTTTGGGAGGCAGAGCTGGGCAGATCACTTTAGCCCAGGAGCTCAAGACCAGCCTGGGCAACATGGTGAAACCCCGTCTCTACTAAAAATACAAAAAAAATTAGCCAGAGGCTGAGGTGGGAGGATCCCTTCTCAGGCGGGGAGCGTGGGAGGTGGAGGTTACAGTGAGCTGAGATCACATCACTGCACTCCAGCCTGGGCAACAGAGGAGACTGTCTCAAAAAAATAAATAAAAACAAAAAAAAATAAAAAAATCAAATACATATATATACATTTGCATAATTATATTGTTTAAATAATTTCTCAAATAAAAATAGAAAATAGCTTATTTTAATGACAAAAGAGAATTGCTTGCTTTAAAGCAATCTTTCTTTCAAAGAACTCTCAAGGTTACTAGTATGAGGGCATAAGGTTGAGAGAATGTATTCTGGAATTAAATTAAAAGAAGAAAATTCTATAGAATTTCTCTGTCAAAGAATAAGTGTAAAATTATCTTTCTTGAATAAGAGGGAAAAAATTAGCTACACTGGATATCATTGAAATATAACTTCCTTATCAAAGTCCACATTTAAAATTAACACATAGGTAAACATATTTGTAAACAAGGCTTTTTCATAAATTTTACTTTTCAAAAGCTAAAAAACACTTATCAGAACATACAAACACTTTTAAAACATCTGTGTAATATTTTAAAAGTGTAAATATAAGGCTGGGCATGGTGGCTCACGCCTGTAACTCCAGCACTTTGGGAGGCTGAGGCAGATGGATCACCTGAGGTTGGGCGTTCGAGACCAGCCTGACCAATGTGGAGAAACCCTGCCTCTACTAAAAATAAAAAATTTACTGAGTGTGGTGGCACATGCCTGTAATCCCAGCTACTCAGGAGGCTGGGGCAGGAGAATCGCTTGAACCCGGGAGGCGGAGATTGCAGAGAACCAATCACACCATTGCACTCCAGCCTGGGCAACAAGAGTGAAACTCCAACTCAAAAAAAAAAAAAAAAAATGTGTAAGTGTAGGCCGGGTGTGGTGGCTCACACCTGTAATACCAGTACTTTGGGAGGCTGAGGTGGGTGGGTCACTCAAGGTCAGGAATTCGAGACCAGCCCGGCAAACACAGTGAAACTCCGTCTCTACTAAAAATACAAAAATTAGCCAGGCGTGGTGGTGGTCGCCTATAATCCCAGCTACCTGGGACACTGAGGCAGGATAACCGCTTGAACCCAGGAGGCGGAGGCTGCAGTGAGCCGTGATTGCGTCACTGCACTCCAGCCTGGGCGATAAAGTGAGATTCCGTTTCAAAAAAAAAAAAGTTTTAGGTATAGACACCCATCAGAGACTCAATGAAGGAGTTATGCTTTATCAACTACCACTCCTTAAGTTCCAGGAACTAAAACATTCAAGGGAGTTTTATATAAACACTTCTCTCAGTAATTGCAAAACCACTATGTTCATAACATTCCACAATCACCAGATCCTTGTTACAGTACCAAAGCTAAAAATGAACTGCAAAATAAAGATATTACATTCTAAAGGTATAAAACAAATTATGCATGTATGATGTTTTTTCCGGTTTAACTTCAGCATTAGCATAAATTATTTTACCACTGATCTTCAACAGAATATAATCTGCTTTATCACAAAGATTCCCAAAATGGCAAATTTAGATATGGTTTTAGCTGTTTTTAAGCATTTTTAATTTTGCTATTGAGCTTCAGAAGACAAACTGCTTTCATATTCTAAAATATAGAATCTATTATAAAGTTTTTCCTTAGGACTAATTGCTTTTAAAAATAAACCCCCAAAAGAATCACATTCAGTCCTTCTGCTACCTCAGTGTAAGCTTTTCTCCTAAATTAGACTATTCAGAAAAAATACTTTTATTTGCAATAACCATTATAATAATTGGTTTAGGCAGGATTATCCATGAATGGTAAGACCATTGGGCAAAATGTTTTGGGGGACTAGAGTATTCATATAATCTCAAAGTATCGCCCCCCAAATTATTAATTATAAAAAAGTCATAAAGCAATTTCCACCTTTTAATAATCAAGAAGATAGTGAATTCAAAAATAACAATTGTGAAACATAAATTTAACAATAAAGTTAAAAAGCAATGTTATAAAGCCCTGTCAATGTAGTAAGGGGAAAAGAGAAATCTCTTTGAAGTTCAAGGTCCAGTTTTGGCTGGGCAAGGTGGCTCGTGCCTGTAATCCCACCTACTCAGGATGCTGAGGCAGGAGGATCGCCTCAGGAGTTCAAGGCCAGCCTGACTGACAGAATAAGACCCTGTCTCTAAAAAAAATTTTTTTTGTAATTAGTCAAGCATAGTGTAGTCCCAGCTACTCACGAGAATCATTTGAGCCCAGGAGTTCAAGGCTGCATTGAGCCATGATCGAGCCATTGGACTTCAGCTTGGGCGACAGAGCAAGACTCTGTCTCTAAAAAAAAAAACACACCCAGCTTTGTATTGTGGGTTAGTAAGTCTCAATGTTATCATCTGAAAAATGGAGATAATCATATCTGCCTCTGAGTATTATCATGAAGACTAAATAAGTGCAGCTTGAGCCTGGGAAGTTGAGGCTGCAGTGAGCTGTGACTATGTCATTGCACTCTAGCCTGGGTGATGGAGGAAGACACTGACTCAAAAAATGAAAAATAAATGAAAATAAATGAGTGCAGCCAGGCAAGGTGGCTCATGCCATAATACCAGCACTTTGAAAGGCCAACGTGCGAGGAATGCTTGGGTACAGGAGTTCGAGGCCTGTCTGGGCAACATAGGGAGACCTTGTCTCTACAAAAAAATTAAAAATTAGCCAGACATAGTGGTGTGTGCCTACAGTCCCAACTACTTGGGAGGCTGAGGTAGGAGGACTGAGTGAGCCTGGGCAGTTAAGGCTGCAGTGAGCTGTGATTACACCACTGTACTCAGCCTGGGTGACAGAGTAGGAATGTGCCTCAAAAAAAAAAAAAGTGCAAAATACTTATCATGGTTCTTTTTCTTTTGTTCCATTTTTTTCAGATGAGTTTTTTTTTTTTTTGAGACAGAGTCTCGCTGTGTCACCTAGGTTGAAGTGCAGTGGCATGATTACAGGCGTCAGCCACCACACTCGGCCTCAGTAACATTTCTGAATAACACTAACTTTAATTCTTTAAAAGCTTTCTTCTTTAATTGACAGAAATTTTTCTATTATATTTCACTAAGAGATTATTACTATAATTCAATACTGTCTAGAAAATTCTAGCCAATGGCTAAAAATAAATAAGGCTGGGCGCAGTGGCTCACACCTGTAATCCTAGAACTTTGGGAGGCCAAGGTGGGTGGATTACCTGAGGTCAGGCGTTTGAGACCAGTCTGGCCAACATGGCGAAACCCCACCTCTACTAAAACTACAAAAATTAGCTGGGTGTGGTGGTGCACGCCTGTAATCCTAGCTACTCAGGAGGCTGACACAGGAGAATCACTTGAACTTGGGAGGCGGAGGTTGCAGTGAGCCGAGATCACACCACTATACTCCAGCATGGGTGACAGAGTGAGACTCTGTCTCAAAAAACATAAAATAATAAATAAATAAGATATAGAAAAGAAGATGCAAAATTGCTACTTGCAGATGACATTATCTAGCTTAAAAATTCTAAGACAGTTAAATTATTAGTAAGGTGGAAAGTTTAATTTAAACATACAAAAAGAAAACAGTATATAATAAGTCTACAAGAAGACCCCATTCACAAAAGCACATGATTATAAAATATATAGGAATAGGCCGGGCACAGTGGCTCAGGCCTGTAATCTCAGCACTTTGGGAGGCTGAGGCAGATGGATCACCTGAGGTAAGGAGTTCCAGACCAGCCTGGTCAACATGGTGAAACCCCATTTTCACTAAAAATACAAAAATTAGACAGGCATGGTAGCGCCTTGCCTGTAATCCTAGCTACTTGAGAGACTGAGACTGGAGAATCGCTTGAACATGGGAGGCGGAGGTTGCAGTGAGCCAAGATCACGCCACTGCACTCCAGCCTGGGTGACAGAGCAAGACTCCATCTCAAAATAAATAAATAAATAAATAAATAAATAATGAATCAAGCCATTCCATAACATACATCAAAGTTAACTATAATATTACAATAATTAAACCAATAGTGGTATGTGCAAAAAATAGATCTCTCCCCTAAAATCAATGAAACAATAGAAAGTACCTATGCACATTGTGGGAAATTTAGTACCTAACAGAGTTACCATTTCAAATCAGTGGTGAAAGGACAATCTGTCCAATAATGGTATTAGAATAAATTTTGAGAAAAAAAAAAAGTTGTGTCAGTACCCTATAAATGACTAAACCCCAAAATACCAGATTCACTGAAAAGCTAATCACTTTAAAAGTTTCCTGATAGGCCAGGAGCAGTGGCTCACGCCTAAAATCCCAGCACTTCAGGAGGCCACGGCAGGTCAATCACTTGAGGTCACGAGTTTGGGACCAGCCTGGCCAACATGGCAAAACCCTGTCTCTACTAAAAATACAAAAATTAGCCGGACATGGTGACGCATGCCTGTAATCCCAGCTACTTAGGAGGTTGAGGCAGGAGGATTGTTAGAACCCAGGAGGCAAAGGTTGCAGTAAGACAAGATCACGCCACTGGGTTCTTCCCTGGGCAACAAAGCAAGACTCCGTCTCAAAAAAAAAAAAAAGTTGCATAATAGAAGAAAAATAGAATATTTTTAGATGAAAAACACTTCTACCTAAGACAGTAAATCCAGAAACTATCTAGGAAATTTTTAAAAAGGACAGATTTGATGACATAAAAACGAAAAACTCCAGACTAGCAACAGATTGGGGAAATGACGGCAACTTTAACGAAATGTCAACGTCCTGTCAACAAATTAATAAGAAAAATAATACAATAGAAAATGGGTAAAACAGGAACAATCCGGAAGAAATACAAATGATTATTAATATATAAAAGACACTTGTAAAAATAAGTTACCATTTTTTGCCAATCTGACAGTCAAAAATTTAAAAGACAGATAACATGCAATGGGAATATAAGGAAGAAGCTTCACTAGTCCTGTTGTTAAGAATGTAAATTAAGCTCTTTTGGGAAACCATATCATATTTCAAGATAGGCATATCTTTGACCATATTTGCAAGAATATGTATTAAATATAAGGAGGTTCCTTCAACATTATTTGAAATAGTGAGTTGACGAAGACAACTTTAAATGTTAACCAATCCGAAGAAAGATTAAACATATTATGGTGGCTGGGCGCAATGGCTCATGCCTGTAATTCCTACACTTTGAGAGGCCGAGGCAGGAGAATCGCTTGAGCACAGGAGCTTGAGACCAGCCCTGTCTCTACAAAACATATAAAAAAAAATTAGCTGAGCCTAGTGGTGTGCGCTAATCCTAGCTACTCAGGAGGCTGAGGTGGGAGGACTGCTTGAACCCAGAGTGGCTGAGGCTACAGAGGGCCTAGATCATGCCACTGCACTCCAGCGTAGGCAACAGAATCAGACTCTGTCTCTTAAAACAACAACAACAACAACAACTGTAGAACACTGTATTACCAACTCTAAAGAGGTCGGCCTACCCTGGAATGGAAAGATGACCACGATTTTTAAAATCAAGTTGCAGACGCATGTGTGGAAATATGAACTCATTTATTGGAAAAATAAAAGGGTATGTCTATATGTGTGTATGCACATACATATCTATACTTATAAATATACCGATACGATATAGAATATCCCAAACTGTTAACGATGGCTACCTCTAGAAAGTGAGAGCAAGACAGCCATAAAAAAAGAACGAAATCATGTCTTCTACAGCAGCATGGATGGAACTGAAGGCCATTATCCCTAGTGAAAAAAATCAGAAACAGAAAGCCAGATACCACGTATTCTCACTTATAAGTGAGAGCTAAACAAAGGGTACACATGGACATAAAGAGGGAATAATAGCCACTGGCGACTACAAAAGGTGGGAGGGGAGTGAGAATTGAAAAATACCTATCAGGTACAGGTAATTTTCTAGGGTTTACTGTTTACTGTTCAGGTGATGGTTACACTAAGTGACCAGACTTCACCACTACATGATACAAACATGTAAGAAAGAAAGAAATCTGTACTTGTACCCTTTAAACATGTAAAATTAAACTAATAAAATAAAATAAGGTGGGAGTGAGAGACTACAGGGGAACTTTGTGTGTGTGTGTATGTATGTGTGTGTGTGTGTATATATATATACACACACACACATATATATATATATATATATATATTTTTTTAAGACAGGGTCTCACTCTGTTGCCCAGGCTGGAGTGCAGTGGTGCAATCACAGCTCACTGCAGCTTTGACTTCCTGGCCTCACGTGATTCTCCCATCTCGCCCTCCCAGTAGCTAGGACTACAGGCTCATTTTTTTGTAGAGATAGGGTTTCACCACATTCAGCCAAGGCTGGTCTCCAACTCCTAGGCTCAAGTGATTCACCTGCCCTGACCTCCCAAAGTGTTGGGATTACAGGCATGAACCACCGTACCCGGCCTCTTTCTGTATTTCTGTATTTTTAAAATTTAGTTTTAGTGCCTTGCCTTTGTGATCTGTATTTGGCCACTAGTGTCATTTTTGTTTCTATTATCATTCTCAGCCACATTCCTATATAGGTTAGCTGTCAAGCACAGTGCTTGCAACATAGAGCAGAGAGACAATAAATAATTGTTCTGTTCTTTCTGACATTTCCTCCTGAATGCCTCATAAGCACCTAGAACTCAAAATTCAGTGAATTGTTTCAGCCAATTAACTTCTCCCACAAATCTCTTCCACATTCCCCAGTCCCTCTTAAATGTTCTCATTTAACCTATGAGTTGTCCAACTCCCATCAACCCCACAAGACTATCTTTAATTCTGCTGATACTACCCCTTAAAACTTCCACTGAATCCATATACTCTTTTCTCTCTCCTTAAAATCTCTCACCTGGACTACTTCAAAAGCCTCCAAATTAGTTTCACCCATCACCAATCCATCTCCCATACTGATTTCAAGTGTTATCTTTCTAAAATGCAAATCTGATCATGTATTTCTCGTACTTAAAATTTTCATCAATGAGGAAAAGTCTGAACTCTGCAGTATGACATTCAAGAGCCTTCACAGTCTAGCCCCCTGTGAAATTTCTTAGCCTCATTTCTCATCAGTGCCCACTTCATACTTTATATCCTAATAAGGAATGAATATAAGACCAACAACCAAACTGATCTTAATTCTCCAAACTTACCATGTGGTTGTTTAATGCCTGTAACACCCACCTAACATCATTATTCACCAGGCAAACTCCTAGTTATCCTTCAAAAGCCTCAGACATTTCCTCTAGGAAGGGTTCCTTCACCCCAAACTCCTTCCCAATATCCATTCCTGCAAATAGTACTTCAAATTTAACTGTTTCCATTGTAACTCTTATATGTCTTTCTCTCCACAAGTCACTTAGTTCCTTAAAGGCAGAGCCTTACCTACCTCTACATTCTTTGTGCCTATGATAGCATCATGTGCCTTTATTACAGTTGTTCAGCAATATTTACTAAACTCAGTTTGAATAATCTCTGGTAATATTTGAAATCTCAAGCAAGACTGGAATTTTTAAAATTCATGTTTAAATTAGGCTCATTTCAATCATAAAAAAAAAAAAAACAGACACTAAAGTTGTAAAAGGGGGGTGGGAGTTGCATTAGAAAGCCATCATGAACTAAGGACCTGTGGGGAGAATTTTTCTGTACAGAGTTGCTTCTTTATCCTTTGCTTCCTCAGTTTCTGCTTCTTCACATCTTTCATTTGCACATTATCAGTTCTGGCCTTGCCAGACTCTCCCTGCAACTCCAGCTTCAGTTCCCAGTGCTGACCAATTTTATCTCCATATTTTCTCATTCAAATTTCTGAGGGTTTTCTGTGTTTGGTTTGGGTTTTTTGGCACCAGGCTAGCATGCTCTATTTTTTTCTCTCTCTGGCCAAGCTATGGATCAGCTGCCCTAGGATCAGGTGCCATGACTGAAGCTCTAAGACCAATCAGCTAACATCCCCCCAACTCTCAAGATACCACTTGTATTTCCTCAGAACCATTACTAAAGTATATTGCTAAAATAATCTTGCATTTCTTTCAAAAACAAGTCTTGCCAGGACTTGTTCACAGTAAGAAAAATCCTACATACTTCTTCACTGAAGCAGCTATTCCAAATATGCAAAGAGTTAACAATCTTTTATTTCTAGATGTGCACAGAAGGAATCCTCTGTATTGTTATTACTGCTTGACAGCAGTGGTTTAAAAAGAACTTTTACAAGCTTTCTGCAAAAATTTCCATACATATATAATGTAAAGAAATGAGCAGTCCAGATGTTGCCTTGTTAAAGTCTATCCCATAATATCAAGTAATTTTATATAAGGATAAGCACATACATTGACAGTTTATCACTAATTAATGAAACCTGTTTCTCTTCCTCCAAACTAATACCACTAGGTAATGATTGAAGGCCCCTCACTGAAAACCTTCCTTGCTAGGAAAAGACGGGTGCAGGCCATGAGAAAGGCATCTAAGCAAAATGTGGTGTCCAATAAAATTGAATTTTCAGTGCTATTAATCTCTTGCTTAAAAACTAGATATAAATTGGCTGGGCAAGATGGCTCATACCTGTAATCCCAGCACTTTGGGAGACCGAGATGGGTGGATCACTCGAGGTCAGGAGTTGGAGACCAACCTGGCCAACATGGTGAAAATGTCTCTACTAAAATACAAAAATTAGCTGGGCGTGGTGGCAGGCGCCTATAGTCCCAGCTACTCGGGAGGCAGAGGCAGGAGAATTGCTTGAACCTGGGAGGTGGAGGTTGCAATGAGCCGAGATCACGCCACTGCACTCCAGCCCAGGCGACAGAGCAAGACTCCATCTCCAAAAGAATAAATAAAATAAAACAAAAATTTGAAAAAAATTAAATGTTATTAGATCTAGAGAGATTACACGTTTTCACTGAGATCAAGCTTAACAGAATAACAACACTATACACATCTTTGAAAAGAGAGGGCAATTTTTTTCACTAAAAAAAATGCTGGCTATTAAATGAGTCAACATTCACTGGAAAGAAATATTGTTAGAAAAGGGTAGTGGAGGCCGGGCGCGGTGGCTCACGCTTGTAATCCCAGCACTTTGGGAGGCCGAGGCGGGCGGATCACGAGGTCAGGAGATCGAGACCATAGTGAAACCTCGTCTCTACTAAAAATACAAAAAATTAGCCGGGCGTGGTGGCAGGCGCCTGTAGTCCCAGCTACTCGGAGAGGCTGAGGCAGGAGAATGGCGTGAACCCGGGAGGCGGAGCTTGCAGTGAGCCGAGATCGCGCCACTGCACTCCAGCCTGGGTGACAGAGCGAGACTCCGTCTCAAAAAAAAAAAAAAAAAAAAAAAGAAAAGGGTAGTGGAGCCAGGTACAGTGGCTCACACCTGTAATCCCAGCACTTTGAGAGGCTGAGGCAGGAGGATCACTTGAGCCCAGGAGTTTGAAATTAGCCTGGGCAACACAGTGAGACCTTGTCTCGAAAAGAAAAGAAAAGAAAAGAAAAGAAAAGAAAAGAAAAGAAAAGAAAAGAAAAGGGTAGAGGGATAGAGGAAATGCTATGTAATAATGGCCCTTCAGAATATTGGAGAGAAAAGAAAACTTTTTCAAATGCAGAATGTTCTTACATTTCTTGGTATAAAGGAAGGATTTTCTATTTTAAAATCAGGTAGGTGTTCTAGTTAGCCAACCTGTTTATTAACTATCCTTGTCCATGACTCATTTTAGCTTCATCTATATTAATGAGCAGCTGACTATGTAATACCACAATCATCAGTTTAGACTATACAAACACATAACCTTAACATCTAATTTCAGAGGACAGGAATTTGGTACAATTTAGAGTGCTGATATTGTCTTTAAATGAGGCTTGAAATGAAGGTACCATTAGAAAGCTTTCATTGAGCAAAGACCAGTATACAATGGGCAAGAGGTTATTTGCACCTCAGCAAAATTTCACAGATTTTAAAAGACAATGTCACCTTGAATGTCTTGGAAAAATTTTAGTCAAACACTAAAGAAGCTGTATGTCCTTATTATCTTCTTTTTAATAACTGGAGCAATAAGCCAAGATAATTTGCTATCTAAATTCATGAAGTACAGCAAGAATTTGATTTCTTCTCAAAGCAGAAGTTTACAATGATTTTCATTTACTAACTGGGCCTATTTACATGTGTCAAACTAATACAAATGGGAAAATAGAAAGAAGCACTAATTTCTTACCTTTCATGGACTCACTGGAGAAGATGATCTCAATTAATAAGTCAAGAATTTATTGAAAGCCTTAGGGCCAGGTGCAGTGGCTCGTGCCTGTAATCCCAGCAATTTGGGAAGCCGAGGCGAGCGAATCATTTGAGGACAGGAGTTCAAGACATGCCTGGCCAACATGGTGAAACCCCGTCTTTACTAAAAATACAAAAATTAGCCGGGTGTGGTGGCACATGCCTGTAATCTCAGCTACTCAGGAGGCTGAGGCAGGCGAATTGCTTGAACCCGGGAGGCGGAGAGTGCAGTTGAGCCGAGATTGTGCCACTGCACGCCAGCATGGGTAACAGAGTAAGACCCTGTCTCAAACACAAACAAACAAAAATAAAATAAAAGAATAAAGTGAAACATCTCATTCATCAAATTACAGGTAAGGGCTTAAAAAAAAAGCAAAGGAAGCTTTTTTCTCACCTTGCAAAGTTCATGGCTGACCATCCTCAAGTCAAAACAACTCTTGTGACAACTACAAACTTTAAAAAATATCCACACATTTCTTGGTACTGATTTAAAATCAAAACCTCCTTAATCAATTTTACCTGTTTAAACACAAAGGTATCATACTGTCCAATATAACTCCAATAAACTACTCCTGCATACAGTCAGGCTAATAATAAACAGAGGCCAGAGGCTTCATGGCAGTAAACTTGAAAGTCCTTACATCAAATCAATACAACATTTAGGGGCTTAGATTTTCTTTGAAATCAAAACAAGAGAGGCAGTTTGAGAGTTTGCTATCTTCACTGATCCTCTCAGGAATGTAAAAGTATGCACTGCAATTTCAACCTAGTACTGCTTGAGTTTTTTAAAGCAATTTACTTCTACCTGGACAAGCAGTAAGGCAAGCCAAAGTAGCTGGGTTTTCTGTGACGTCTCAGTCTCAAACCTTTATGGTCACACTAACATTTCATGTTTCAAATGCTCCTAAACATAATTATCTCAAAAAAAATTCAAACCACAACTGAATTTAAAGGAAGGGGGCAATTTGCGTCACTGATAGAAAATGATTTAACACAATATACTTAGACCTGGGTTTTTTCTTGTAAGCATAGTAAGGAAGTGAAGATCAGAGAATTTAAAACTGTAACTAGGCTACTCTCCTCACCTTGCAGTATCTCACCCTATCGGGTAGTCGCTGAAACTGAACACTGAGAAAGAAAGGCTCACAAAATTTTGATTTACACACATGCAGCTTAATCTTGACGACACATAAGTACCCACTGCACGTCCCTGAAAACGCATCGACTTGATTCTTAAATACAACCCCTATGTCTAATATACTGGCAGTGCAGATACACTACGTGAACACAACGGGGATGAAAGTATATCTAAGAGAACCAAAGGCGTTAGGCCTGCTGGTAATCAAAACGGCCAGCTAACTGAAGCAGTCCCGTTTTCTATCCCCACAGCAAACTGACTTAACTAAGGCATCACTTGGAATCCTCAACTCGCAACCCCAAATACACCCAGACTTAAGGATGCAAGGGCCCTACAAAGCTCTCAGCAGGCGAGTCTCTCGTCCACACCAGGTGCACCACTCTATCCCTAGGTTCCTCCTCGGACCCTACTCTGGCCCCTTGGGTCCCCGCACCGCCATACCTGGGGGCGCCCTCAGTCCTGCAACCCCTTGCTTCGCCCCCACCCTGAGTCACCGGAGCCGCCCGCTCGCCCAGCCCAACCCGCCCACAACACCTCCAGCCCCTCACCCTCCCCTCCTCCACGCCGAGTGGAGCCGGCCTGTCCCCTCCTGCCCACCGCCCTGCCCCAGGACACTCACCCGCGGTAGTAGGCTTTCACCCGGACCTGGTGGGAATGGTCCCCGCTGCCGCCGCCTGCGACCGTGTGGGACATGGTGCTGCTGTCCCTCTGGGTCGGCATCTCCTCACTCCCCCGCCTCAACGCTGGAGGCCGGGGGTGCGCTTCGGGCGCCGTGGAGGACTCCGCCGCCCGCGCCTGTCGGAGAACCGCGGCCGTCCGCCCACCTACCTGCCCACCTAGCCCGCAGCGCCGATGCAAGGGTCGCCTCGCCCGAGCAGCCGGAACCACGCGGCTCCTCCCACTGCCCGTAGGCGCCGCCGCCTCTACAGCCGTCCGGGCCCAAGACACCTCCTGCGTCGGTCCCTCCCACTTAGCTCCCTCCAAAGGCCCACATTCCGGGGTAGGGCGGGCGCAACCATCCAGCCAGCTCAAGGAGCCTCAATGCCGGGCTGAACCATCCTTACGGGGGCAGAGAAAGGGGACAGAGGGAATAGGAGACGCTGGTCATGGCATCAAACATGCCGGAAGGGGTGCTTTCACGAGAATTGTGAAAGAGACAGTGACCAGCTCTAGATCACTAAAGTCTCTTCCCTGCAGGGACAATGGTAGGGACGAATTCTACGACACCTCACCCTTGCCTCGCAACTTGGTCACGTCTGCTGTCGGCCGACTTGGCACCCGGGATAGATTTGCGTGCAGGTTTCTGGGATTTGGAGTCCTCATGGGATTCTGGGACTTGAGGTTCCTTGCGCGTACGGTGCCGCGCCTTGCCGCTGGTGAAGTCTGCCTCTCCAGCGTGCTCCCTGAAGCTGTCGGGGTGGAAAACCTGGATCCAGCTTGGGCATCTGAAGGTCCTGGAAATGACTGGGCTTCCTCACGTTCTAGACTTTATTAACTGATGAAGTCTCCCTTCTAATTGCATAAATCGTCTGAATTATACATGTCTTTTGGGGGAACAAGAATTTGGTTACCTGCTCAGCATAACCTCTTTTATGGAAATAATTTAATAACATATGTAACAAATATAATAAAGGAAGAAACTCAACCAGAAGATATGACGAAAAACCGATTTTTCTTCTTTGGGAGCCCCCATATCTAGGCCCTTGTAGCCTGCCCTTGCATGGAACAAGAGCACAATGAATATTTACCCAATCAAGTCAGTCAATCCAAGAGCATTTCATTCTGTTAAAAACTGGCTTACCAAAGATTAGAAAGAATCGTCCTTGGCCGGGCGCGGTGGCTCAAGCCTGTAACCCCAGCACTTTGGGAGGCCGAGGCGGGTGGATCACAAGGTCAGGAGATGAGACCATCCTGGCTAACACGGTGAAATCCTGTCTCTACTAAAAATACAAAAAATTAGCCGGGCGTGGTGGCGGGTGCCTGTAGTCCCAACTACTCGGGAGGCTAAGGCAGGAGAATGGCGTGAACCAGGTAGGCGGAGGTTGCAGTGAGCCAAGATTGTGCCACTGCACTCCAGCCTGGGCGACAGAGCAACGCTCCGTCTCAAAAAAAAAAAAAAAAGAATCGTCCTTGTAACCTAGTCTCTGACTTTCCTAGGATCTTGGCTCTGACACATAATTTACACTGCAACTACAGGTAGCATGAATCCAGCCCTGCAGCAGTCCTGGTGCTGAAAGAGTTGGAATAATCAAAGAAATAGCTTTGTTTATGGTGATAAAATAGGCTTGGGGGACTGAGTCATCAGTTATGTGTGACACTTCAGCGTGGTACGACATCCTCCAACTGCTACAGACTTGGATTATATACTCTTACTAAAAATTCCCCTTGAGTCAGGCAAAGTGCTACATGCCTGTAGTCCCAGCCTTTGAGAGGCTGAGGCAGGAGGATCACTTGATCCCAGGAGTTCAAGGCCAGCCTGAGCAAGATGGTGAGACCCCATTTCTTAAACAAAAAAATCCTATTGGAAAACTTGGTATCAGGTTTTTCAGCAATTGGAGACCTGCATCAGCAAGTTTAATATGGAGCAATTAATTATGGAATATACTATAAAATATACGGGCACCTGTAATCCCAGCTACTCTGGAGGCTGAGGCACGAGAATCGCTTAAACCCAGGAGGCAGAGGTTGCAGTGAGCCTCTGAGACTGCACCACTGCACTCCAGTGAGACTCTGTCCCTGGGCAACACAATGCACAGTGAGATCCCGTCTCATTTTTTTAAAAAAAGATAATTCACATGCCATACAATTTATTCATTTAAAGTATACAATTTGATAGTTTTAAGTATCTTCACAAAGTTGTGCAACCATCACCTCTATCTAAACCCAGAGTATTTTCAGCACCCTGAAAGTAACTGCATATCCATTAACAGTTACTTCCCACTCTCCTCAACCCCTGGCAACCAATAATATCTTTTCTGTTGCTATGAATTTTTCTATTCTGAACATCGCTAGTAGCTGGGACTACAGGCATGCGCCACCACACCCAGCTAAATTTTGTGTTTTTTGTAGTGCCGGGGTTTTGCCATGTTGTCCAGGCTGGTCTCAATCTCCTGGACTGAAGCCATCTGCCTGCCTCGGCCTCCCAAAGTGCTGAGATTACAGGTGTAAGCCACCGTGCCCAGTGAAGGTTTCATTTTTTTTAATGTCCTTGCCAATACTTGTTCTTTTTCCCATCTTCTTTATCATAACCATCCTAGTGGTTGTGAAGTGGTATCTCATTATGGTTTTGATGTGCATCTCCCTAATGACTAATGATGTTGGGTATCTTTTCATGTTTTTATTGGCCATTTATGTATCTTTTTGGAGAACTATCTATTCAGATCCTTTAATCATTTTTAAATTGGGTTGTCTTTTTTTTACTGAGTTGTAAGAGTTCTCTCTTTTCTTTTTTTTTCTTCAAGACAAGATCTTGCTCTGTTGCACAGACTGGAGTGCATGGCATGATCACAGCTCTCCAACCCCTGGGCTCAAGCGATCCTCCCACTTCAGCCTACTGAGTAGCTGGGCCCATAGGCATATGCCACCACACCCAGCTAATTTTTTTTTCTCATTTTTGTAGAAACTAGGTCTTCCTATAATGTCAAGGCTGAGCTTCAACTCCTGGGCTCAAGTCATCTTCCCACCTTGACTTCCCAAAGTGCTAAGATTACAGGTGTGAGCCACCATGCCTGGCCAGAGCTCTTTATATATTCTGGAAATACATCTCTTATTAGATTATTTGCAAATATTTTCTCCCACTCTGTGCATTATCTTTTCATTTTTTTAATCTTTTCATATTTTTGATGGCATTATTTGCAGCATAAAAATTTTTAATTTTGACGAGGTCTAATTTATCTATTTTGTTGTTGTCACGTATGGTTTTTGTTTGTTTTACCGTGTGCCAGACTATATGTTTTTTTTGTTTTTTTTGTTTTTTTTTTGAGACGGAGTCTTGCTCTGTCCCCCAGGCTGGAGTGCAGTGGCGCCATCTCCGCTCACTGCAAGCTCCGCCTCCCGGGTTCACGCCATTCTCCTGCCTCAGCCTCCTGAGTAGCTGGGACTACAGGCGCCCGCCAACGCGCCCGGCTAATTTTTTGTATTTTTAGTAGAGACGGGGTTTCACCGTGTTAGCCAGGATGGTCTCGATCTCCTGACCTCGTGATCCGCCCGCCTCGGCCTCCCAAAGTGCTGGGATTACAGGCTTGAGCCACCGCGCCCGGCCTGCCAGACTATATGTTATTTATGTTTTTAGTGTCGTGTCTAAGAGGGCTTTGTGTAATCTAAGATCATGAAGATTTACACCTATATTTCCTTCTAGAAGTTTTATAGTTTAAACTCTTACTTTTTAGCTTATGATCCATTTTGGGTTAATTTTTGTGTGTAATGTAAGTGGTCCAAATTGATTTCTTTGCATGTGAATATTCAGTTATCCCACCACCATTTGTTGAAAAGACTATTTTTCTCCCATTTAATTGTTTGCACAATTGTCAAAAATCAAATGACCAAAATTTAAGAGTTTATTCCTGGATTTTAAATTCTATTCTATTGATTGATCTGTCTATCCTTCAACAATAATCACAGTGTCTTCATTACTGTAGTTTTTTAGTAACTTTTAAAACAAGGAAGTGTGAGTCTTACAACTTTGTTTGTTTTTTTTTTTTCAAGATTGTCTTGGCTATTCTGGATCCCTTACATTTTCATATGAATTTTAGGATCACCTTGTCAATTTCTTTAAGAAAGCCAGCTGAGATTTTGATAATGATTGCCTTGAATCTGTGAATCAGTTTGTGTGGTTTTTGTCATGTTAACAGTATTAAACCTTCCAATGCATGAACATGGGATAACTTTTCATTATTTAGGCAGCTTTAATTGCTTTCTCATTTTCAGAGTATACATTTTGCACTTCTTTTACTCTTAAATATTTTATTCTTTATAATGCTATTGTAAGTGAATTGTTTTCTTAGTTTCCTTTTTGGATTATTCACTTCTACTGTATAGAAATGCAGTTGATTTTTGCATATTGTTGATATTGTATTGCAGAAGTTGTTTATTAGGTGAATTCCTTAGGATTTCCTGCATATAAGACTGTCTTTTTTTTTTTTTTTTTTGAGACGGAGTCTCGCTCTGTCGCCCAGGCTGGAGTGCAGTGGCACGACCTGGGCTGACTACAAGCTCCGCCTCCCGGGTTCACGCCAGTCTCCTGCCTCAGCCTCCCGAGTAGCTGGGACTACAGGCGCCCGCCACCATGCCCGGCTAATTTTTTGTATTTTTAGTAGAGACAGGGTATCATCGTGTTAGCCAGGATGGTCTCGATCTCCTGACCTCATGATCCACCCACCTTGGCCTCCCAAAGTGCTGGGATTACAGGCGTGAGCCACCGCGCCTGGCCAAGACTGTCATTTTATTTATTTATTTATTTTTATTTATTTATTTTTTTTGAGACTGAGTCTTGCTCTGTCGCCCAGGCTGGAGTGCAACGGCGCAATCTCGGCTCACTGCAACCTCCGCCTCCCGGGTTCACACCCTTCTCCTGCCTCAGCCTCTCCGAGTAGCTGGGACTACAGGCGCCCACCACCACGCCCGGCTAATTTTTTTGTATTTTTAATAGAGACGGGGTTTCACCGTGGTCTCGATCTCCTGACCTCGTGATCCGCCCGCCTCGGCCTCCCAAGGTGCTGGGATTACAAGCGTGAGCCACCGCGCCCGGTGCAGCCCTTTACTTTGAATTTAAAGTAATATAAAAAATTAATTAATGTCGTATGTTCCCTGATAATCACAGAAGGGGAGCTCATTTATTGATGCCAGTGACACATATCCCTGTCTTTATATATAGAGGACCCACTGGTTATCCTGAAATGCCCATGCTGACTCAATCCCCACTATCCTTGCCTGACTTTCACTTTCCTTCTCTAGGGAATGTTGACAAACTAACCTTTGCACCGGTCTCGATTTCCTGACCTGGTGATCTGCCCGCCTCAGCCTCCCAAAGTGCTGGGATTACAGGCATGAGCCAGCGTGCCCGGCCTGTACTTTATTTTCTTGTGGGCACATCTACAAAGCTGAAACTGTAATTTGTTCATCTCTCTGCCTCCTGTACCTAGCACATAGTAGGTGTTGAATAACATCTGTTGACACTGAACAATACCACTTTGGTACATTTTCCTTATCTATAAGACAAGGGTAATGACATTCTTTATTTAATAAGGATTTCCTGAGGTTGGATTAATTGTTTAATTCTTAAAATGTAAAGTAGGACAGGCTGGGTGTGGTGGCTCACGCCCGTAATCCCAGCACTTTGGGAGGCCAGGTGGGTGGATTATATGAGGTGAAGAGGTTGAGACCAGCCCCACCAACATGGTGAAACCCTGTCTCTACCAAAAATACAAAAAAATTAGCTGAATGTGGTGGGAGGTGCCTGTAATCCCAGCTACCCGGGAGGCTGAGGCAGGAGAATTGCTTGAACCCGGGGGGCAGAGGTTGCAGTGAGCCAAGACCGCGCCATTGCACTCCAGCCTGGGCAACAAGAGCAAAACTCTGTCTCAAAAAAAAAAAAAA